>NW_004443972.1:8570925-8571799 GCF_000243295.1 Trichechus manatus latirostris | reverse complement strand
TGACAAGTAATTCTTCCAGACCCACATTCAGACTAATAGGCAATGTTGTTTATCGTAACTACATGGGTGTTTGAAGACTAATTAGGAGGCAATTTTTCTCCCCCAAAGCATTTTTTCCCTTGGAGCTTCTGCAGCAGCACACAGCAGCTGTTCCATGTGCAGTTTAGAGCCTTCCTTATCCCTGGCTTATTATGCTTGTCACTGTTGGGGATGCAATGCCAGAAAAGGATTCCAGAGTCCAGTTTGTTCTGTAAGACTCCAACCTCGTTTGAAAGCCTGTTGAAGCAGCAAGTCTGCAGCAATCTCCCAAACAGGAATCAATAAATCTTTTATCCACCTGCCAAATCCCATTTAGGCATGTGCACAACAACTGAAATGGGGTATGTATTAAAGTCAGCTCCAGCAGTAGTGATTATTTCCTAATGTCTGACTTTAAACGTTCTATGGTTGATTGTTTCCATAGCCAATTTCATTTTATCCTCCTTTCCAGATATTTTTGTATTGTTTTAAATGTGTAAAGTGTTTGAAAAACCAGGATTAATTTGATAGCATCAGTTTAGATTTTTAAATTCTTGGAAAGTATTGTTTAGGAAAAAAATAAACTATGTAATTAATATTAGAGAGTCATATGTCATTTATTGTGACAGTAATTGTAATAGGATAGTCAGAATTTACTACTTATATTTGAGAAATTCAAAATATTTCAGAGGGAGCTTCTACAAGGACTGTCGTAATGATGACTAGATTAATTTTTAAATGCTCCCCAGTAACCTTGCAAATTGTAGCTTGGTTCCAACCTAGATTACAATATATACTAGATGAGAATAAACAAGGCTTCTTTTCATTTATTTGACTATTTATGTACATTTTGAAG
>NW_004443972.1:8569416-8570825 GCF_000243295.1 Trichechus manatus latirostris | reverse complement strand
CTCCATTAGATAGTAATATTGTCTGAATTCCTAATTCAAACAGTCATATAGTGCTTGTCAAGCTTCCATGTTTACATGTTGTATTGCTGCTTATTACTGGAAAAATGAGATGGTTCCTGTTCATTTGAGCCATAAAACACAGGCTCAAATAAACACATGTAAGGGAAAGCACATGATCTGTTCACAGAGTAATAAAGAAATTATTCACTATTTCTGGAATTCATAGTGATATAAATATACATACATAATTATGCTGTAGTCTACATGTTGGCATGGCTTATTATAGGGAGTAAATATTAACAGTTTTTCTCATCTGTATTTTTCCATACATGCTTTCCAACCTCACCAGTTCCTCTCCCATTATGCACTTCTTCCCTTACTTGAATCTAAAGATACACTGGCCTGAAGGAGTTATTGATTTTTATCCGATCAAGACTCTAGATGTCTGATTGCTTTGGGAAAAGAATCCCTCTGGGATCCTGAGTGTCTCTTTTGCTTTATTTATTTTCCTATAAATTGAGCTGTATCATGTAGTTCATATTCTAAATAGTATTGATTAAGGCAGGTAAATGTGCACGCAGTCACTCAGTATTTCCATGTAGTATACCTATGAAACATGTTTATTCTCCTACAGATTAAAAGTAAGTGCCACATATTCCCCAATTCTTTGTTTTACAGTATTTACCTGTTTACAATAAAACAGTGCATAGAAAAAGTAGGAACTAAATTGTCCCAAAACGTTCAGTATGTAAGATTTATATGAAGTGCCTGGAATCTTACATCTATACCTAAAGATATATGCTTCAATCTTCACCTAAGGATTGGAAAGAAAAAGCAGCTCAGACCCAAGGGACTGGAAAGTCAAAGATTATATATTGTACAAGCTTGAAAATCTTTAAAAGCTAAGTTAAGAGAAATGAGAAGGGACCCTAAATTTGAAGAATGTCAATGAAAACAGAACCTATCAAGTTAAAGCTCTAGGAATTTATAGGCAGATTCTGAATTCTCAAGACACTGGCTAGAAAATTTTACATTTAGAGAACTTAATACAAGGTTCAAAGACTGCTGAGTGGAAAGGCCAAGCAATGTGAGAAGAATGTGGAAGACTGTTAATTTCTTCTCTGTTTCTTTATAGAGTCTTGGACTAATTGCAAGTATCGAATTAGCTGGCTCAATTTTCTTATATCCAAAGGACAAAGAGCCCTTCCCAGATGTTTTTGTTTCTATCATCAATAAATATTTATTATTTAGTATCCATTATAGGCATGACTGTGCACTAGGTACTAACTTAGACCTTACAAATTAAGAGTGCAAATATTAAGGAATTTAAAGGGCCTTCTATGATTCCATTCCTTCTGCTTGATTCATGTCCACATATCCTTGGGGAATCAGCTGTGTAAGCCACACAC
>NW_004443972.1:8567310-8568734 GCF_000243295.1 Trichechus manatus latirostris | reverse complement strand
CGAAAAACTCCACATGGTGAGAAAATAAAATGAATTCCCGAGGGCCCCCATTCATATCTTACCAGCGCAACAACCCTAGCAGAAAAAATATATATATTTTTCAGGAAGATCTCTGGCCCACCTTTGTCATGTGTCCACTCCCAGACAAATCTCTGTGCCTGGAGTGGATGCAGGAAGAATGGCATTCTATGTCAATGCCCAACCCTACAGCAAGAGGAGAGAGAACAGGGAGAAATAAAGTTGGTTCTATTCAAATCATAAGGCAACAAAAAGCAAGAGTCTTGCTGGATGGCCTAAAACAATTGTCACTGAGTGGTTAAGAGCTCGGTTGCTAACCAAAAGGTTAGCAGTTTGAATCCACCAGCCACTCCTTGGAGACCCTATGGGGTAGTTCTACTCTGTCCTACAGGGTGGCCATGAGTCACTATGAGTTGGAACCGACTTGACAGCAGCAGTTTTGTTTTGTTTTGTTTTTTGATGAAACCAAAACCTGGAGAACATATGTCATTTTCCCAAGGTACCACACAGCTCCTCAGTGATGGAGCCAGTAATGGGACCTATGTCTCCTGACTTAATTTAGTATTCTGCTTAGAACCGCCCTATCAATATCTTTCAGCAAGGCACAGGAGCCTTTTATAATTTCTCTAAAGGTTCTGTGTCTGAGATCATGTAGCTCCAAGTGCCCGAGATGACAGCCTGGACTTCTGGGCCAGTCATTGCCACCACCTTGTATCTGGTGATATGGATTTGGACAAGTCATTTGACACCTCTGTGTGTTCATAAGAATAAAATCATCTGCCCTAGGACCTGGCTAGGTATGAAAATATGTTTAATATGATAAATTATTAAACAAAGTTAAGCTGATTCATTTGCTGCAGGACTTCTAAGTTTTGTGACTCTCCACGAAGTAATAAAATATGCAGCATTTCCCAAGCTAATTTGACAATTAAATTCATTTTGATGGAGCCTCTCTCATTTCTAAATTGTCCCTCATCTAAACTCACCCTAGCGTACAGAGTTTGCTTAGCTTTCTCATAGACATAGAAATTGAACACTCGTTGTTTGTTTCTTTGGGTTTCCAGCTGCTTTGCCAGCTCTGCATTTCTGACTTAGGGAAATTACATTGTTAACTGTGACTAGTTGTTTTCCAGCGAGTATCTTCTCCACTGTCTGAGACATGTACTAGTAGGCTTCTTGATTCGAACTCGCAAGTAAGGAGGGGAGATGATGCTGTAGCTGAGACGGGAATCAGTCAACCATAAAGACTGGTGTTTAGGAGCTGGTTTCTCATAGAGCTCATCACAACAGGTAAGCTCATCTTATCTTCAGGCTTCCAGCTGTGAGAGCCTGAATCAGAGGGTTGGAAGCACCATGTTCTCAGTAGAAGGTCTCTGCATTTACAACATACATAATAACTTTTAAGG
>NW_004443972.1:8561061-8564712 GCF_000243295.1 Trichechus manatus latirostris | reverse complement strand
TTATGTTGGCAAAGGGTTTTACAACCATGTTAGATGAAAATTGTTAAAAGAGCTGACAGTGTTAACCATTGAGAAAAAAAAAAATAAGCCCGAGGGATAACAGGATAGCTGTCCTTCCATATCTAAGAAACTGCCAGGAACAGGGAGGACAGCATTTGTTTAGTGTAAATTTGCAACAGTGAGTAGAGGAAGCTACACACAGAGAGAATTCAACTCTTAACAACCACAATTTTTCCTAGTAGTTGGAGCTGTACAAATATGAAATGGGTTGCCTTGAGGGAGAATAAATTCCCTGTCATTAGATGACCACACAACAGAGATGTGACAGAGGAGATTCGAGAATTAGATGAATGGCTAAACTAGAAGATCTTTGAAATACCTTCCAATCTTGGGATTTCATTATTCTAGAGTCTTCCCCCTTTGGCTTAAAAACATGGTCACTTGGCAGGTGGCTCTGTGGTCTGGCCTGAACAAGCAGAAGCCTGATCAGGGACACTTTGGAGAAAGCTCACCCTCAGCTACAGATTTGTGGTGGTTATTGTAGTAGCAAGACCTTAGGTACAGATAACCATTGCTGTTGATTCAGCTCCTACGCATGGTGACCATGTGTGTGTCAGAGTAGAACTTTGCTCCGTAGGGTTTTCAATAGCCAATTTTCTTTAAGTGGATCACCAGGTCTTTCTCCTGCAGTACCTCTGGATAGACTCAAACCTCCAACCCTTCAGTTAGCAGCCAAGCACATTATCCATTTGCACCACCCAGGGACTCTGTGAGGTACAAATAAGAAGGCTGAATTCTCCTTTCTCATTCACATGCCAACCTTTTCTTACAACTCCCTCATTGTGCTAAAATCATCTTTTATTATATCTTTGCCATAAATATCATAAGTTTCTGATCTAACTTCTAAATAGATCACTCCTAATTAGTACACCCAGAAGTTAGACTCAAAATGACTTCGAGATTGTTTTACAAAGTAGGTGCAAACACAGCCTCTCAGCTTTCCCTCAGTTCAAAGGCTCCTTCATACATTAAGCTCCCTGCCTCTAAAGAAAAATTAAGCTGGCTCAGGGGCACCTATTTATCCAAAACAAAAGAATCCCTGAGGTACAGACTTTCAGGGATTTAACAGGATTTTGTTTTCTTCATATGTGGGTAAAAGGTGTCAATGGATAAATCATTCCTTCTAATGCAGCACAAGATGTAGTCTCTGTCACACCAAATAATCAGATACAAGGAACATTTCATTGTTTCTAGGGAAGAAAACTTAATACCTTTATGTCTCAAGGCTTGAGAACACAGAGATTCCAAGTCTGTAAATTATAGCATTGGGCTTCAAAATCTGCACAGAACTGCTCTGAAGGAAATGAGATTTTTGCCAGTGTGCTGTAGAAACCCCAAAATATCTTTCTACAATACTATAGTTGTTTAATATGTCATGTCTCCTAAGAAAGAATAAAAAAGTATTTTTCCAACAAGAATAATGTTTCAGGCTAGAATTCTTTCCAGATGGCAGAGGCATTCTTAGTATACAAAGACATGTGTAGACATGAAGACCAACTTTCCAAATGCTGATTGGTTCTGGTCATCTAATTGGAAATAGAGAAGGTAATGAAGCTTCATCAGGAGGATACTATGCAGTCATCCTGAATCAAAGCCAACTTTGTTAGACTCATACCATTGTGCTGCTTGTGTCTGATCCCTTGCATAAGAACCTTAGATATGGGTTTTCCAGTATGTAAACATCTAGTTCTTGGCAAAGTTTATAATACTCTCCATATATCACCTGCTTTTAATGATCGCTTGCTTCAATAAATAAAATCGTATATATTTACTGTGGTTAAATGTTTTCTTAATATCATAGTTTATATTTAATAATAAAACAAAGAAAAATCATGGAATCATATGACCTAAGCTGTCTAAGTTTCTATGTGACACTACCCTTAAAAATACTATATTATCCAAAAATGTCCTGACCTAATTTTACAGCATTGTGTAACCCCACAGTCCTGTATTTCAAAGTCATGGTAATGGACATTGTCATCTTGGTGTCTTGCTTAAATACTCCTTCCTATAATATAATTTTATGTCTTGTCCTCAGAGTGGCCTTTATTTTGAAATTCTGCCAAGAATACCATCATTCTAAGTGCTGGAGTTTGATTAAACATAGCACCGAAGAGTGTCTTTCAAAGGCTACATCTCACCCAGTTTCCATTTATAAAACACAAAGTAGCATATGCTTTGAAATGAGAATAAATCACCCTCAAATTTAGACTAAAAAAAAAAATCAGATGATACGGTCTTAAAATCAGATCAGAGAGAAAAGTTCTTCCTAGAAGGAACCTAGTGGTTTATCCATGCCCCATATTCCCTGGGCACCTGGAGGCACAGTGGCTGGGTGGGAGAGGATTCAAACACGTGGCTAACAGAAAGAACTAATGTTCATGACTTTCTTAGCACTGCTAAATTTTCAGTCCTGAGACACTGAACCTAAAGACCCAGTTCTGTCCAGTTTCTGAGCCAATTTTGACCAAAGTAGAGAGTATAATAGTAGCTTTTGGGAGATCAGCTGGTGGAATCTGACTGATCTTATAGTATCTGGTGTGCTCAAGCTGATGCCTAGACAATTCTTTGTGCAGAGAATCACAACTTGTCCCTGAAGTCCACTTGTTTGTCTGGTCTACAGAGCTGGCTTCTACCTATGTATTCTGACTTCTGCTGCTGAACTGGATTGACCCTGATACCTGCCAAAACTCTTTTCCCTCTCAGGCAACTGGAACTTTGTTCTAATATACCCCTAACTGTTGTTGGACAATCTAGAATTGTAATGCTGCCACCCTCTTCACATAGAGCATAATGTACTTTGAAATGAATGCTATCGTGTCTCAACAATTAGATACCCCGGGTGTTTATGATAGCCAGGATCAAGCTCAAGTGAACCATATCCCTCTGGACCCAGGGACTTGGATTGCTGCCAGCTCCCTGTCTGAAACCAAAATTACGGTTGAGTTAGCTTCCCAGCTCTGATCACATGTTCCCCATTCCTTTCCCCTTCGCATGATCTGCTAATTAAGATTCCAGCATGCTTTTCAGCCAAGGTTTTATATTTTATGACATGCTGACCAATATGAATCGAAAGAAAAAGGATAAAGTTGGAGGAGGAATTTTGGGGTTCTACAGGCTCATTGAGCTGACTCTTGTTTGGCTGTAAGAGTAAGGTTGGAAGCTACAGGTATCTCTTCAGTTGACTGCTTCCTCTGTTTGCATATCTAGAGAGATCCTAGCCTACTAACAAAGTGTTCAGAGAGAGACCACATGTTCAGTTCTAGAGGCAAAGAAGATGATTTAAGATGCTATTTTGGTCCTGAATTTGAGAGGCACTGAACATGGACACTTCTTTAATACACACTTGAATTTTGGGTGGGTCAGCTAAGAAAAGCTCTTAAAAACATTACTGAGATATCATTACATTGTTCTCTCCTTTGTAATGCTCCCATAGCACTGCAGGGCAAGGTGAAAAAAAATTTTTTTAAAGTATTTATCATTCAGCATTCTCTGATTCACTCAACTTTCCCATTACCTGGGTTACATTAAGAGTTCATATTATGCGGAAGAAGTTTTTAAGAGTGAAGGGGGTGAAGCTGTAAATCGTAT
>NW_004443972.1:8559009-8560697 GCF_000243295.1 Trichechus manatus latirostris | reverse complement strand
CAGTAAGTCTAAGTTGGATCCCATTTCCTTTGATTCTAGGGAATGGGGAAAGTGAGTGTGAAATGACTTTGGTTCCCGACACCAGTTGCATAGATTTATTTTTGTGATTGATTAAAAGACCACATGGTTTCGCTAAACATCACAACGCTTCATCAGTCTTCAGGAGAACTGAAACTTCCATTGATTCTGCCCTGCTGTCTTAGAGAGAAAATTCTGAAAGACTGAATCCAGCCATTTACAGTTATAAGCAGGGTTAATAATTGCTACAATTGCTGAGGAATGGAGGTATGAAAAGAAACAAACCCAACAAGAACTTACACAATATTTTTTTTCTTTTTTAAAGCCTCCATCTATTTTATTTGGTCAATTAGTTTTTAAATTTAAACGCAGAAAATATGAATGAGTACTGCAGTCAATAATAAAAGGGACGCTAACTTTGAAAATATAAAACCTTCAACAAGTAATTTGAGACTTATCTTACTCTACTATTTTGTGTATACTGGGAGAAAGTCTTAATTATTATTTTATTTGTGATTTTTAATTACAGAAGTGCATATTACTGTAAAAAATTCAACGTAATATAGAAGTTTAAAAGGAAAAAAGTGAAAATCTCCACCTGCCCACTAAAAACTCCCTAGAAGATACAACTGTAAGAATTTAGGATTTAAAGAAACTGAGAGGAGGAAGAGAGAGATTTAAGCGGTGGCAGATGCAAATTTCACTCTATAAATTCAAGTATACAAAAATTAATTTTATATTTTTACAAGAACTTAACTTATATCAAAAACCAAACTCAATGCCATCAAATTGATTCCAACTCATATTAATCCTATAGGGCAAAGTAGAACTGCTCCATAGGGTTTCCAAGAAGCAGCTGGTGGATCAAACTGCTGACCTTTTGGTTAGCAGCCAAGTTCTTAACCACAGGAGCTCTCGTACTATTGGATCAGTTCTTTCCCACAAGTCATACCCCCTCATCCTTCCTCAGAGTTTTATCTATGCCTGGGAGCTTACAAAGTGATAAGGCTTCAGAAAGAACTGTGATGGTATCTTATCTTGTCACTATCTTTCCACTGTGACATCTTCTGAGATGTCCCTTGTCTGATATGGTTCTGCATCATGGATTCTTATAGGTCCCTCCCTGCTGAGCCTCTGAAGATCAGCTGACCTATATTAAATTCATGCCATGGTCAGACTGAGAAACATTATTTTCATCTTCCCTCGGTAGTATAGGAATCCTCCTACCACTGCTGAACTATCCTAGAAGTCCTGCATTTGTGAAGTTGACTCAGACCCATCTGCCCAGGCAGTCTAGTATGGGCACACTACAGTACACAGCCACTTCTCTTCTAGGGTTGTACCCCAGAAAAGGGGCCCAGGTCTCTACTACTTTTAAATATTCAAAACTGTCTGCAGTCTGTCATTTCCCTAGCCTGGGCTTAATCTGGCTTTGCCCCAGGATGGCTGAAAGACGGGATTCTGAGTCTCTTCCTTACATACCTACTTCTATCAAAATCTCCCTGCTAACCCTGTAACTATCCTCTTCCTCTCGCCTTGATGGGGGAAGGAATCGGAATGGTGCCTTCTATCTCATCATGTTTTCTCTCCAATCCATTCTTCATGTCCTGAGTTCTTTCCATTTCTTCCTGCATGTTAGACTTTGCAAATTCAAAAATCTAAGAATTGAC
>NW_004443972.1:8557818-8558642 GCF_000243295.1 Trichechus manatus latirostris | reverse complement strand
TACAAATTGGTCCCATTTTAAAAGCAGCTGCCCAAAATGATGTATCCATGGGTGAAATCAAACTAGCGTATGTCAGTATTGTTGTGCCAATTGTTTAAAACACATCCATTCTGATTAGCCTATTCTATTTAGTTGACACCGCTGTTGTTCTATTGTTTATCTTTGTTGTTGTTTAATATTCTTACTATCAGTCCTGTATGTACTATTATTTGTTAACTATATGGATACTCAGTTTGCTTCTAATTTTTTGCTATTTAACCAATGCTGCTGTGAACATGTCTGTATGTATTTCCTTGAGCATCTCTACAAGTATTTCTGTAACATAGATTTCTAAAAGTGGAAGAGCTGGGCTGAAGTGCACACACATTTAAAATCCTCCAAAGTTTTTATCAGTTACACACCTATTGTGGGTATGGGTGTGCCCTGTTCTCCATAACCTTGCCAGATCTGAATGTTATAATTTTTAAATATTTGCCATTATTTAGGCCAAGAATATTAGCTTAACACATGAGGAAATGCTCGCGATCATTAGTCATTAGAGACATGTAAATCAAAACTACAATGAGATACCATCTCACCCTGACATTACTGTCACTAATCAAAAAAACAGAAAATAAAAAATGTTGGAGAGGTTATGGGGAGATTGGAACTCTCATGCACTGCTTGTTGGAATGTAAAATGATACAACCACTATGGAAAATGATATTGCAACTCTTTAAAAAGCTAGAACTAGAAATACCATATGATCCAGCAATCCCACTCCTAGAAATATATCCTAGAGAAATAAGAGCCGTCACATGAATAGACATATGCACACTCATGTT
>NW_004443972.1:8553594-8555271 GCF_000243295.1 Trichechus manatus latirostris | reverse complement strand
ATATCTCAAAAGAGATTGGCTGAAGACACTACCTAATCTTGTAGACCTCATCAATATAACTGCCGCTAATCCATTTTATTACATCATAGTGACAGCATTTACAACACATAGGGAAAGCACATCAGATGGTAAAATGGTAGACAATCATACAATACTGGGAATCATGACCTAGTCAGTTGACAGATATTTTTTGAGGACACAATTCAATCCATGACAATCACTTAATTGTGACATTTTGTCTCATATAAAAATTTTATATGTCTATGAGGTCAAACTTATTAATCTTTTCCTTTTAAACTGTTGCATTTCCTGTGTTAGTTTAAAATTTTCCATTTAAAGATTATTTTATATATTTGGTTTTAAATGTAGATCTTTAATCTTTACAGAATTATTTTGGACATGGTGTAAAGTAGAACATTACTATTTTTTCCCTAGTTATCTCAATGTATTTTCAAATATAATACTATTTTCATAACTGATTTGAAATAATAATTAACATATCTTCAAACAGATTTATTTGCCTATTTAAGAAAAACTGTTTAAATTATTATAACAACTTATTGTACTCTGATATGTGTTAGGTAAAGTCAGAATTTATTATTATTTTCTAAATAGTCTTAGCAATTCTGGAGTACTTCCTCTTCCATTTGAACTTTAGAATCAGTTTCTCAGTCATGCTAAAGTAATAGAATGAATTTTGAGAGCACCTATAGGTTTTCAATGCTCTGGAAGAGCATAAATAACATTATAATTACCTGCTCCTTAAAGATCAAGATAAAACTCACCCATAAAACCATTGGGCCAATTGCCTTTGGAGATGAGGGATATCTATATTTGTTTTCCTATTCCCTCTGTGGTTATCAATCGAGTTTTCTAACTCTTTTAGACCAAATTTATCCTTTATACTTTTCAAGAATACTGTCCGTTTAATTCGGAGTCTTAAATGTATTGGTAAAAGATTGCATATGCTTTTATTTCATTGTCTGTTAATTCTAGTTAATTATCTTATCTTTTTCATTTCTAATATTGTTTGTGTTTCCTCTTTATTACTCAGGCATGCAAGAACTTTGTCAATTTTATCTGTGCTTTCAAGGGAAGCAGATCTTGTCCTTAAATTTTTGAAATATTTGATTCATTCTCTTCTGATTTTAATTTTATTATCATACTTTTAGTTTATTTTTGGCTTATTTAAGGAAATAGTTCCTTGAACACCTTGTTGATTATTTATAAGCTTTTTTGTTTTTGTAAGAAACATTTGCTACATTAAAAACAAAGATTTGTGTTTAACAAAGAATACAAGGTAAAAGAGAAACCATCATCTAAGAGAAGATATTTTTAATCTGTACAAGAAACATATGAGAATTCAAAATATCTAAAAGCCTCATAAAATGATACAATTTAAAGCAGTGTAAGTATATAAACAGAATTCACAGAACAGGAAGAACAAAGAAATGATGGCACAAGAAAAGATGTTCAACACAGGCAGTAAACAGGGAAAAATGGAAATTAAGACAACAATGAGATACTTGTATAGCCATTAAATTGGTAAAAAAATAAAAATGTCTGGCAATATAGAGTTAAGGATTTGAGGAAATGGAAACTATCATACACTGCTGGTGGGAGTATACATTGTTAGAACTATTTTAGAGAGCATTTTTACAAGGTTTTTGGGTTTAG
>NW_004443972.1:8548148-8553252 GCF_000243295.1 Trichechus manatus latirostris | reverse complement strand
TCACTGTGAGTTGGAACTTACTCAACAGTACCTAACAACAACAATAACAAAGTGGAAGGGGTCTCCAAGATCCTGCAATTCTACCTTAGATATAGATCCCAGGTATAGATTATAAAGAAACAGATTAGCACAATAATGGCCTTCTCAGTATTATCTGTAATCTCAAACAACTGAAACCAACCTAAGGACCAATAGTAGAGAAATTGATTAAGTATAGTTAATGGAATATTATACAGCAGTTAAAATGGTGAACATGACCTCATTATGCATTTTTTTGTATAGATTGTTCCTAAAAACATCATGTTGAGTAAAAAAGCAAGTAGAATTTTGTAACATACCATAAAATCAGTTGCCATTGAGTTGATTCTAACTCATGGGAACCCCACATGTGTCAGAATAGAACTGTGCTCCATAGGGTTCTTCAACAGCTGGTTTTTCACAAGTAGATTGCCAAACCTTTCTTCTGATGCCTCTCTGGGTGGGTTACATACCATTCAAGTAATTTAACTTTTTGGTTAGTAGCCAAGTGCTTGTGTTACCATGATTTGGGATCAACTTGATGGCAATGATTACATACCATTCAGGTAATTTAAAAACAAATTATACTACGTGATTTTTATGTTATAAAAAATTATTAAGTTAAAAATAAGTAATTGAAGTACATAATACTTGTGATAGAGCGTGATGGGTCTTGAAAGAAAGCAGAGGTAAATTCAACTTTATTTGACATGATTTATTTATTTAAAAATATATTTAAAATAAACATCAGCATTAGTCCAAACACAGGTATACCAAACCCAAAAGCAAACTCATTGTCAGCGAGTTGATTCCAACTCATAGCAACCCTATAGGACAGAGAAGAATTTCCCCATAGGATTTCCAGGGAGCAGCTGGTGGATTCAAACTGCCAACCTTTTGGTTAGCAGATGAGCTATTAACCACTGTGCCAAAATAGGTATATTTTATCTTATATATTTAAATCACTTATTTTATTTTAAAATCCTCATTTGATACCATAAATTTTCTTTGGTTGTATCCAGTAAAATTTGCTTATACACCCACTGGTCACTTATCGATGTGGTTAAATTCCAAAAACCAGGTTGTTATGCAAAAATGGAGGATGACATCAGCTCACAAAATGGAGGATAACTACATCATTACATAACTGCAAATTACATCATTGCATAACTGCCAGACTACATCATTACATAACTGCCCAATTACATTGTACATGACTGCCAAACCACTGAGAATTATGGCCCAGCTAAAGTGACACGTAACTTTAACCATCACAGCCAGTGTTACTCTCACCATTTGATCATCAGTGTTTGTTACTGCCAGACATATGTCATTAATGCACAAAATGGTTGGATAGTGGATTTTTACTATTGTCGCAAATACGTGATGTCAGATAACAAGATAGTCAATAAGTGGAGAGTAGGCGTATGTCTTAGTTATCTAGTGCTGCTATAACAGAAATACCACAAGTGAATGGCTTTAACAAATAGAAGTTTATTTTCTCACCATTTAGGAGGCTAGAAGTCTGACTGGTACCAGCTCTAGGGGACGGCTTTCTCTGTTAGCTGGCCCCGGGGGAAGGTCCTTGTCATCAGTCTTCCCCTGGTCTAGGAGTTTCTCAGCACAGGGACCCCATGTCCAAAGAATACACACACTCCTGGCTCTTCTTACTTGGCGCTAATGAGCCCCCCGCACCCACTCACTTCTGTCTTTTATATCTCAAAAGAAATTGACTCAAGATACAACTTAATCCTGTAGATTGAGTCCTGCTTCATTAACATAATTGCCTGTAATCCTGCCTAATTAACATCATAGAGGTAGGATTTATGACACACAGGAAAATCACCTCAGTTAACAAAACGGTGGACAATCAGACAATACTAGGAATCATGGCCTAGCCAAGCTGACACCATTTTGGGGGGATACAATTCAATTCATACTATTCTACCCTTTGGCCCCCCAAAACTCATGTCCTTGCCATATGTAAGACATATTCATCCCATCATATCATCCCCAAAGTCTTAAATCAACCCCAAATCCAAAGTCCAAAAATTCGTCTTCATCTGTGAAATCTAGAATACAAGTTACCTGCTTCCAAAGTACTATGGTGGAACAGGCAGGCACAAGCTAGACATTTCCACTACAAATAGGAGAAATTGGAGGAAAAGAAGGGATAACAGGCACCAAGCAAGTCAGCACAACAAATCACATTAGCTCTTAAGGTTCAAAAATAATCCTCTGTTCTCTGAGACCATTTAGACAATGGTCCTTCCCTTCAGACACTGAGTGTTGACCACACCCTCTGGATTATGGGTGGAGGCTCCTCAGCCCTGGGCTTCAGCTCTGCCTTCCAGGCCTACTAGAATAGCAACTCTGCTCCCTCACATTTGGGCAGCCCCATTCTCCTAGTCCATCTGAGTGGCGACTCCACCCCTTTACCCCCAGCAGGCCCTGTTCTTTTGCCCCTTGAGCATGGCAGCCCCATCCCCTCAGCTTTGGGCAGCAAATCTGGCCCCATCCTGCTGGCATTTATGTAAGGCAGCCCTACACTCAAGAACCAAGTTGGTGAAGATCTGTTTTTGAAACCTGGGAGGCTGTGGCCCCACCCTTTGAAACCCCAGAGGCTATGGCTCCACCTTTTGAGATCTCAGAGGTTGTGGCCCTACCCTTTGAGACTGAGGCAACTCTGCTTATTGTGTTCCTTGTCTCTTCAGCTTATGCTTCCTGGTTCCTTGGTCTCTTGGCCCTTTGCCCAGCTTGGGCAAGTGTTTCAAAGCTCTTCAGTTCTACTGATAAGTACCTGAAGGCACCCCACTCCACCAGTAAACCTCAGCCGGAAGGCACTCAGTTCTCTTGCTCTGTAGGTCGGCAAGCCTAGCTCCACTGATAAGTGCCCAGAGGCACCCCCACTCCACCAGGAAGTCTCCTGCCTGAAGCCACTCAGCTCTCTTTCTCCTGTGCCATCTTGTGTTGGTCTCCTGGTTCTGTTGCTGCCGTTTCTCTGCTGCTGCTTCCCACCATCTGTACTATCTCCAGTGTTACAGCTCTCCTCACTTCCTTCTGAGTCCTCCCTAGAACTGTCTTTGATGTCCATAATTCCACCAACAGTCTCTTCAAGGCAATCTAGGCTTTTACTATTAGTCACCTTAAAACTCTTCCAGCCTCTGCCTGTTCAGTTTAAAAACCACTTCCACATTTTAGGTATCTGTTAGATCAGCACCCTGCTCTTCCACTGTGAAATGTCTTAGACTGGGTTCTCTAGAGAAGCAAAACCAGTGCAGCATATAAATATATAGAGAGAAAGATTTATATAAAGGAAATGGCTCACTTGGTTGTAAAGGCTGGAAAGTCCCAAGTTCATGGGTCAGTCTGGAGGCTTTTCCTGACAGAACAAGATCGGAAGGTCAGATAGTAGGACTATGCCTCAGGCTGTGAAGGTCAACAAATCCTAAGATCAGCAGGTAAGATGGCAATTAAGCTGCTAGCTCAAGTCCCAAGAACCAGAGATCAGATGAACAGGAGCCAACTGCAGGATCCAGAGGAGTAAAAAAAACAGTGATCCTTGCCAGAAAGTCCACCTACATTGGATGCAGGCCACACCCCCAAGAAACGCCCTTTCAACTGATTGGCTACTCACAGCAGATCCCACCATGGATGTGATCAAATTATATCAGATATCATCATGGAGGTGATCACATTATTATATGACTGCCAAACTACATCATAACTGCCAAACCACTGAGAATCATAGCCCAGCCAAGCTGACACACAACCTTAATGATCACAGTATATATTCCATACATTAAGTTTTGTGATATCACCTTAAACTTTACATACATTGAGAAATTTCAAGTGATTAGATGTTTGACTATGCTTTCTCATTATTTTACACTGTTGCCATAAAATGTGGTTTTAATAATATCCAGTTTTAGCAATTTCTTCAAATTTCTTTGACTGTAGTATGTGAAAAATTTCTATAAATATCATGAAGGTATTAGCAAACAAAGTGTGGTCTCTACCCGTAGGGTTCAATGCTGTGTGTGAGTGCATGTGTATGCTCATAAGTATATATGTGTGTCTTCTTATGTGTGCCCATGACTATTTCTAGAAGTTTTAGGTTAAAGCTTCCTAGGATTATTGCTGCTATTCCAACTTCTCCTTGTATTTCTGTCAGTTTTGGCTGTATTTATGTTGACTCTATTATTTAGTAGATATAGATTCATAACTGTAAGAAGGGCTTGATGGATTTCTCTTAATATAAATAATTCCTTTTTATTTGACTAATATGCTTTTTTCCTTAAGTTTTATTTTGTACAATTTGCATATTTCCACCCTTAATTTGTTTGTTGGCATTTTTCTGGTATGTTCTTTTCCATTTTTTTCTTTCAATACATGTTTATGCTTTATCATACTATTTTTTTTAAAGCTTCCAAAGTGAGGTCCATGAAAATTGCAAAAAGAGAGTGATGTTAATCAGCCCAACTTGCTTCTCTCACACACACTTCATGAATTTCCTAATGAGTTTCGTGAAGCCTCACATCAATTAGTATTTATTTAACACCATGTCTAAGGTAGCAGTATTCTATTTATGGAACAAGAAGTAGGGATTGGGGTGGGGAGAAGTGGAGTAGGTGAATCAGCCAAAGTGTACAGAATGGCCCCTGGTTGTAAGGGGCATATTTCCTAGAATAACAAAAAAAGGAAATGGCCGATAATACAGAATTTATAATTTGGGCAACACTCAAAGAAGGAAGATATTACTCACTGGGATGTTGGCGAAAATTTCATGGGCCTTTAAAAAAAATAGTTTGTGAATGAAAGAAAGAATATTTGGGGTTTTCATAGGGAATAGCGTTAACAAAAAACATTTATTCATTCATTCAATTCAACAAACATTGACCAAGTAACTACTTTTTCCAAGAATTGAGATAGGTGTTGGGAATAAAATAGTGTACAAAAATTGCCTCATAAAATGAAGCTTAGAATCTAGCAGGAGATTATATCACCTGTCTTAGTCACCTAGTGCTGCTCCAACAGAAATACCACAAGTGGATGACTTTAACAAAGAGAAGTTTATTTCCTCACA
>NW_004443972.1:8541072-8547744 GCF_000243295.1 Trichechus manatus latirostris | reverse complement strand
ATGGCCCAGCCAAATTGATACACACATTTTTCGGGGGACATATTTCAAACCATGACATCACCCAAGTAGATGTATAATTAAGTGCTACACCCAAGAGCCCTGGTGGAGCAGTGGTTAAGAGCTACAGCTGCTAACCAAAAGATTGGCAGTTCGAATCCACCAGCAACTCCTTGGAAACCCTATGGGGTAGTTCTACTCTGTCCTATAGGGCCACTATGAGTCGGAATCGACTTGACAGCAATGGGTTTTTGGTTTTACACCCAAGAAGTGAAATGCTATATCATCAGTAGAGGAGAAAATCTGGTTATGGAGGCTTAGAACAGATTTCCTGAGAAATGAATATTAAACTTAGGTAAAAAAAAAAAAAAGTGGGTATTAACAAAACATGAGTGGTGGGAGGGAGTTTACAGGCAGAAGGAACAATGTGTGCAAGCCTCCATGGAATGGAAACATGGCTTACTCTACCTCTCTTTGAAGCTAGAATGAAAATAGGAAGGGAATTACATGGTGTAAGAAGCAGTGAAAGGTACACTAGGGCCAGCTGAGGTAGGATCTTTTAGGTCAGGTTAAAGATTCTGATTTGTCTTTAATGCAATAGGAAACCACTACTGAACTATTTAAATAGAGCAAGGATTTGAGGATGGACTGAGGGTAGGTGACTTGATCAATATTTGCATTATAGAAAGTTTCCTCTGGCTGGAGGGAGCTCCATGACGCCCCCTCTGTGGAGAATTGGAGGAGGGGGATACCGCAGGAGTGAAAGGAAGTGTATAGTAGTTGTGTGTATCATGGTAGTCATTAAAAAGGAAAGAATTATTTGCGGTTGAACAATATTTAGGAGGTAAAATCAATAGTGCTTTAAGATAGATTGTATATGGGTCATGGAAATGGATGTGTTAAGGGATGATCTGGGATTTCTGGCCTCTTCAACAGGATACAGAACATATGGAACATGGGAGATTATGAGGTTTGCTGGGGACATGAGCAGAGTTATTGAGTTTAATGTACATGAAAGTATTGACGATAATACCAACCTCACAGCAGCTGAAAATACCTGATGCAGAATGGTGCAATAAAAATAAAAAGTAAATGGGATAGGAGGAAGAATGTAAAAGAGGAATTGAAATTCAGGCATTGATGTTTGGAATCACACACAACTAGTCTGGAATCCTAATGCTTCCACTTGCTCTGTGACTTTTAAAATATATAATTACTTCTCAATGTCTCAGTTTTCTCATTTTAAAGGTGTGAAACTTTATCTACACATAAGGTGTTTGTGAGGGTTAGATGAGATAATGTGGGTGAAGTGTCTAGTTCAATCAGTGCTTAATAACTTTTTTATCTTTTAAGAGTCAGGAGAGAGAGAAGTGAAGTTCCATTTTTAATCTGAGGTGCAACCTTATCTATTGTTCATCATAGTCTCTATTTCATATATTTGGGAAAAGAGAAAAGGAGATGAGATGATTTGTCTCCAGTCAAAGACTTCTATTACCTAAGTCTGCTGTCTGAGTACTAGTCCAGCAGGCAAGCAGGTATTTTCCTAGCACACTCTACAGTAACTCACACATTTTAAGACTGGAGATTTAAAAAACTATTGGCCTGCTTTATGAAAGTTGTCCAAATGGTCTCCACACAAAATGCAGGTGAGTCATCCATTCATTTTGACAACATGTGCAAACATACGGAGTTCAGGAGGCATGAAAATCTCTAGGTGTGGCCATTTCGTATATGCCAAGGAATCAACTGTCTGGCTAGCCCATGTCAAAATACCAAGACAATTAGCACTGACCCATAGTAGGGCAGTAGAGCCTGAACATACAGACTCTAAAGTGACAATCTTAAATTCTGCTTCTCTTAAAAAATCAAGAGCTCTGCTATTGCCCAATTGCTCTCAATTCTCCAGTTCACATGGTCTCACCGACTTCTGCTTGATACCTTACCCCTGGCCCTTTGCGTTCATTTATAGTATCTGCCAGGATCCTGCACTTATCCAAACATGTAACCCATACATTTCTTTCATTAACACTGATGGTTAAAAACCCAGGCTCTGGCTCCAGACAACCTGAATTCAAATCCTGACTCTGATACTTACAGATCATTTGACCTTGGGCAAGTTACCTAACCTCTCTAAACTTTAGTTTTTCACCTGTTAAATGGGGGTATTAATAGTACTTAATTTAAAAGTTATCATGAAGATTAAAAACATAATCTATATAAAGTCCATTAAAAAAAGACAAAACTACTGCCATTGAGTTGATTCCGACTTAAAGCAACCATATAAGAGAGTAGAACCGCCCCGTAGTTTCCAAGGAGCAGCTGGTGGATTTGAACTGCCGACATTTTGGTTAGCAGTGGTAGTTCTTAACCACTGCCTATACAATAGTACATAGCAACAGATTAGAGCTCATGGCTAGGTACTGAGGAAATAGGAGGGTACTCTTCTCGGGTATTCTTCTGTAGGTTGCAATACACACAAAGGGATATCTTCAGGGGCCCAACCATCTCTGAAAAGCCTCTCTAAGTAATATCACTCACTCCTTGGGGCTTCCCCTAACCAGGGTTTATCAATGCTCAGCGATACATCATCAGCACCTTCAGACTTCAGCTCTTCCAACTCATGTTTGCTGTTATATCCTGCAGAGAATGGCTTAAATCTAGGCTCTATAAAAGCCTAGATAGGGGTTACTCTAGAATACTCTAGAGAAGGGGGCTAGATCTCTGATGCAACCACAGTTTTTCAGAGGAGGCATTTGTACTTCCCAGCCACCCTCCTATCTCATTCATCCATTTCAAATATACCTACAGTTATGTTTCTGGAGTTTGAAACTTTGTTAAGCCTTATAAATTATCATAATTTGAAAAATTTCATTGGGATTCAAACAAATTGCTTCTTAAAGGAGTAAGGCCTGCACCTGAGAAAAAAAAATTAAGCATCAAATAAAAAACAAACAAAAAGAAACAGAAAATCTTTCTCCCTCACGTAATTCTTCATCCATGCTGCAATATAACAACTTCATTGGTTTCAGGTTATAGTCTTCCAAAAAAAAAAAAAAAAAAAAATCAGGTTTATGCAAATATACATATGTATGTATTTTTAATTACAAATTGAGTCATACTACACATCTCTTTCTACAGAAGTTTACATATAAATATATACATATTTTAATGACTGCACAACATCCTATTGTACGGGGTATTAGGCTTGCGTAATTGATTTATGTAATCATTTCTCTATCATTACGCATTACAAATAATGTTACAATGTATACATACATGTGTTGTACTTATATATACATGTGTGTATGTATACATATATACATTTTTTCATGCATCTTGTCATATTTTTCATCCAAGACATGTTGAAGACCTGAACTAAATGAGCAAAAGTGGAGATGAAGAAATAGAGGTTATATGAAATTGAACATAAGCAGGAATAAGAAGGTCTAGAGCAAGTCCCATACTTCTTTCTTGGACAAGTGGTTAATGTGGGATGACGTTCACCAATCTAAGGAATGTCAGTTTCATAGGAGAAATGATGACTTCAGTTTTTTACAGATTAAATTTCAGTTGCCCATGGAACATCCAAGTAGAGCTTTCCAGTAAGTAATTAGATATAAATGAAATACAAGAACAGTCTTGGCTGCCAAGTTTGTTCGGCAGCAGACTGAAAACAGTCTTAGAAATTAGTATCCTGGTTTAGGAGTTACTTAAAGCAGGATTCTGGATGAATTAGAAAGGAAGATTAAGGTTTTATGATAATTCACACAGGAAAGAAGAAAACTATTTCTACCTTGAAATGATTTACTGTCATGTAAGAATCATGCATTTTACTTAGGCTAAATTCAGCTTCTTTGATACTTACTTTTTTATTTTGAAATTATGGAAAAGTGATACTTTTAATTGTGAAATTTGAGATTTGGTCAGATAACCACATATAAATTTGAGGAAAATGAACATATCCTTATGCCATATGTTTTGTTCTTTGGTCCACAGCACCAGTTGGAAGGATGTTCTCTAAGCAGGCAAAAAAATCACCAAGTGCTGAAACAGAAAACCCTAAGTTTTAAAAGTCTCGTGAAAAGATGTCAGTCAGAGACTGAATGAGTGCCTGTATATCTAAGAAGCTGTACAAAAGATGCTGGCTTTTTAGGAAGTTGTCCCTCAGGTGTTTTCCAACTCTAAGTGTGATTCTGTCATCGATGAAGGAGAATCAAAGTTTTTGTTTAGTCAGGAAGCTAGAACCTATTCCAAAACCATCCCTGAGGCAAAGGAATCCTCTAGTTGGTTCCAGGAATCCCCCATCCGGCTGGCTTCATGGGCCTGCCAATCAAAATTGAGTCACCTGTGTCTGTACCTACCCAGCCACCTGGGGCTGAAACTCTAATTGCAGTGAGAGGGGAAAGCAGCACTCATTCTAACACTGCCTGGGGACATTCTTTCCCATTTCTTGCACAGCAAATTTACAGTGTAGAAAATGAGATTTTCTTCCAAGCTCAGTTTTAGCTCAGAACAAAAACATACAGTACACTTGAATTATTGTAAAATGCCGGTTGTAGTGGAGCATATTGGAACACATTATCTGGATCTGTATTTGACTCTCTCTCTTTCTATACCGTATAACACTTGCAAATTTCTCTAACTAAAAAGGGAAAGAGGCAGTTGAATGCAATTTAGCTAGTTCCCAACACTGCATCATACACTTGGGGGACAGTAGTATTATTTGATGACAGTGGTGACAAAGGCACTTGTAATTTGGTACCCTCTTCCAAAACTTAAGAACAAAAGTGTTCTACACATTTACAAATTCTAATAGAGAATTAAGCTGAGTAGCTCTTTGTGACAATAGATGGTGTCACAAATGGGTTGAAGGAGGATACTGAGGCCAAGCTATTGCTAATTCCAGCATTAGGTGCCAAAACAATCCTATCTGTTTAGATGAAAACGTGGAAGAAGAATAAAAGAACACAGGATGTGATAATGAATGCTGGTAAATTTAGATTAAAATACATTTGCTAAGAATATAAACTAGAACGGGTACATTGATGGTTCAATGGCCAAGGTATCTCATGAGCAGCCAGCATGCCTCTGTCAGTGGGGGCTTGTGTATGCCTATAATGCTGAGCAGGTTACAGTAGAGCTTCCAGACTAAGACAGACTAGGAAGAAAGGCCTGTTAATCTACTTCCAAAAATCAGCCAATAAAAATCCTGTGGGTCACAATGAGCCAATCTGCAACAGATCATGGGGTTGGTGCAGGACCGGCAGATTTCACTCAGTTGTGCATTGGGTCTCCACGAATCATGGCCCCGATTTGATGGCAGTTAGCAGCAACATAGCTTATTTTTATAACTTCAATTACTTATTAATGTATTAATATTTATTCAATTACATAATGCTTTTTTGGTTGAATGAGGCAGAAAACACACAGCAATTGAGAAGAAACATAACATCATGCCACCTGGAGATGTTTGATAATACTGACATATGATAAAGAATTATATCTGGAACACATTTTGCTTATATCTATGGTCAAAATCTATAGCAAGCCCTCTCTGTGGGACACTGGACAGGTCTTATTTAGAACTTTGTGGCATTTTCTCTTTGCAGCCCTCACTTGAAATATGCTATGGAAAACTCAAGGTCCTGAGGGAAAAAATCAAAGTGAAGAACATATCGGAACAAGTTGCCAGCAAAGTCCCATCAAAATTTGTCCCAGTCAATTGTGACTGGCTACTATTATGCAAGAGAGACAATTTCAATGGCCTGGTAAGTGTGCTACTGCATTACAAGGTCAGTTTTGCTCCATTAGAAAAAGCTTTAGAAGACTGAGCTGATATGCTTTCATCAGAATATAATGGACATCTGGAATCAAATTCTATCCAGAGAATTTTCTGGGCACAATATAAAGTGTAGACCTCCTGCCCCCCAAATTTTAAACTTAGGGATATAGGACTCAAGTATCTCTGAGGATCAGAACTCTTCATCTAATCCACCATCTAAAGGACCATCAAAGATAGTAGAGAAGCAATCACTATGACAAAATCAGTGCCTGAGTTCATGATTTCTCTTAGTCTCTTAGTAGTAAATCTTCTAATGGATCATTTTGCTTCAATCATTTTTTTTTTCATTAAAAACTGACAGATATTTATAACAAAAAAGTGAGTAGAAAAGAGGATGGGGAGGCGGGGCCAAGATGAGTGAGTTGTCAGATGCTTCCAGTGGACCCTCTTACAACAAAGACCTGTAAAAACAAGTGAATTGTTTATATATGACAATCTAGGAGTCCTAAACATCAAAGGCAAAGTTGAGGAATGGACTGAGTGGCAGGGGGAGGGAGAGACAGTTCGGAAGCAGCAAGGAATTGCCAGACCTGACCCAGCGAGAACCTGAGCCCTTCAGGCCTGATCAGCTTGGGGGTGAGCGGTGAGGCAGGCAAGCAGCCGTGTTCAGGAGGTGTTTTCCACACCAGCAGAGACCCAGCAGCAGAGAGTCTACTCAGCCACCCAGAACCAGTGAGAAGCAGCCCTTGATTAGGGAAAGATAAGTACTTGCATATGGCCTAACCCATGGATCAAAAACACCCCCACTAAGCCGGTGATAGGGAACCCAAGGTTGAGTAAGGATAGCGTTGATGTGTTGTGAGGTTGTTAACCATTGTCATAGGGCAACATGT
>NW_004443972.1:8538211-8539548 GCF_000243295.1 Trichechus manatus latirostris | reverse complement strand
GACAAATTTAACAGGCTGCAAGAATCCATAGAGAGACAGCAATCAGAAATACAGAAGATTAAAAATAAAATTTCAGAATTAGACAACTGAACAGAAAGTCATAGGAGCAGAATTGAGTAAATGCGGAGAACTTCCGGGCAACGTGGTGCTACAGTCAGAAGCACCATGCCGTCCCTCCACAGCAAAGATCAGAAAAACTGAGTCAAACAGAGTCACAAGTCAATCCAGAAACCTTAAGCATCAAATGAAGAGATAAAGACCTCAGCCAAGCACTGACTGGAATAAGAAACTGACCGAGAACAGAGAGTGAGGAGAGATACATGCAGAGGTCCCCTATCAGCTACCGCATCATGGATCTGCCATCTTGGACTCCTGTTGGAGACCAGCTAACAGGGGGTACGAGAAAGCAGCTTCACGGAGCTTCTAGCAGGAAACAGAACAACCGGTAACCAGCGACAGAGGCTTTCCCACACCCCCCACCCTTCTTCACCCCTACTTAGGCTCCTCAGCTCCCTGCAGCCACAGTCTCGTGGCCAGGAAGCACAAGCTTCACCCCGGTGTCTCTTGGATTCCACATGCTCTCACTGGCCGGCTCTCTGAGTGCCTTTTGTTGGCTGCTGGTGTTACTTTTTTCCAATTCTTTAGATTTCTTCCTTACCTCTCACCACCTCCCCCTCCTTTCTCTCAAATACCTGGCTCTGTGCACCATCTTTGCTTCTTCCTGAAAGGCTGTGAAACACCACTCGACTTTGAAACTGTTTCCCGGTCCATTCCGCCAAGTTGGTGGGACACACGGGGCTTTTTTGTTTGTTAGTTTGCTCTGATTTGTTCTGTTTTGATGTGTTTGTTTGTTTAATTTTTCTTTTCTAGGCTTGGGAACCACTTCTAGCAAGGCAGTACTGCGTGGCTTGGAAGCTACTCCCATACTCTGCACAAACACACAGGGACATCACTGGGGGCATTTCTTTTCTCTTGTTTTCTTGTTTTTTTTTTATTTGTTTTCCTTCCCTCTCTTATTCCCTTTTTGTCTTTCTTCATTTCCTGTCCCTCAATTTATTCATTTTCTTCTTTTACCCTTTTGTTTTTCACTTCTGTTTTTCCCCATTTCTCAGTCTATCATCTCTCCACTCCAATAGCAAGCACCCTTAGAACTCTTTTTTATTTGTGTGTATGTTTTTGGCTCCTGTTCCTCTCTCCTATTTCTCATCTTTCCCATACCTATCTTAGCTCCACATGTCACAATCTACCCCCTACTTCCTGCCTACCTGCACCATGCACTGAACATCACACTCCCAAGCAGCACAGGCACAGACTACTGGAACCTGCCCTGCACTGAT
>NW_004443972.1:8528211-8529513 GCF_000243295.1 Trichechus manatus latirostris | reverse complement strand
AATTTCTGAGGCCAACTCTTCAGACAGGGATTGGACTGCACTGTGGGACATAAAGTGATACTCATGAGGGCTGTGCCTCTTAGCTCAAGTAGATACAAGAAAGTAAACAGGCAGCTTCTGTCCGGAGGTGAGATACAAAGGCAGAGAGGGTTAGGAGCTGGTTGAATGGACTTGGGCAATCAGAGATGGAATGGAGAAGTGTGCTGTCACAGTATGGGGGAGCAATTAGGGTCACATAACAATGAGTGTATAAATTTTCATATGGGAGACTAACTTGAAAGAACATGAGCAAAAATAGTAAGCGAATGCAGCAATTTATAATATGCTAGAAGAAATGTTTAACTTGTAATTTTGCCTGTTCAATGCACTTTAAGTTGTGAGAAAACAAGACGGAGACTTTAGTAGAAAATGAGAAGCAGACTTCACATTACTAGCTTGTAAAGTCAGAGTGGATTACATAACACTCCAACAATTATTACCTAAAGGAATTATTATCTAAAAGACTCATCCCAACCCTTGAAAAATTAAGTAAAGTGCTCCTGTTGCAGTCAAACTCTAGCCAAGAATGCTGAAGCTACTGTAGGTCTTTCAAACAGAAAAATTAATACAGAGATAATTTCATAGATGATATCACTATTGAGAAACAAAAGAGAGGCAACCAGAGATTGGCAATAGCAGAAAGTCATTACCATCTGTAGAACTAGAGGGACAATGGGAAGTGGTGTTATCCATCTGGTGGGAGCCAGAACCATGGTGGAAACACCTTGGTCAGAACTGGGATCTCAGAGTGAAGGACTTTCTGGAAGGAACTAGAGTTATGGAGGAGAAGCAGCCACAGATGGAGACAATGCAGGAAACATATGGAAAGGGGCAGAAACAGCCAGACTTCCCATCTTCTTCTACCTTCTAATCTTTGGCCAGTGCAAGTAGCCTGTGAAATGCCCCAAGATACAGAGAATAGGGTGGGTGGAATGGATCCAAGAGCACTGACCTGCACAGTCCCTGTCAGTATGACTTTAATCTGATTTTTAAAGAAACCTGGGCGGGGGGAATAGTGGAAATGAGTGGACTTAATATAACTTGGTGAAGTAAGTATTCCCTAATTACTATAATGGCAGATCAATACATGCCGACAGATTTGATAGTTATGATCAAATGCTTGGCTACAGGAAATGACTAATTTATCAGTAAAAATATCTCCCGCCTAAACTTAGAGACTTATTATCACTGAGTCAATATAGAAATTTTGTTTCTAGACAACAAAGATTTATCTGCCTGATAATAAAAAATAAGCTGTTATCA
>NW_004443972.1:8524746-8526281 GCF_000243295.1 Trichechus manatus latirostris | reverse complement strand
ATACATTTTACATTGTAGTCCACACATGAATGCATAATACACATATAACAGGAAATAAATCTCACAGAATAATACTTGCCATCAGTATGTTTAATAAACTGTGATGTTTTCTATGCATTCCTATTCCATTAAAAATATGGTGGTCACAATCCAGTAAATTGATTGCATGACCTACTACTGAGGTCTGACCCAGAGTTTGAAAAACATAGCTATAGGCAATATAGTTCTGAGAAATGCTTTGAAGGAAAAAGATGGGTGTGGTCCATGTACATTACTAACAAAATCTAAGTTTGAGAGAGTCAGGAAAGGTAGTGACAGTCTCCACATGGGGAAGATAGACAGACAATCTATTGGCCCAACAAAATCGCCTGAGTTTTGAGCTATTGTTTATCTTGAGGACACATCTAAATGGGTAACAGCATAGGTTAGTAGTTAAGAGCACTGTCTTTAGAATCAGACTGCCCTGGGTTCAAGTCCTGACCTTGCCAGTTTGAAGCTGCTTAACTTCAGACAATGTTATTTATTTCTCTGTATCTCTTTTCTCTCATCTGTAAAAGAAATGTGATATTGCTACCTTTTAAGATACTTTATAGAATTAAATCAATCAAAATAAATTGTGCCTACATGTAGTAGATACTTATTTTGAATTTCCTTTGTTCATGATTTGGCAGACTAATTTAACTCCTGAATGCTATTAACTTCACTTCAAGCTGGTTCCAGATTCCAAGGTTGCATTGAATGAGACTCATTTTTCTCTCTCTTACTAAAGTCTCCACCCTGGCTTGGTTCTCTTTCAGCCTGGCTCTTAGCCTCACATCCACAATCTTTTCTCTCAAAAGTTCAGAGAGACAAAATTTTATCAGGTTTATTGAGAAATGGGTCAGATGCCAATTCTTTTTTAATATAGATTAAGCCATGTAAATATAAATTTTACATAGCAAGATCTTTTAACAGTGACAGTATTTTCATTATTAAAATGTAAAATAAAGTTGACAAAAATGTTGTTGTTGTTAGGTGCCATCGAGTCCCTGCTGACTCATAGCAACCCTATGTCCAACAGAACGAAACACTGCCAGGTCCTGCGCCATCCTCACAATCGTTATGCTTGACTGAGCCCATTGTTGCAGCCTCTGTGTCAGTCTATCTCACTGAGGGTCTTCCTCTTTTTTGCTGACTCTCTACCAAGCATGATGTCCTTCTCCAGGGACTGATCCCTCTTGATAACATGCCCAAAGTACCTGAGACAAAATCTTGCCATCCTAGCTTCTAAGGCGCATTCTGGCTATACTTCTTCCAAGACAGATTTGTTCGTTCTTCTGGCAGTCCATGGTATATTCCATATTCTTTGCCAACACCATAATTCAAAGGTGTCAATTCTTCTTTCGTCTTTCATATTCATTGTCCAGCTTTTGCATGCGTATGAGGCAATTGTAAATACCATGGCTTAGGTCAGGTGCACCTTAGTCCACAAAGTGACATCTTTGCTTTTTAACACTTTAAAGAGGTCTTTTGCAGCAGATTTGCCCAATGCAATA
>NW_004443972.1:8521402-8523726 GCF_000243295.1 Trichechus manatus latirostris | reverse complement strand
TTCTTTTTAGTACAGTAATTCTGTGTATCCTTCCATCTTCTTTTGATTCTTCCTGCATCATTCAATATTTTCCCATAGAATCCTTCAATGTTCCAATTAGAGGCTTGAAATTTTTCTTCAGTTCTTTCAGCTTGAGAAATGCTAAGTGTGTCCTTCCCTTTTGGTTTTCTAACTCCAGGTCTTTGCAAATTTCATCATAATACTTTACTTTGTCTTCTAGAGCTGCCCTCTGAAATCTTCTGTTTGGTTCTTTTACTTCATCATTTCTTCCTTTTGCTTTAGCTACTTGATGTTCAAGAGCAAGTTTCAGAGTCTCTTCTGACATCCAATTTGGTCCTTTCTTTCTTTCCTGTCATTTTAATGATCTTTTGCTCTCTTCGTATATGATGTCCTTCCACAACTCGTCTCGGTCATTAGTGTTCAATGCGTCATATCTGTTCTTGAGATCGCCTGTAAATTCAGGTGGGATATGCTCAAGGTTGTATTTGGGCTCTCATGGATTTGCTCTAATGTTTTAGGCAGCTTCAACTTGCATATGAGCAATTGATGGTCTGTTCCACAGTCAGCTCCTGGCCTTGTTCTAACTGATAATATTGAACTTATCCATCGTTTCTTTCCACAGATGTAGTCGATTTGATTCCTGTGTATTCCATCTGGCGAAGTCCATGTGTATAGTCGCCATTTATGTTGTTGAAGAAAAGGTATTTGCAATCAAGAAGTTGTTGCAATGCAAAATTCTATCATGTGATCTAACACCAAGGCCATATTTTCCAACTACCAATCCTTCTTCTTTGTTTCCAGCTTTCACATTCTAATCACCAGTAATTATCAATGCATCTTGATTGCATGTTTGATCAATTTCAGACTGCAGAAGCTGGTAAAAATCTTCAATTTCCTCATCTTTGGCCTTAGTGGTTAGTGCATAAATTTGAATAATAGTCGTAGTAACTGGTCTTCCTTGTAGGTATATGGATATTATCCCATCACTGACAGCATTGTACTTCAGGATAGATCTTGAAATGTTCTTTTTGACAATGAATGCAGTGTCATTCCTCTTCAATTTGTCATTCTTGGCGTTGTAGACCATATAATTGTTTCAAAATGGCCAATATCAGTCTATTTCAACTCACTAATGCCTAGGATATTGATCTTTACGTGTTCCATTTCATTTTTGATAGCTTCCAATTTTCTTAGATCATACTTCGTTGTTCCATGTTCCAGTTATTAAAGGATGTTTGCAGCTGTTTCTTTCCATTTTGAGTTGTATTACCTCAGCAAATGAAGGTCCTGAAAGCTTTACTCCATCCACATCATTAAGGGTGACTCTACTTTGAGGAGGCAGCTCTTTCCCAGTCGTCTTCTGAGTGCCTTCCAGCCTGAGGGGCTCATCTTCCGGCACTATTTCAGACAATGTTCTGCTGTTATTCATAAGATTTTCACTGCCCAATTTTTTCAGAAGTATACTGCCAGATCCTTCTTCCTAGTCTGTCTTAGTCTGGAAGCTCAGCTGAAACCTGTCCACCATGGATGTCTCTGCTGGTATTTGGAATACTGGTGGCATAGCTTCCAGCATCACAGCAATACGCAAACCACCACACAATGAACACCATAAAAAAGGAATAAAATACAAAACAAATAAAAAATCTCTATCTCTTCACCGTCTAATCTTTCCAGTCTCCTTAATAGCAATTTGAAAACAATGTTAAAAGACAGTGGTGGAAGTCGGCATCCTTGTGTTTTTCCTGACTTTAACATATATATTATTCACCACTAAGCATAATGCTGGTTTTGGGGTAAGAAGTATATAACAAAGAACACTTCTTTATCTCCAGGACTGATACATATAAGAAAATAAGAGATTCTTAATAAAAAAGTTTAATAGTAGAAAATCCATTAGTCTTCCTATTTTGTTATTTTTAAGGAATAAATAATAAATTTTATTATATGTCTTTTCTGCATCTTATGGGATGACAAATTTTTTTCTTTTTAGATTTCTAATATGGAGAAATATAATTATGCATATTCTATTACTCACTTCTTTATTGATTTATATTATCTTAGCTATCAATTTGCATCATGGGAAAGGAAGGTCATTTCCTCTGGTTTGAAACTTATCAGTTAGTGTGTATACATGGCAGAATTATTTCCACACCTACCACAGCCTAGTAGTACTATAAATGGATAGCAAAAGAGAGATGCTTTTCTAATTATACATTTTAAAAAAATCTTTGAATTAATGCTTTCCCCAACTAGCATATTAAAAATAAAATTTGACAGGTCAAACTGTAAGTATATGTGATTATTTTCATTTATTCATTCATTCA
>NW_004443972.1:8518698-8519850 GCF_000243295.1 Trichechus manatus latirostris | reverse complement strand
ACAAGGCCTCTTTAAAATGTTGAAAATCAAAGATATCACTTTGATGACTAAGGTATACCTGACCGGAACCTTTGTCTCTTCAATTGCCTTACATGCATGTAAAAGCTGGACGATAAAAAAGGAAGAATTGATGAAAATGAAATTGATGAAATGTCATCAATGGGTGGAATCAACTGATGAAAATGGAAAGAATTGATGTATTCAAACTCTGGGGTTGTGAAGAAAACCGAATATTCCATGGGCTGCCAGAAGAATGAAAAAATCAATCATAGAAGAAACACAGCATTAGAAGTGAGGATGATGAGACTTCAGCTGGTTTATTTTGGACACGTCATCAGGAAAGACCAGCTGCTGGAAAAGGACATAATGTTTGGTAAAGTGGAGGGTCAGTGAAAATGAAGGAAACCCTGGAAGAGATGGATTGGCACAATATCTGCAACAATGGACTCAAACACACCAACCATCATGAGGATAGTGAAGAACCATGCAACGTTTTGTTCTGTTCTATATAAGGTCACTATGAAACAGAGCTGACACGACGGCAACTAACAACAACACAGCAAGCCAGAGCTTCAACATAGTCAATAGGATTCCAACGGAGAGAACTTTGAAAAAAACTCAGTGTTTGATAGGATCGTGGACTACTATGAGGGTCTGAAATGGGGTCCCAAATAATAGTTCATCAACATCAGTCTGGAGATTAGATAATATCCATCATATCAGTCATTTTAAATAACCCAAAATATGCATGCCATTTGCACCACAGATTCAAGGTACTATGGATAGGAGAAGGAAGGTTGTTCCATGAAAAAAAAAAAAAAGTTTTCTTTCATTAATTCAAAAAACATTTTTATTTTTTTTAAATTAACAGTATAAATATCAACATCTGATAAGAGTATTATTTCTTCTTTTCCAGATGTACTTTTAGTTTGTTGTGAGGTGCCATCGAGGTGGTTCTGACTCGTAGAAACCCTGCACCATCCTCACAGTTGCTGATATGTTTAAAGCCACTGTTCCAGCCACTGTGTCAGTTCATCTCGTTGAAGGTCTTCCTCTTTTTCACTGGCCCTCTACTTTACCAAGCAGGATGTCCTTCTCCAGGAACTGGTCCCTCCTGATAGCATGTCCAAAGTACGTGAGATGAAATCTTGC
>NW_004443972.1:8486362-8515156 GCF_000243295.1 Trichechus manatus latirostris | reverse complement strand
AAAAAAAATAATAATAAATAAATAAAAAACTCTTCTTCCTTAGCGGCAAGAAGTTGTTGAAGTACATGGAGAATTGTTTTAATTTTTTTTTAATTTAAAACTTAAAGAAAAATCATGCTGTAATAAACTTTGCCACGCTTCTCTAGGTATTTGCTAACTTTTTTGGTAACAAATACATTACACTCTGTAATCAGAAATAAATTTCGTATTAAAATATGAAATTTTTATTTAGAAGTTATCTGGAATAGTGATTATTTACTTCAAAAAATAACTAAGAATTTATACAACAATAGAAAGCACAAAGAAAGTATATATAATTCTACAAGAATAAACATACCAAGATATAAGAAGTGTTGCCGAAACCTAACTTAGTGTGGAAAATTAATTATCAAAGGTATTGCACATAATTGTCCACTTAATTTTAATTGACATTAAATCAAGAAGAAACAGAAACAATGTAAATCTTCCCATTACCGTCATGTAAACTATAGGAAGAATGCAGCAGAGGAAAACCTAGTAAGATCACAAGTTTATTATGTTTTAAATGAGGGTAGAAAAATGGAATCATGCTTCAAATTCTTTGTAAATCAGTTACGAGACTTTTTTTTTGCCATCTCCTCCATGTTTAGAATAAATAGTGAGTCTTTCATTCATCAAACAAAAAATTCTCTAATTATTTTGATATTCTCTTAGAGTAATACCTGAACCCTGAGCTTAATATTATTAGATAATATACAGAGGAGATTTTCCAAATGCTCAGTGTATGTGGGGGGAGGGTGCGGGGGGGGGTGTAATATGTTTTATGTATGTTTAGTCTCAAGAATAAAAAATGAAAGACATTGCCGAAAATTAGGCAGGTAATTAAACTGAGCAGGATTTTATGAAACCATCTGATAAATGCATTGTTTGATATAATATTTTTAAAAGGAAAAAATTAATTTAGGTAAGACCATTTTGTATCTACTTTTAATTCATAACCCGATTCCATCTTGAATAAACAATTAAAATGAAACATTGAACTGACCGCAACGTCCTGCCACCACTGCCAAAATAAATAAATAAATGAAAGAGTTACACTGGGTTTCTGTGAGAAAATGTTGGCCCAGAGGAAAAAATGACAGCTAGATCAGGTGGATGACAAGCAGCACTAGGGAAAAAAAAAACAAACTTCTGCCAAGCAATGCTTGAAACTTGAAGCCCAGGTGTGTATTAATCTAAACCAGCCATCAACTTGTAGGGTCAATGACCTTGATGAAATGAGTTTATTTCCTGGTCAAATACTTTCTGAACAGGTGCTCACAGTTCAATCAATTTTCAGGCCCTCACTTGGGTCCAGAATAATTTGTACAGCTCAGAAGTTAATTAAAACCCTTCTTCCAACAAAACAGATTTCGTTCCAAACCATTTGATGTAAGTTTAGGACCATTTCTCAAAAATGCTCCTAAAAAAAAAAAAAAAAAAGACATTGGTGGTAATAGAAACTGAGAATCCCGGGGAATCCTCGAGCTGCTGTCCTCTGGCTTTTGGGACAGGAGGGCTAACAAATTTCAACCACACGCAAGCATTATTATTGACCTCCGGTAGAATCCACTCTCTAACAATCTCAAAAGCTAGGTTGTTGGTTTATGGAAACTGAAAAATCACAAATAAATTCCTCTGTGATATTATCCTTCCATTTCCAGTTTCCTTAATACTTCCCAAAGCAGAAGACTAAAAAAGAAACAAAAGAAATAATTATTTAAACGATGTTATACAAGAAGAAAAAGTAGTTTAAAGTCTGAGTGTTCCTGGGGCTTTAAAATGTTCTTGCATATTTTTAAAGCTTCTTAGCAGCTATTACAGCTGCAGAGCTTGAAGGGGAAACAAATAAATGAAGTATGACAGTGTTGTTCAATATAACGCGAGTGCCTTCCGGCTGTAAATCAAAGCCTCTTCAGCGATTGTTGAGAAAAGCAACGGCGTTACACATGTAACTGGTTAGTTTTTCTCAGCCATTTTATGTAGAATATTTTAGATGTTTAAAAGAAACGGTGACCTCTTTAAGAAAGAACTGAAAACGCAAATCTTCCCAACTGCCTTGGAAGAAGGGAAGACTGGAGCACAACTTCCTATCCTATGCTAATCGTCTGTTCAGTAGAACTCTAGTTTAAAGCCAAGAGCCGGGGGCCAGAAGCCCTGAAGGGAAAAGAGGATGGTTTGCCCGTCCTGTGTCTTTTTTGATCAGATGAAACATGGTCATAAGAACCAAAAGCCAAAACAACAGCTATCTTCTTTACCTTTTCGTGCAATTGCAATTTGAATCAGTTGGAGATTACATAGAGACAAGGTTCTGTTTCTGCCCTCATCTGATCAGCCACCACTTACAGAGCTCATTTTGAGGACATTCATTTAGTAGTGGAAAAGACTGACACATGATATGCCCCATGCTTACTTGTGACACGTTAAACTCCAAAGCCAAAATAACGGTAAGCTCAGCAAACAAAGTCTGGAAGAATGCTTGAGGCCTCAGATAAGAAAAGGTAAAAATAGGTTTTTAACTCAAACTAAGGAGCCCTAGTTTAAGTTGATAACATCAATAAAAATGTCCTAGTAAAATAACATGTACCTAATTGTGTTGACACTTTTAAATATTGTTCTTTTTATTTCTAAACTGCTTAACTTTTATAAAGAAATGTAATAACTGGTGAGAATTTAGATTTAATGAAATATACTTCATTTATTAAAATTTAAATGATTGAGGTCAGTCAGGGGGTCTCACATCAAGATAATATAACTATCTTCCAGTGAGTTCTTTAAAACACACAACTTCTAAGCAATGTATTGACATACTCAAATATCTGATGTGAGGGTCATATGAAATCAATGGATACTTAAAGGCTCAAGTGATCTGTGATCTGTCCTGAAATTTTAAGCAAAATTTAATGTCTGTGTGTGTACCTTTAAAAAAACAAACAAACAAATCCCATTGCCGCCAAGTCTTCCGACTCATAGCAACCCTATAGGACAGAGTGGAACTGCCCTATAGGGTTTCCAAGAAGTGGTGGGTGGATTCAAACTATCAACCTTTTGGTTAGCAGGCTGAGCTTTTAACCACTATGCCACCAGGGCTCATGTACCTTTTAGGGGGCAGGAAACCCATAGTTTTTTTATGAGAATCTCAAAAGAATTACTGAAAAAAATTGTAAATCACATATATAAAGGGTGAAGTGTTACAGCATTAAATACTATTAATTTCCATGTGTAATCACGATGTTACAACAGCAAATAGCAACATAAAGACTATCACTGAAAGACTATCTCCTAGAAGTAACAGCTATAACTTTTAAAGCAAGATTTCACTATAATATTTAAAGATCATTTCCCCCACAGAAAAACACAGATTAAAACTGGCTATTGATTTTGAAATTATGCTTCCAGTTGTTTCTCAGGAGTCATATGCTCTAGGTTTAAAACGTGTGAAATCTTCTCTAGTTCCAGCCATCCACATTGCTGTCTCTCTGTACCACTACATGCTTAATGGGTCCGATTCCTAAACTCATCACTCAGGGTTGAAGCACAGGGTCTCATACTGTGAAAACCTAATGATTCACACAATTCCAGTGATTGTAATTTCCGTTCACAGGATAAATGTACACAGAGAAATTTCTGTAAAATGTCTAGTATACAGAACATATTCTTACATCTACTAGTATCTTACTCTCCTGGTAAGGATGCAATTTACGTTTCTTGTGATGACTTAAAAAATGATATTGATGTTAAGTGTTGTTACCTTTTTTCATATTTGAAATCTGGTGTTATATTTTTGTTGAAAATAGATAGCTGTGATGGCAAAATGAGGTAATATATGTCAAAGCATTTGGACGTAGGCGATAAATGTTTTATAAACACAACATGGCATTATTTTAGCAATAATACAGAATAAATAAATTATAAATTCCAAAGTTACTTAAAATATAAAAGGAAGTTATTCTATGAAAAAGAAGGCACAAAAAATCTAGTTTTCTTTGGGTAAGTATCAGCAGCAGACAAATAAAGAAAGCTGATGCTATTTTTATTTTCATATTGAAATCTGATATTAATTTTGCTCTGAGGTTTTTAACTGATGCTGCTGCTTGGTTTTGTAAGGTAGTTGAGATTGTACAACAGCACTGCTAAAATGATTACATTCTACTAGGTTAAGATAAAATTCACCCATGCTTTTTAAAAGTTACTTTTCTTATGACTTGACATCAGATTTTAGATATGCTAATCATTTTTTGTTGAATTGACTCCAAAATATCAGAAACAAAAATTGTATAAAGTTAACTATATTTTTATTTGTAATAGAAAAAGACCACATGGAAAGCTACCTCACTCGCTAAGGATCTACACAGTAATCATAGAAAAGAGAAGTTCAGGAAGTTCAACAAAGAGTCAACTCACAAAATTCATTTGATCTCCTCTCCTACTTTGTCAGACTTAATTTTCCCCTTTTCCAAACATTATTTTCTATTTCCCAGACCCACTAAAGCTCACTAGGATCAATTGTGCCCTGCTTTCCAGGCTACCATGTTTATTAGCTTCTGTGCCATGCTGGAGAACCTCACCTGGGCTCTACCAGTTTTCTACACTACTTTTTTTTTAACTACTAACCATCTTGCATTCAAGTTTTTCTCCACTACAGGAATATTAGAGCATTTTATGATACAGTGTTTCTTTAGGAAATTTTAGAGACACATCTATTGCACATTCATGCTGCTGGTATAAGCTGGGGCCTCTTTTGAAGAAGCAATATCTTTGATTATCCTTGATTCTATAATGACTGAACCTCCTACTTTTTGATAATTCCAAATCTCTCTTTCATTCGAAAGATAAAAACAAAAATAGAAAAAAAGAAGAAAATGTTCCTCCTCTTGTTTCATTCACTCAACGCATTTCTTGAGTGCCCTGTAAGTGCTAGGCGTTGTTCTAGGTGCTAAGAGTTTTACAATAACAGAAAAATTCCTGCCATTCTAAAATAATTTTATAGCTGGGAGAGACAATAAATAAGTATATTATATGTTAGGTCATGATAAGAACTACTGAGAAAAATAAAACAGCATAAGAAGGATAGGGAGCAGGGAGTGCTGATGGGGCAAGTTGAATCATATGAAATTGCTATGGTATAGGTGAAAAAATAGTCTGGTATCTAAATTTCATATGATTCAACCAATATATAGGATTTAATCTTTTATTTAATTCCAAATATCCCCAGGTTTACCCATCTTCTCCTCCTTCCTATCTTTTTCAGTGAATAGATGCTCACCTTTTTCCCAAGGTTAACTTCTAACTGTACCTCTTAATTTCCTTTCTTCCCCACCTTCTGCTTGAACTTGTCTTCTTGGCTAACCCTTTATTTTATTGTTCCCCTTCCCTGTAGTCTCATTTTTCCTAACCTATTCAGTGCTTTTTCCCCAGATGTTTCATCTTTAAACCTTTCTTTTACCACGACCTTCTGCAGCTCAAAATCCTATAGATTTCTTCACCACCCCAACCCATTGTGACCCCTCATCTTCTGCCTTTGGTATTTCTAGTAGATGTATTCTTTAATATTCTTGTGGTCATTTATTATTCTTTTAACTTTTCCTGTGCATTTTCCTTGTCATCCCAATTATATTGTAACACCCGAGGTAACACCACCTGAGTGATTGATTTACTATTTAATAACATCTCAGGACCCAACCATTCATACAGTTGTTGTTGTGTGCCACCAAGTCGATTCCAACTCCTAGCAATCCTACAGGACAGAGTAGAAGTGCCCCATACAGTTTTGTAGGCTGTAATCTTTACATGAGTAGATTGCCATGTCTTTTGTCCAGTCGAGTCGCTGGTGGGTCCAAACCACCAACCTTTCAGTTAGCAGCCGCGTGCTGAACCATTGTACCACTAGGGCTCCTTACAACCATTCCTTTACTGTTATAACCAGTCGTATAAGTATTGTGCACTTATGTGCAACTTTAAGATATCTCAAACAGCAAACTTTAAGATATCTCAAGCAAGCACTATTATTGTGTGCCAAGTCAATTCTAGACTGATAAAAATAGATTATTCACCTTCCCAGAACACTAGAAGAAATGTAAAAAAAAAAAAAAAAAAAAAAATTCTAGTTCAGTTGGGAACATATTTATCTTTAAAGGTTTTTAGCACTTATTCTATAGTTCTTCTGATGTTCTGGGAAAGTGAATAATTTTATTTTTATCAGTCTAGAACCGAATCAACGGTACACAACAACAACAGCGCTTGCTTGAGATACCTTAAGGTGTGCTGCTTGAGAGAACGTAAAATTCCACAAAAGTGCACAATACTTTTACGACTGGTTACAACAGAACAAAACATTCCCTGGTCCTACATCATCCTCACAATTGCCAGCATGTTTGAATCTATTGTTTCGGCTACTGTGCCAATCCATCTCATCAAAGGTCTCCCTCTCCCTCACTGGCCCTCTACTTCACCAAACGTAATGTCCTCCTCTAGCAGTTGATTCCTTCTGATGACTTGTCCAAAGCAAGCAAGTCGGACAGTGTTCTGGTGTGATCCATAAGGTTTTCATTGGCTAATTTTCAGAAGTAGATCACTAAGTCTGTTTTAGTCTGGAAGCTCCACTGAAACCTGTCCACCATGGGTGACCTTGCTGGTATTTGAAATACCGGTGGCATAGCTTCCAGGATCATAGCAACACGCAAGCCATCACAGTATGACAAACTGACAGATGGGTGGTAGAGTCAATCATTGAGAGCAAAATAAAAATATGTGGAAATCAATACACTCTATTAGATTGAAATTCTGTGACTTTTGGTCTTTTACTTTAGTATTTCAGCTTTGTGTGTTTTCAAGACATGGAGGTTATGACAACTGAGCAAGTATTAATTTAAAAAACAATGATCTAAAAACTTTCAAACTTAGCGTCTGATTAATGGCACGAGAGAGAGACTAGGTAAAACTGATATGATCTGGCTGTGTTTATAGAGCTTTCCATTTTAATAGAGTAATGTAATGGTTAAGTCATTATTCATATTTTATCCTCATTCTTACTATTAATATTAAATCATAAACTCAGTTCATTTAGAATTAATTAGACCTTATGTGACCTAATAAACAAAATTGGTGAAATCTAAGGAAATTTAGGGCATGAAGATGAGCTAAGAGGTTGTTTTTTTTTCCCTGTAAAACCATGGCAGATTGAAATAATTACTGCTGAAGAAGATGAGATCATAAAGGAGAATGACTCAGAAGAGGAAAAAGCCAATCTCACATTTTACTAGGCTCAAATGAAATGTAATATGAGAAGTATTGATTGTAATTGTTCCATGCCTTCGTAACATTTTAAGTTGTTAAAAATTTTTATATCAGGGCTTGGGACATTATTTGGGAGGTTTACTAAATTCTTTTATTGTTAAGTATAATTATTTCACTTTTCACATGTGTAAGATTACTGAAAATTTACATGTAAATGACATATATGCCTTCTGTATTATTTTCCCAGTATTAATATCTGGTTTTAGTTACACGTTTCTATTTTGGTAGTAGGGCAGTGAATGGAACACAAGATTTTGTAAATAAGAATGCAAACATTTATTTCTATGAGCATCATATGTTTATCAACTTCCTTTCCATTGCATTTACTTCTTCCTGAAAGCAGTTTATCAATGTGCACCGTTCCAAATGCATTTTCCACACCACTGAGAACCAGTAGAGTTGATTTTCATCTGTCATTCTCAGTGATCCCCTGGAACACGAATGTTTAAGTAGTCACAATGTTTCATGTATTCTTGTTTTAAATTTGTAATTACAAAATATTGCAAACATACGAAGAAATAATAAACTTATGTGTTCCACTGAGACTAAAGAGTTGTGAATATTTTGCTATATTTGGTTCAATCTTCTCTAACTATAAAAATAAAACGTTACAGATACATCAAAAGCCCTTACTGCTACCCCTTATAAATACTACCCTACGTTTTGTGTTTTCATTTACCTATATGCTTGTGTACATTTATTACATATAAATGTACCCATTTACAATATATATTTTTGTGTATAAAATTGTACGTAAGTGGTTATCATACTTCAAATATTCTATTGCAATTCGCTTTTTCACTCAATATTATGGTTTTTGTTGTTGTTGTTTTGAGAATTACCCACATGGATGCAGGTAAATGTAGTTCATTCATTTTAACTTCTGTGTCATATTTTACTGTATGACTAAAACTCAGTTAATTTATCCATTTCCATATTTGGGTGTTTCCGACTATTAGGCTGCTTCCAGGTTTTTGATTTTACAAGCATTGCTGACATGCTTCTCTATGTCTTATGAGTACATATGCAGGAATTTCTTTAAAATAGACTCCTAGACATGCAGCTACTAGTACAGTGAATTCTTCAAACTATTCTACCAAATTTCTATTCAAATTTCCCTACCAATTTATAGTACCACAGGCAACATGTAGATCTGGTTTACCAATACTTAGATTTATCAAACGTTAATTTTTCCCTGTCTGATGGGTGCAAAATATATCTTACTGCAGTTTTATTTTGTTTATTCCTAATGAAGTACAACATCCTTCCAAATGTCTATTGATCACTCATGTTCTCTTCTGTGAATTATCTTGTGCACAACTCTTTAATAGCTAGCTTGTCTTTTTCTTATCAATAGGTAGTAATTCTTTGTATATTCCAGATACTAGTGAGTTTTTGATTTTATGAATTGCAAACATCTTCTTCCTGTCCATGGTTTTTCACCCTTTTTAATGTGCCTTGTTTAAGAAATGTAGGTACACCAAAAGTAAAAAACTACATTACCTTTTTCCCTAAGTCTTACAATTTTGCTTTTCTGTTCAAATTTCTAGTCTGTCTGAAAGTCTGTGTTTTACAAGATACAAGGAAAATATTAGTCCAAAGGACTAATGGACCACAACTACCACAGCATCCACCAGACTGAGTCCAGTACAACTAGATGGTACCCGGCTACCACCACTGACTGTTCTGACCTGGATCATAACAGGGTCCTGGCCAGAGCTGCAGAAAAATGTAGAACAAAATTCTGATTCACAAAAAAAGACCAGGCTTACTGGCCTAATAGAGATTGGAGAAACTCCGAGAGTATGGACCCTGGACACACTTTTAGCTTGGTAATGAAGTCACTCCCGAAGTTCACTGATCAGCCAAACATTAGACAGCCCCCTAAAACAGAGCGAGACTAATGGGGCACAACAGTCCAGGGACAAGGACTAGAAGGCAGGAGGGGACAGGAAAGCTGGTAATGGGGAATCTAAAGCTGAGGAGGGACAGTGTTGACATGTCGTGGGGTTGTTAACCATTGTCATAAAACAATATGTGTACTAACCGTTTAATGGGAAACTATTTGTTCTGTAAAACTTCATTGAAAGTACAATAAAAAATATAAAAATAAAAAATAAAAGTTTGTGTTTTATATAAAGTAGGGATACATTTGATCCTACTTATTTCCATAGGGTAGTCTGTTGCCCCCAAATCAATTACTGAATAGACTGTCTAATGTTCACTAATTTGTAAGGCCACTATGGGCATTCATTAAGGACACGTATAGACATGACTTTGACTATCTGACTGTCACTTTTTCAGTTAAATTGTCTTATTTACTATTATTTCACAATATGTTTCAATATAGTAATTTTTGTTTTCAAAAAGTCTCAGTCATTCTGTTGTTGTAGATGTTACTCTCATCGAATCAGTTCTGATTCATGGTGACTTCATGTGGGCAGAGTGGAACTGCTCCATACACTTTGCATTCTAATACAAACTTGAAGATCAGCTTAGCATGTTCTGTAAAAACAATGGAAAATTGTTTAAAAATTTTTTAAATTATAGGTTAATATGAGGAAGAACTAATGTCTTCATTATATTGAGTCTTTGCATTCATAAATGATATCTCTCTCCATTTAATTAGGCTTTCTTTTATGATTTTCAACAAAGGTTTATCATTTTTTCATTAAAGGTCCGACTCTGTCATGTTGCGCTTAATCCTAGTACCTTACATTCTTTGTTACTGTTGTGGTTGCTATTTTTTAAATTATATTTTTAAATTGTTTGCCGTTTGTATAAATATTTTTTTTGTTTGTTTTTTGTTTTTAAATGTATTGATCATTCTCTGTAGCCTCTCAGACTTTCATATGCATAATCATAATATCTACAAATGATGACAGTTTTATTTCTTTCCTTCTAATTCTTATAAGTTTATTTAGTTTGCATATTTTAATTCTTTAGCAGGGACTCCAGAAGAAGCCCTGGTGGTGCAATAATTAAGTGCTCGGCTGCTAACCACAAGATCAGCAGTTCAAACCCACTAGTGGCTCTGTGGAAGAAAGACCTGGCTATCTGCTCCCATAAAGATTAGAGCCTAAGAAACTCTATGGGGCAGTTGGGCTCTGCCACATAGAGTCACTGTGAGTGGGAATTGACTTGAGGGCGCATGATAACACCACCACCAGTAGAATGTTCAATAGAAGGCATTGATGTTTTGTTCTTGACTTAATATTTTATCATTAAGTATCCCGCTTTGTTTAGGTAATATTTGGTGGATAACTTTTTAATCATATTAAATAGGACCTCTTTAAGGAGCCCTGGTGGTACAGTGGTTAAGTGCTCAGCTGCTGACTGTAGTCAAGATACAGAACAGTTCCATTACAAGGATTTGTCTCCATACTCCTTTACAGTCACACCCATTTCCCTCTCTCCCCTCTTCCCTAATCTCTGGCAACTACTAATCTAACCTCCATCTCTATCATTTTGTTGCTTAAACAATGTTATATAAATGGAATCATAAAATATGTATGGTTTTAAGATTGACCTTATTCATTCAGTATACTTCTCTTCAGTTCTATCCAAGCTGTTGTATGTTTCAATAGTTTCCACGGGATGGAAAAAATAGACACCCTCATTCAAAAAGGGGGAAAACAGCACAAAGCAGTCACTACTCCACAGCAATTCTGAAATCCAGCCTAGTACATGTTGCCAGTTCCTTGATGAGAGCCCAGTCCTCTGAGTCATCCTTCCTGCTATAAGAAATAGACTGTGTGTGCAGCTGAGTAGTTTTCTTAGTCGGCTTCCAAAGGCCATTTTTCATTTGTATTAGTCCAAGCTCATACAACTCTTTTGAAAACTTTGTAATTTCCTGAAAATCAAATTATAATCTATTCCATTAAACAAAAGTCACAACCGCAAACCTCTTCAAATAGGCACTTGTCTACAGCGAGCTGGGAGTCAGGGTGCTGCGAGACAATGCCTTTAAAATTCTTAGAGGCTGTTTGGTCTAGTTGAAAGGGTCTACTGTCGGCACACATTTAAGATTCTCAGAGACTATCTTGTCTAACAGAAGCATGAAAGAAGAACATTGTCATGTTGTCAAGAGAAACCCTGCTATGTACTCCCTTTAAGCTTTCCGAGTGTTCAAGAAAGGGTTTTTTACACCATTGAGATCTTTATCCTGAGGCTATGCTATACTGGTTATGCTCTGGATTAATATTTTCTTTGAAGTTGTTTCTTACTTTGAGGGTCTTGTGCCATCTGGAGAGGGTCGGAATGAGAAACAGTTTTATTTTTAAACCCAACAAATCCTGGACCCTTTATATTTCTTCTAAATTCTGTTTGGAAACTAAACAGTTCCTTTTTAAGCTCATTTTCCTCTTTCTATCTCTGCCTTATGTACAGATAAAGGAAACGAGTTGTCACTTTCACATTCTGCCTAGAAATCTCCTTAGCCAAATCCATTAATCCCCTAAGTATGATTTCTACTTTCCACATTAGTTCAGGGGAAAGTGTTTCCAAATTTTCCACCATTACATAACAGAGGTTGCCTTTCCTCCAGCTTCCAGTAACAATGTCTCTGCTGTCTTTCAAGCCCTCACTTCAGTGTCCTTGAGTCCCTTCCATCTCTCATAAATAGTCTCCTCAAGGCCCCACTAGCTCCACCTGACATTTTGTCCCAAAGCCAATTCCACATATTTTACAATTTTGTTATGGCAGCACCCCACTTCCAAGTATCAAATTCTGCTCAGTTATTTATTTCTGTGTATCAAACCAACCCAAATCTTAGTGACTTCAAACAACCATTTCATTTTGTTCATGCTTTTGTCAGTCCACAGTTCAAGAAGGGCAGCAGCTGGCACTTTACAGAGCTGAAGGATCTACTTCCGATCTGGCTTTTATTTCCAAACGTCTGACACCTCAGTGCTTCTGTCTTTCCACATGATGTTCATTCTCCAGGGCCTCTCCACACAGCCTGGGCATCTCACAGCAGCAGCATCTAGGATAGTTGCATATCTTATAAGGCAGCCGGCATCCAAGCCTCAGTGTCCCAAGAGAGAGCAAGTGGGCGCTACCAGTCTCTTAAGACCCAGAGCAGAGCACAACATTTTTTATTTGTACATTTTTTTCTAACTTATAACGGATTAAGATGTCTTTATTTTCTCTTTTATTTTTTCTCTTTTCTTTCCTATTAAATAATTTTGAAATGAGTCCTTGGGTGGCAAAAAACACTTAGGTGCTGGGCTGCTAACAGAAAGGTTGGCAGTTCAAACCCACCCACAGGCACCTCAGACGAAAGGCTTGGTGATCTGCTTCTGAAAGGTCACAGCCTTAAAAACTCCATGGAGCAGTTCTACCCTGCACACAGTGGGTCGCCCTGAGTTGCAATCAACTGGACAGCAACCGGTATTAATTTTGGAAGTATTATGATTTAGTTTTATTCTTTTAGTGGTTATTCTTACATTTTTAGTATGCATATATGACTTAATCTAAAATTATTAAGTATCTCTATCCTCCTCCTGAACAATAAAAGGACTTGTAAAGCATTAACTATAATCATCATCTGACATGTTATTGTGGTCTGGTAATTTATTTCCCCTTGTTATTAAACTCCCAAATAGTAGTTACTAATACTGTGATTTTAAACAATCAATGCTCCTTTAGATTTTACAACATGTAATTTCTTTGCTCACCATTGCTTCTTGCATTCACCCTCCCTCAGTTTAATTTTCTTTCTGAAATAAACCTTCCAGTGATTTTTCTAGATAAGCTTGTTTGTCTGAAATTTAGTCTTTATTTTACCTTTGCCCCAAAGATAGTTTGAGAGAAATAAAATTCTAGGTTGATGTTTATCTTTCCTTAGCACTTTTTGAAAATATTATTTCATGATCTATATTGCTGATGTTGAGAAATCTGTTGTCATTATTGTTCTGCTTTAGGAAACTGGTTGTTTATTCTGGATGCTTGTAGATTTTTCTCTATGTCTGGGGTTCTGCATATACACTGTGCTGTATATGGTAGATTTTTAAAAATTTATTCTGCATGGAAATTTTTGAGCTTCCTCAATCTGAGGCTTAATTTTTTTCATAAATTACAGAAATTTTTCAGATATAATTATCTTCTGATATTGCCTTTTTTTTTGTTCTCTTCTTATGAAACTTTTATTACATGTGTTGGAACATTTTCATGTGTGTATGTATAATGTGTAACTTCTCTATCATATACATATATATAGTTTTCTATCATTCATATATATATGTATACACACACAGAGAATTTAAATACATATATATCTAAAAGCTCGATTTGGCACTTTTTAAAATCTGCCTATTCTTTTGTAATAGGGTCTTTTTCTTTTCTCAGAATTTTGTTGCCTCCTCTATGTATTTAATAACTTTAAGAGTAATTATTTTATGTCTTCTCAAGGTCTTGGGTTTTTAATACTACTGTTGGTAACTTTGCTTATTCTTGCTCATGGTGGATTATTTCCTTATGTGTTTGTAATATTTTAATGTGAGCTTACTGTGGTAATTCTTCAGACTTGGTTTATGAAAGCATGCCTCTAGTACAATCCTGCAATTGCTTCTGCCAGGAGTCCGAGGCGTAGCACCTGCCTGGGCCAATTCCCTCTTAATGTCTCTTCTGCGAACTCTAGACCCAACCAATGAGAACAGCATATATGTGAAGTCCAAAACTATGTGTAACAAGACCTGTATTTATAACTTTTCTGGAAATACTTTCTTTTTTTTTAACCCCAAATATAAGCTGATGGAGATAAGCTTCCATTAAATCTCAGCATTCCAGTGGGAAAAGGATACATCACTACCAGCAATGTTGGAAAGATTCTCTCTAAAACCTCAGTCAATCAGTTCCGGAGCCAACGGGACCCACAATCCATTGGTCCTGCCACTATTCACTTTTTCCCTGTTCCTTATCCTCTTCATGTTCCTCCTTGCTCAGCTTCAATCCCATGGTTCATCATTACTATCATTCCTCTGCACACATTCTAAACTTCCTTGTCTCTCTCATTTCATCATACTCTTTTGGCAAAATTTGAACCTCTGTTAAATCAAAGTCTTCATTTATTTTTACCCCTCCCTCAAGCAGCTGACTATGGCTAGAGAAAAGCACACACCCTTACTGACTCATATCACTTTAAACTCATGGCCACCAACCTCAAGTGGACTCAGTGCTATATTACAATCATAAGCCTTTCTGTAGGCCATTCCCTTTCCCAATGTCCTAGATGACTATTTCTGACCTTCAATATGCCCTCTCCCTATTGTCACTCTTACTTCTTACTCAGAAAATTAAAGAAATGGAAAAAAAAATCTGTCACCGCCACATGTCCACAGTTGCCTGTGTCTGTGCTGATATACACTACCTTCTCTCCTGGGACAGTGGGTAAACTGCTCATGCTCCCATGTAAGGTAAAACCCTCTCTCTAGTCAATTGTTCCAGCAATTCTCTGCCCTCATTCCTGCATCATCAGTTGTTCTCTTTCTACTGGATAAGGTCTATGAGCTTAAAAATCTTCTATATTTTATCCCATCTTAAAAAAATGAAAAGCCAAACCCATTACAGTCGAGTCAATTCCGACTCATAGCGACCCTATAGGACAGAGTAGAACTGTCCCATAGGATTTCCAAGGAGCAGCTGGTGGATTCGAACTGCCGACCATTTGGTTAGCAGCTGAACTCTTAACCAGTGCACCACCAGGGCTCCTATCCCATCTTAAATAAATTAAAAAAAAAAAATCTCATTTGATCTCACATTCCCCTATGATTGCCACTCTAAGTTTCTGCTCCCTTTTACAGCAAAGTTCCTTGAAAGAGTAGTCTACTCTTGCTGTCTCTTTTCTCTCTTAAAGCCAGTTCATATCTGGCTTTTCCCCATTGCTCTACCAAATATGCTCCTGTCAAGGCTATCAGTGACCTGCCTGCTGCTAAATACAATTGTCGTTTCTCAGGTGTCATCTTACTTGACTGATGAGTAGCATTTGGCATAGTTAACCACGCCTTCCTCATTCTTGAAAAGCTTTCCTCATTTGGTCCACAGGACACCACACTCCTATTTCCCTACTTCAAAAACTGTTCTTTTCTCAGTCTCTGTATTAGTTTTGATACTTTTGCTTGTGTAAGAAATTACCACAAACTTAGTGGTTTAAAGCAACACAAATTCATTATCTTACAGTTCAGGAGGTCAGAAGTCCAAAATGGGTTTCACTGGGCAAAAATTAAAGTGCTGGCAGAGCAGTTTTCCTTATAGAGGCTCTAAGGGAGAATCCGTTTCTTTGCCTTTCCAGTTTCTGGAGGCTGTCCTCATTCCTTAGCTCATGGCCCCCTTCCAGCAATCATATCATTCTAACCTCTGTTTCCATTGGCACTTCTCTTTTTTTGACTGTGACCCTACTGCTTCCCTGTAATTACATTGGGCCGACTCTGATAATCCAGGGTAAACTCCTCATCTCAAGATCTTTAAATTAATCACACCTGCAAAGTCCCTTTTAATATGTAAGATAACATATTCACAGGTTTTGGGGATTAGATGTGGACATTTTTGACTGGCCATTATGTGGCCTACCCCATTCTCCTTCGCTGATTCTTCCACTTCTTTTAACCCAAACATTGGCGTGCTCGAAGGGCTCAATCCTCAGATCTTTTTCCTTCTGTACCTACACTTACTCCTTAAGTTAACGTATATAGTCTCATGATTTACAAATATCAAGTATATACTAGTGACGTCCAAAAGTATATATTCATCCTGGACTTCTACACTGAACTCCAATTGCACGTTTGGCAATCTCCACTAGACCCTGTATCTAATTTTGTATTCTTTTCCTTAAAGACAGTTCCCAGGTTACTTAAGCTTCAGATGCCACGAATCTTGGATCTGCTTTACTTGTTTATTGTACATTCCCCTCCATGAGAATGTAAGCCCCATGAAGGCAGGAATTTTTGTCTTTTTGGAGCACTGCTGCATCCATAACACATAGAGGAGTACCTGGCACATAATATGTGCTTGATAAACATTTGTTGAGTGGAATAATAAAATCAGTAGAAATGACAAAGAAAAAAGCCAATGAATATGACCATATAAAGGAAACAACTTCTTAATTTAATAAAACACCAAAACCAAAATTAAATGGTAATCAGGAAAATATGTAAGAAGTTATTTGCAAGCTTTAAAGAAAAAATGCCTTTGTGCTATTGGCAGAAAGACTCATGGAGTTTAGATGGAAGAAGATAACAAGTGATAATTAAATTATTTTGCTCAATACTTATTCTTTATTAATATTCTTGCCTTGGATTTATTCCAGGGTGTCTGGAACAGACCAGCCAGACACCATGGACCGCTCTCATAAAACAGAAGCAGTCACATGCCTTTGGACTATTTGCATGTTTCAAGGAGCACTCAAGTACATTCCCTTTCTCTTAATACAATAGTAACTTTGGGAATATTTATTAATGTTGAATAAGAAAATGATTGGTTATGAATCACAAGCCACAAAACCAGGGGCTGCTTTTGTGCTGCTGTCTTTAATCATAAGCAATATTCATATGCTTATTCTAATACAGGCCCTAATTCCAGCAGAATTGGTAGTAGGCTTGTTTATTTATAGTAAATGTTCTTTAAACAATTACCTAGAATGATTAAACATTCTTAAATGGGTTGTGTCTGCTGCTATGGCAGAAGTTTTTTCTTTTCCATATTTTTTTTGTAAACAATGTTTAGTTCATTGTTTTCTGACTATAAAAATAATTTCTGTTCATTATAAATAAACTATAATATAGAAAGAAATATAAAGAAGAAAAGAAAATCTTCCCTGTTCTCACTATGTAAACAGTTTCTATTTTTGTATTTGCAGTTTACAATAAATTTTAAAATACGTTTTAACCAAGATCTTACTTTACATATTACACTGCTTGTTGCTTTTGTAATTCAATTTCATATTGTGAACATTTTCTCATATTAATATATATTTTCAAAAATATGAAACTCCAAATTATTCATTTTATAAATTCATCATACTTTATTTACATAGTAAAATTGAACATATACTCATTTTTTAAATAGACCTACATGGAAACAGTTAAGGTTTAACACAACAGTCTGTGAGTAACCAGAATCAAAGGTTTTATTCAAATAAAACCAGAGCTAAGGTCCATTTTCATTAAATTGTGTTACCTGCAATCCAAGGAGTCAGTCTACATAAAGCGCATCAGCCCATTGCTTTCCTTGGTAATCCTGGTTCAGGCTTGGATGGACTGTTTATTAGAAGTAGTTAACTAACCAGCCTTCCAAATGCACTGATATTGTGATGGAGCCACACACACCTGGTCCTGACACTGGGTGGCCCTTCTAGATGGGCAGGAGTGGTTGTGATTTTTCCAACACCTGGGAAATATTAAAAAGCCAGCATCCTTCCCATTGCCTTCTGGATCTTAAAGTCTTTTTCTTCTTCTTTTTTTTTTTTTAAATGAGTAGCTGGTCTAATAGAAAGGCCAAATTGACATATTAAGAAACAAAGACCATAAATAATTCTATGTCAGTGCTTTCCGGAGAATTCGAATTCTTACTACCGGAATAGCAAAGCAATTGTAACAGCCTATGTCCTTAAAACTCCCTCCTTATTTCCAAGGGAGAGAAATTCCTTCTCCTTACCAGGGTTCTGCTCCCTGGTTAGCCTAAAATATTTTAAAAATATACTTTCATTTGCAAACATAAGCAGTTGGTTTAAGGAAAATGCAAAGTTGTAACCTTTTAATGGTTACAACCATAGATTCAAAGCTTGTTATAGTCCTGAGGGTGGGAGCGTATTTTTAACATTAAGAATGGCCTCCTGGGGTGGGGTGGGGTGAGAAAAAGGACAGAGGATTTTTTAAGCTGTAAACCCTAGTGAATAGTTGTTAAATTTGAATCCTTTGCTTCTTAATCTTAAAGTCTCAGTATTTTTTTTTAATTTATAATTCCATTTATTTCTATTCAAATCAAGTCCCAGGACCATTAGCTGTTTATAAGACTTTTCTTTTTGAATTACTTGCATGTATTTCACTTAGTGGTTCTTGTCATGACCTCGCCTTTCTGTTTTGTGGCAGCTTTAGAGATCAAGTACTTAAAAAACAAACAAAAAAACTTTTCTACCCTGGTATTCTACACTCAGATAGACAAAAATTGTCCACCATTTTGTCAACTGTAATTAAAAAGCACACTGTATCATTTTTAAAATAAAGAAGTTCAAGACTGTTTTAAATTTCTCATACAGCCTATTACAAAAGAGAAATCATTTGAAAGTTTTTGGCTTTTTTCACCCACATTCCTTTCGGAATTCATTATTTTTAAAATAAACACAGAATGTATAAATTTGTCCCAAATATATGATGTAGTTTATATATTTCAACAGTCTGAATCAATTGTAGGTAATGTTTAGATGCTAAATTACGAGAGATTAGAATTCTAAAAAATTCCTGTATTGAAGCAATACTCAGCACTCACTCACATACAAGCTGTTTTTAGCCAATATACAATCAAATTGCTCAGAAAATGACCTTTTATTACAAACATTTGTCTTAATGCACTTGTCTCTCAAGACTAATGTTGTTTGTTGAATCTTCCAACTAATGTCTACCCATTGATATTTCGAGTACTAGGAATTTGAAAGAATAAGGTTCTGCTTCAAATGGGCTCATTAAAGGACAACCATAGCAGTTACATAACTGAAGCTTACACCTCTCATCTCTAAAAAAAAAAAAAAAATCAGTTTGTTGTCTAGAAGTCAACAATGAAATTAGTCAATGTCCAAATAGGAGATTCAGGAAAAAAAAAAAAAAATATATATATATATATATTGCTAAGGAAAACAAAGCAATTAAAAGATAATACATGTGTTTTATATTTAAAGTAGTAGACAGTTACTGTCTGGCTGACAAGTCCCTTGAACATTGAACCAGATGCCTTCTCTTTGCTTCTCCAGACCTACCTTCTCTATTCTGCTTTTTGCCCCAGGAGGCTGATCAGTATGGACCACATCATGCTCCTGTGCCCTCAGGCTTCCAGATGGCTTTGGCCAATGGAGACCTCAGACAGGGTATGTGCGGGCAAGTATGGGGTCCCTAGTTCTCTCCCTGGCTGTATCTCCAAACAGCAGGTCATTCCTCCTCTCAAGGAAGCCTGAGCTATCTAAGTCTCCCCTTTTGGGATCTGGTAAATTCCTTCTTCTCATCCATAATGGTCTGTTGATGGTGACCCCACACTGCACTAGCACCATGTCTGTGCATGATTCCTTATGATTCCCCTTAACTTGCCCACATTTTTGTAATGAGTCACTTTTTGTAGAAATCCTCCTTGAATTATTCTAATTTGTGCGGAACATTTGCTTTTTGTTGCGGTCCTGACTCCTACATCCGCTTTGGAAGAGTTGCTCCTTTTCTAAAAAATATCCCTACCTCTACACTAGGAGCCCTGGTGGAGCAGTGGTTAAAAAGACCGTTAACCAAAAGGTCGGTGGTTCGAAACAACCAGCCCTTCTGGGGAGAAAGATGGGGCAGTCTACTTCCATAAAGATTTACAGCCTTGGAAATCCTACAGGGTTGCTATGAGTCAGAACTGACTCATCCGAGGTGGGTTCGGGTTTTTGGTTTTCTACATTAGTACATGAACCCACCCACTGGCTGCTGTTAATTGGGAATGGAACAAACACCAGACCACAGATGAGCATAGCAGAGTCCCCTATAGAAATGAATTAAGAAGTTACAACTTTGTCTATTATCTTGAAGAGAAGAAGTGTCAACCCTGTGCGTTTGGAAGCCACAACCAGAACAGAGGAGCAGACAAAGTCAGCCCTTAGGGAATGAGAGGAAAGTCAATGTAGATGAGAGATGAATAATCTTCAATTTTCAAGTGCCTGGTTCCAGTTATTCCCCAGGCCAAGCTTCATTCTCACTATTGGGTTCTGAAAGACACACCAGTATAATTTGAATTCATTCCCTCCCTTTGAAATTACCTACTTTGAGATGGGTTTCCACTGCTTGGAACAAAAAAATGTGTACACAGCCAGCACTGTGCTTAATGCTTTCACGTTAAATTCTCATTTATAGCACTTGATTCCCGAAAGCCCTGCAGGGAAGATGTCAGTTTTCTCATTTTTACAAGACCGAAACCAAGGCTCAAAAAGGTTAAGTAACATATTCATGGTTACAGAGGTAGTAAGTTACAGAGCTGAAATTTTAACCCAAAATTTAAAAACCCAAGTTTTTTCAAACCCAAGTTACACTCAGTAAATACTTCAGAGCAAGCTTCCATTGGTTTTTGACAAGTAAATGGATGTATTTCCACCATGCTTAACCAGAAGCTAGGTTATTTTCTAATATGCAAATCTATCATCCACTCCTTTTTCTGCATGAAAAAAAAAATGTGTTTATGGCTATTGCTCCATCATCAGCTGGAGGGACTGGGATGATCCAGCCCTGCTTGCCTCTCCAGCTTCATCTCATGCTACTATCCCACAGAACTCTACATTCCAGCCAACCTGAGATGGTTTCAGTTCTTTAATAACAGCACCATGAGCTCTCTTATTGCCATGTCCTTATACCACATATAGTTTCTTCTTTCCCTGGAAACTTTTTCTAATCTCATCTTAGCCATCATTTCTCTGAGCAATGAGTTCCCCCTTCCATCCCTCACCAAGTCTGGGTCAGTACCATTTCTGTGTGCTCCCATAGTACCCTGAGCTTCCCATATCAGAGCACTATTCACTGACATGTATCTTAAGCTCTTTGAGGACAGGACCACAACTCCATATTGTACCTTGTGTATTAAGCAAAGAGCCTGGGAAGGAATAGATGTTCAATAAATATTTGTTGAATGAATTTATTCTTTGAATATATTATCCTTCCATTTTTTTAACAATTATCTTTAAATATTTTTAAATTAAACTCTAGAATTTAAAATATCTCCAGTTCTAATACTCTGTAATCAGTACATGATATTTAGAAATCCTGTCTGAACAAAGGAAACCCTGGTGGTGTAGTGATTAAGAGCAATGTCTGCTAACCAAAAGGCTGGCAGTTTGAATCTACCAGGTGTTCCTTGGAAACCCTGTGGGGCAGTTCTACTGTGTCCTATAGGGTTGCTAGGAGTCAGAACTGACTTGACAGCAATGGGTTTTGTTTTGTTTTGTTTTTTTGGCGGGGGGGGGTAGGGTTCTGAACAAGAGAATTACCTTCATACCAAAAATTATGTAATTATTTAAATTTAACTACAAGTTTTACAGGTTTTGCTTTATCATCACTATTTTTGTCTTCTATTGTCTTTCTCTGATGGTTTGATGGATGGTTTTGATGTGTGAAACAAATTTTTCTGAAGGGTCATTGCATGTTTTGAAAGATCTCTGTTGTACCCTTAGAGCCCTGGTGGGGCCATGGTTAAGAGCATGGCTACTAACCAAAAGGCTGGCAGTTCAAATCCACCTGGAAATTGCTTCCCCCTAGAAATCTTCAGGATTCTTTTTTTCCTTTCTACTTGAAGTTCACAATTTTTACCAGTATACATTCAGGCTTGAAACATTTTCTTTAGTACATGCTTGGCATTTGGCATGAGGTACTCCCTTCACACCTGAAGGGGGGTGTGTGTGTGTGTGTGTGTGTGTGTGTGTGTGTGTGTGTGTGTGTGTGTGGTGTTTTCAGTTCAAGAAAATGCTTTTCTATTATTTATTTGCTTTTTCACTTATTTATTCTTAGTCATTTCCTATACTTTTTAAAAATCTATACTCTAGGAAACTTCCGGAATTCTGTCTTTCTGATCACTAATAGTTTTCAGCTCTGTCCATTCTATCATCTAAACTTTCTCATGTTTTATTTCAGCAATTATGTGTTTATAAATTTTCATACTCTTTCTTGCTCTCTGATTATCTGCTTTTCATAGCTATCTATTCTTTTTTTATGAATGCAATATCTTCTTGAATTTCTGTGAACTTATTGATTTTTGAAAATTATCTTTCACTTTTTTATGCTATCTTTGCCTCTATTGTGGTTATTTGGCTTGTTTGTCATGGTGTTCCTTTTAAAGGCTGTTATGTTTTTCCAATATTTTATAATCTGTGGATTTTTATTAATATTTGTAAATGAAATAATAGGCTGATTAGTTTAGCTAACTAATATGAGTTTCTCCAGGCCTGTCCCCTGCATGAAAGAGCCAGCTATGGGTTCTGGGACTTTGTGATTAAATAGGCTGGGACTGGGCACAATCAGGTGGATTCTCTTTAGGGTGTGTGGGCCCCTTTGTTGTAGAACTCCAGGGGGTACCATTCACATTACTTTTTACTGTAAATAATGCCTTTGGATACCATGATCAGCTCTACTGCCTGCTCTGTTCTTGTGGTTTGTGCATCTCTGCCAGGTTCCCTGCTTCCAAAATTTCCCGTGGAAGCAGGGCACAATTCCCCCTTTGCTCTTGAATCCTCCTGTTACTAGTATGACTTTAATCTTCGGTCCATAGAGACACATAAAGACTTCAGGTAGGCAGAATTAAAATAGATAGCACTCACATACCTATAAGAGTTGTGGCCCTCACAGTGAAGAAAACACATGAAAAGAATCCAGACTAGGATCAAGAAAGAAAAAGATTATTTGAAGCTGATCAAGTGGTAAAGCTGCTTAGACAAGAGCTTCAAATTCAAATCAGATTTGATAATTAAGTAACGTGCAGTCTGAGTCCAGCAGATGTGGGCTATGCATTAACTGATTGAGGGTTATAGGCTATTTTAAATAAGGTCCCTACTACTAACCTACTGTCGTGAGAAAAATCAAATTTCCTGCCTGGCCCCAAATCTCTCCTTAATATGCAACCTCAACCAGCTGAGAATGTAACCCCAAATTCACATGAGAAGATAATCCCAAATGCTTGGGATAGTTTATGTATCATCAAATGTGGATGTCCTTACCTTTGAGGAGCTTTAGAATTATATAGAGCAGTTAAGTATCAGACTTTAGCCTGCGTCAGAACCGCTGGAGGTCTTACTGAATCACAGACTGCTGGGCCCCATCACTGAGTTTATGATTCATTAGTTCTGGGCAGGTCCTGACAGTTTGCACGTCTAACAAGTTCCCAGGTGATGCTAATTCTGGGACCACACTTTGAGAAACACAGAAAATTAGACATAATGAAGAAAATAAAACCTATGATACTAGTATTTTGTGTTAGATTTGGAAACAATCTCTATACATTTGTTGTTTCAATTGCTCTTAATCTTTAAGAGAATTTGGAATATTTAAGTACCTAAAAGATTGGCCTTATGCTTCAATCTAAATACGCAACTGAGTTATTAATTTAGACTTAAGGTTTTAGGCAAAGAGGTATGAGAGTGTTTGATTAAGTGTGAAAACAGTATTAGAATATTTAAGAGATTTAAAAATTGTTACACTTTAATTCCTAAGATATATATATATCTAATGAACATATATATATAATGAACATATATATATGTTCAATTCATTAGATTTACAAGATGTTTGATATTTGGAAGTATAGCTTGTTAGAAAAAGTACTTAAAGAGAAAATACAAGATACTAAATTTGTAAATGCATTATAAAATGTTTAAGAGGATTTAATTGACCAAGTTGTAAAATCATCCCTAAAAGTGCTGATAAAATTTGCCATGTTAATAAACTTCTAAATAAGATCATATGATTTATAATTGGAACTGTGAAGTACAAGGAAGAATAGGCTTTAATTTGAAACTTTAGGGAAACAAGTAATTATTTTTAAAAAGCAAAGACACCTCTACATAACCATTTCGAGTGCACAAAAGCCACTGTAATGGAGGTCAAACTTACATCAAAAGCCCTCAAATTATATGGGAAATCCCTGGCGGCACAGTGGTTAAGAACTCGGCTGCTAACCAAAAGGTTGGCAGTTTGAATCCACCAGCTCTCGTTGGAAAGTCTATGAAACAGTTCTCCTCTGTTCTATTAGGTCACTATAAGTTGGAATTGACATGTTTGGTTTTTTGATTTGGTTCTATTTAGATATTACTTATGGGATTAGGAATGAAAGTGTGTTAAAATGCCTGACTCATACGCTCCTTCTACCATTTTCTTTCTTGCACCTTTCATCCTCTCCCAAGTGCAGGGCTCAGGGAGAGGAGTTCTGCTACTTTATATGACTTGTCAATCTTATTTTCATCACACCTGAATCCTTACGAACAGCTCTGGAACACTGGCCATTTTGGATCTTTGTCTGCTGGTTTGCATCTAACATTTAATAGCTTCCCAGGGGCAACTCCAAGTTTGAAGGTCTGAGACGGGAGAAAGTTAAAGTGTTAAAGGTCTGTATTAATTAGGGTTCTCCAGAGAAACATATCCAGTAGGAGAAAAAAAAAAAAAAAAAGGAAAGAGAAAGCAAGAGAGAATGAGAGAGAGCAAGAGAGCTGTATTTCAAGGAATTGGCTCACCAGTCGCGGGGGCTGTCAAGTCTGAAATCTGTCGGGCAGGCCAGCAGGCTTGAAACTTGCAACAGGAGTTGATGCTGCAGTCTCAAGGCAGAATTTTCTCTTTTTTATGGAAACTTCAGTTTTGTTTTTTAAGGCCTTCCAACTGATTGGGTGAGGCCCACCCATGTTATTTAGGATAACCTGCTTTACTTAAAGTCAACTGATTGTAGACATTAACCATATCTACAAAATTCCTTCACTGCAACACCTAGATTAGTGTTTGATTGACTATGTACTCTAGCCTCACCAAGTTGACCTATAAAGCCAGCCATCACAAAGTTTATGCAAGGTAGTTAATAACACACACCATACTACCCAGTAAGCATAACTAGTGTGTCCCAGGTTCCATCAGCTTATAATACAATGAGATTTTATACATATAGATATATTGATATATAAATATATAGATGTATAGATCTATAGATATATATCTTTCAAAATCATTGTGCCCCACCCATCCTCTGCTTGACTAGCAGGCATCCCAATACTTTCTTAAAATTTTCACTCTCAACTATTTCTGAAAATCCATAGGGGTTGGGCTCCAAAGCAATAGCCTTAATGATAATTGCATGAGAGATTTACCAGCACCAGCTAACTTCAAGTCCTTCTTTGCCCCCAGAAGGACTTACCAGTCTCATGTATAACCTACTGGATACAAAAAGACATTTGAGAAGAAGGACACAATACACTCTGCCCACCACCAGAATGTAAGCACCAAAATGCAAATGGACATCTAGTAGGGAAGGTGACACCTACCTCTACCAGAGCCAAAAGAAGCTGAGCCTCAGCAGCCTATCCCACATCTGAAATAAGCATCACATGTATAACTGAGTATTTTTAGAAAACATTTCATTTTCTCATGGGAAAGTTAAATCTCATTTTTAAAACTATAAACTAAACCCAAAACCAAACCCATTGCCGTCAAGTCGATTCTAACACATAGTGACCCTATAGGACAGAGTAGAACTGCCCCATAGGGTTTCCAAGGAGTGGCTGGTGGATTCAAACTGCCACCTGTTTGGTTAGCAGCTCTAGCTCACCATGACTCTTAACCATTGCGCCACCATGGCTCCAAAACTATACACTAGGAATGTTTAATACTTTGGAATTTAACCAGCCTTGTTTCCTGAATTTATTTTCAAATATACTCACTTCCATGTATTTCTGAAACAGTAAGTTATTTTTCTATAGTCACTAATACCAAGGACTGGGTGAAGGAAATTTTTCTCTGGCATTTGCCTATACTCCTAAAATACCAGCTTAGTCTTCATGGAAGGCCAGTTCACCGGGTGACATATAATCCTCTTCCAGATTTGTACTGGTTCATCTCATGCTCTGTATTAAATCACAGAGCCTGACATATTGTCACTAATAAAATAATGATAAATTATGTAAAGTCTCCTGAGGTTGAAAAAATATCCTATGTAAAATGCCTTGGTTTGAAGATGCACCCAGGAGCCACAGGAAGGAAAAAGATCCCACAATCAGAAATAAGGAACATTCTTTTAGTTTCTGATACTAACAATTTTAAGGGCAGTTTTCATTATAGCAGCTGCTGGTTACACTGTCATTGGCTGATTATTTTATATATAACTAACAACTGGAAGCATGTAGAAGAAAAACGATCATTAAGCCTGTGGTTACTTTGCAAATGTGGTTCAAGGGATGAAAATGGGTGGCAAAACCAACCACAATTCACTCTTCTGTCATCCTTGTCATAGTATCTCAATGATACTATTTCAATATTTCTCGTCATTACTCCTTGACAGATTCACACACAACACATGCCCCAGATGGAAGCAAACTTTCCTTGCATTACTCTTCAGGTGGAGCCATGCTCATCTGGCTACCTGAATGTGCAGCTGGACAATCATAAAGGGCTGGCAAGTCAATAAGAAAGAGAGAATTAAATGTTTCTAATAAACCGAAATCCTCTTCACATTTTCCATAGATGGACAAGAAATCGTCCAGCTTTTCTGAAAAATCACCACTTGAGCCACAGGAACAGCTGCATGTTTAATACGTACAGATAAAAGCATTCATTTTATCATTCTTCGCGGTGTGGCTTTTGTACAATTCACTGTATGCTCATATTATTCATTCTTGTGCAAAGTCAATTCTCTGGCTGAGGCTTCAGACCATTCACATGCAAACATTTTATATATGCTGATTGCTTTGTAGACATTACCTGGAGCAGAAAGTAGATTGTAACATGTTTATAGTCTTAAAAATAAAAAAAAGCCAAGTGTAATGGAAGAAGCTTTCTCTAATTAATCTTGTGTTTTTTGCACAATCCTTTACTGCCCTTTTCCTACAATAAATTGTGAATTAAAATAGATGTTTTCTACTCCCTACCCATAAAAGTTCTTCTCTGTCCTATAGGGTCGCTAGAGTCAGAACTGACTCGACAGCAACGGGTTTGGTTTTCTGGTACCCATAACATACCTATCTCCTTTCCCTGCTAATAGGTGAACTATGTGGTAGAATGTTTGTATTTTTTAATTTTCCTAGAATAAAGACTCCATTCAGGCAGGGATTTTTGCCTGTTTTTTCACTGTGTATCCCTACACCTGGAAGTGTGTCTGGTGTAAAGTAGGTGCTCAAAAAATGCTATTGAGCTAATCAAGACTATCTCCTCTCTAACTCCTCTGCTACAGCTTTAGTGCAGATACGGTCTATTAAAGGGGTCAGCAAACAAGGCCGGTAGTCCAAACCTGGCCTGCTGCCTGTTTTTATAAATAAATTTTAATTGAAACACAGCCACGTCCATTTGTTTAGACACTATTTATAATTGCTTTGGTACTACAACAGTGGACGTGAATAGTAGTGACAGAGATTATGTGGCCTACAAAGCCTAAAGTATTTACTATGTGACCCTTTATAGAAAAAGCTTGCCAAACTCTGGCCAATGGCAACAGTTTATAAGTAATCTTGCTTTATCCAGGAACACCACCTCCCTTGCCACACACACATTCCCACTCCAGTCCAGTCTCCACTAATCGCAGAGGAATCATTCTAAAATACAATCTTATTAATGCTTTACCTTCTTCCCTTCAAATAGTCATCTGGCCTCCTTTTTTGATATGCATATTTGATTTTTTTTTTTTTAATTTTAATGTTTCTGCTTGGAACTGACATGCGTAACTTTTGTTCACATCTGATTGTCTAACACAAGTCATACTGCCATAACAACTTTTAAGGAGGCAAAGAAGTGCAATGCTGCTATAGGCCTGGCAGGCCAAGAGCCAGAAATATTTGGTGAACAGCCCTAAAGCAATTTGAAACAAGCTAAAATAAAAACTAGAGAGATCCACCTTGTTATGCATTTATTTCTGTGAACAGGACAAAAAATTAGAGACTGCTGAGTCTGTTGTTGGGACTACAAAATAAACTAAGATTAAAAGTCCAAAGAGAACCTAGAGAGCTTTTGGCATACTGTACATAATTGGAGCCACAAGGGCAGATGCAGCCCTGAACCTTATGATTCCCTGGTGCGAGGTTCATTTGAAAATCTCAAAGAGGCAATTGAATTGGGGAGAGAAGAGGGCAAATGAATTAAATTTCAGAGGCGTATGGAATATTTTCACTGAAAGATTCAAAGGATCTGCCTACCTTCATAGCCCTGGACTAACTGGCAAAACCCTGTCAACAAGCTCAGTGGCTGCCAACATCTTCTTGGAAGAAATTATGGAGATCCTCAACTAAGGACGTTAGTCTGCTTGAGGTGGAAAGAAATATCCTCTTGCACTTTTGTTTTACAGAAGGAAAAGAATATCTTGGGTCTTAAAACATCAAAAGCTTTTTTTTTTTTTAATTATTTGTTAGTTAAAAATTTGAAGGTGATTAATTTAAGCAGTTTAAAAATCTCAAGGTTTTTAAAAGGCTTAATTAAAGATGAAACTTCTATGAAGCTTATAAATCAGGTTATTGATGAAATTTACAACAAATAATATAATAATGTTTAAGTTATTTTATGATAACTTTTAAAATGTAGTATATATTTAACA
>NW_004443972.1:8454809-8486159 GCF_000243295.1 Trichechus manatus latirostris | reverse complement strand
CTGTCCTACAGGGTAGTTATGAGCTGGAATCAACTCAACGGCAACAGATTTGGTTTTTTTGGTTATCCTCAAAGCTTGCAAGTAAAAAAGCACAGAAGCAAGCCCTAGCACTGAAAAAACAACCTCTCAAATTTCTTACCTGTGGGAGTCGTGTTGCACTGAGTAAGTTCACACTCAACCATAAATTTTAAAAATCCACTCTACTCATGGAGAAGACCATGGGATTTGGAAAAAGGACTTAGTTTTAAGACTTCTATCCTAAAGCTTTTTTTTTTAAATGTTTCAAATCCAAACTAATTAAAAAATATTCTAACCAGTTCTTTAAAAAAAAGAAACCACCCACAATATTGCCAGTAGAAATGCCCTAATCTCTATTCTCCTAGGACATACCTTAAAATGTCATCCCAAGCTACTAGCCATAGCTATAGGTCAACCCTAAATAGAAGATACAATTGTTACTGAGGTTATAATATGTCATCTGAGCTGTCACATCATCTTTACTCTGACTCTACCCAACTCCACATCCTAGCATGATCTCCCATTATCTTGCTCTTACATTTTAATCCTGCAGTTGCCTGTTACTCCTATTCTGGCTGCCACCCTTGCCCCCCTAGGTCAATTCTCAACATAGTATCCAGAGTTTGATACTGTTAAAACATAAGATAGATCATGCCACTCCTGTGTTAAAATCCTCCAATGGCCCCTTTCCCTCAGGATAAAATCTCGTGTCCTTACGACTGCCCATAAGATCAATATGACCCCACCTGCTATAACCTCTCTCATCCTCTTCTTAGAATACTCTTCCTCAGATCTGTGAATGGCAGACTACCTCACCAAATTGAGTGCTCTGCTCAACTGTCACTTCTCAATAAAGCCAACCCTGACCACTTTAGTTAAAATTGTCCCCACGCCTTATCTTCTCTACTTTTTCTTTTTTTCTATAGTATTTGTCATCATCTAATATGTTATACAATTTTTCTTATTTATTAAGTTTAATATCTCTCTGCTTCTAGTCCTCTGCTATAATAAAAGCTGCATGATGGAGGAAATCTGCCTGTCTGCCCTCTGAGTTATTACAATCATCTAGAACAGTACCTGGTACGTAAGCACTCAAAAAATACGTATTGAATGAACAAATGACCACAGTGACTGGTGACTGGATGGAGGCTTAAGAAGCCACTGGTGGGGAGAAATATTGATAGTAATATTATAATTATTACTAATAAACAAAATATAATAGTAACATTAATTTCTGTCTTCTAATCTGGACTCTACTCTTACCAGCGCCTTCTGTTATCACGTAAATAGTCTTCTGTAACAGATTTTTACGTAGGATAAATGATGACATTTGTTTGGATCTTTATTATTTCCAAAGTAGTTTTTATAAGTACTGTTATTCTTGACTTGTACAATAACTTTGGGAAGTAAGTAAAAATTATTATTCTGTTTTATGAGTTCAGAAATTGAGACTCAGAGGGTTTAAGAAACTTGATTAAGATCAAAGAAATGCAGGTATTTTGACTCCTGGTCCAGTGCTCTCTCCACTTCATTCTCTACCAAGTGTTGCTGTGGAAAGGTTCTATACATATGAATCCATAAATCTTCCACCATCACCACGGCAGGAAGCATAGGACTCTTTCTCTCACATCCATAGTACCCAAGCTGTAAATGGACCTTCAGGGCCTTATTTGGTCTTTTAAGACTTTCCTGAGGTTAATTTTCTAGGTCAGCCTGATGGCATCACAGGATAAAAGGTGTGCAATAGGTGTCTAATGTGATTGGTGAACAACGGGAGACCCTGTGCCTCTTTGTAGTTGAATCTCTGGTCTGGGGTCAGTGGATGTGAGAGGGAACTTAGGGTTCAGTCATGGGAACCTTTTCCTCTTACAAGTTTCTGACTCAGGCAGCCCATTCACCAGTTCCGTCCCTCTGCTGCTACAAGTACTATTTGTGTATAAATTTTCTCCTGGGCACAGCAAGACAAATCATGAACAAACCATCCTGATGAGGATATTCAAATTCAAAACTTGTACAGTGAAACCCGTGAGAGCCGGAACTCAACAACAGACTGCCTTGTTTTTCCAAGTCTTTATTTAGTGGAAAATATTTGCGTTTTCCTTCTCTAACAGGTTTCCACCTTACACAGGTTCCAGCTTTCGAATGTTTTACTGTGTATCCCAACATATAATTGACATCTCAGCAGGAGGCTATAGCTTTCAAATTGGCTGTGCTGCAAATAAACACTGCAGAAATTTGTAACAAAAAGGACAATGTCTGAGAAGTCTTCTGTGGACATCCTCCTGCAGGTCTCCACAAATTAACAACTCAGTGCATGTAGGTGGTGAGCAGAACCAGTAACCCTCAGAACACATGATGAACCTCTATTGACATGAGTCAATACCAAAGGCCTGATTCTGCTGCAGATCTAATTCACTTTCTTACGGTCAGGCTGTTTTGTTGTGGTCCCTGTGGAAGTGCCCATTGGCCCTATGTGAGGGGCTCCTTTTCCTCCCTCAGAGTAGACTCGAGGCACTACCTCATTTTGTGAGAAGCAGTGAATCACAGGGTACAGTAAGGGGGGAGAAAAGTGTCAGGGTATCTACAGAATAACCAGCATGGCCACAGTCAATTTTCCTGAGTTGCATCAAGAAAGATTCCCTGGCCTGGGAGTTAAGGGTTTGAATTTTACTCCTGGCTTTGCAACTAACCCAACAAATGGCCTTAACAAGTCACCAAAACTTGGGAGTTTCTGTTCCTTCATCGTAAATGAGAAGGTTAAACTAAAAGACTGCACAGGTCCCTTCAAACTCTAAAATCCAATTACTCTATGCTGCGGTTAATGACTTGTTGTCCATCCTTCTGGGGTAGGCTGTTGTAAGGTCCAATAAGATATTTTCTATGTATTGAGGATGTGCCAGATGCCTGAAACTCTGACAATAAGCTAGATGCCTGGACACCAAACTAAATATTTTATCGCCAGTCCTCACCGTGACCCTGTGAGGCCAGTACATCTGTTTTACAGCCAAGGACACGAAGGCTCCTACAGCACCTCTTTTAACTAATTGGCTTTTATAATCACTAAAACTTTGAAGAGCCAGATGTGAAAACACTTGCCGTTTATTTAGACTGAATGAGTTAGGCAGAGATTGTAGAGCTAAGGCAAACTTGTTGTTAGGTGGCAGGAGTCGATTTCGATTTATAGTGACCCCATTTGACAGAGTAGAACTGTCCCATAGAGTTTTCTTGGCTGTAACCTTTATGGAAGCAGATCATCAGGTCTCTCTCACTGGAGCAGCTGGTAGGTACAAACAACTGACCTTTCTGTTAGCAGCCCAGCGCTTTTTCGTTGTGCCACCGGGGATGCATATGTCAAGCCCCTAATTTTATAGAGGTGGAAAATGACACCCAGGAAAGTCGAACACAACTAAAAAGTGAGGAAGCAATGACTAGCACCTTCCTACCTTCTTTTCTTCCTTTTCCTTCTTGCCTGCCTGTCTGCCTGCCTGATTGACATCTTTTCTCCTTCCTTATTCCTTTCCTTCCTTCTTTCTCTCCCTCCCTCCTTCCTTTTTTCCATTTATTCCACAGTTCCCAAAGCAGCTATAGGATACAACATGAATATTAGAAGGAATTTTAATATACTATAAATAAATATTCCTTCCCAGAGGCTACGCAGTGACTCTTTTGAATACTACTCTAGCATGCCTTTTTTTTTTTTTCCTTTACTAACTTAGCCTCTATTATCAACACAATATTCAAAGGATGTTTTGCTTTGTTTTGGTTTTATGGTAGGTGCTTTTAATTACAACTATTCTACCTCCAAAAACTCATCTCTTTGTATTCATGGATAAAGAGAATAATTGAAATTGTAAATCTTGAAGGCATAAAAATTACAGTTTAACTACAGTTTAGAAGTTCCGTTGAGTGACTTTTTATTCATGTAATAAATAAAAATAAACATTCTTCTGCATGTTAAACAGCTCTGAAAGTTTTCAGAAGCAGCAAATATATTCAATGTATTGTTAATAATGCATAAATTTGCAAGTAACATTTGATATCTACTCTTCTAAAGAAAAAAAAATGCATTGATAACTTAAGCAGTGAAAATAAAAATCCTCTAGAATAAAGTTAGTAAAAACGAAATCAAAACAAAGCAGCTGACAGAAATGCAATAATTAGAAGCTCAGCTGCTAGGACAGAATGGGTGGTGGGTACATATTTTAAATAAAAGTATCTGTTGGTAGCAAATAAATAACAATTATTATGCACATGTATAATTCAGTTATTTGTGTGTGTGTATATATATGTGCATGTATATGTACAAACTCCATATCTGTCTTACTGTTGATCATCATGGGATACATAAATATCACATTGTATGTAATTTAAATCTGCCCAGAAATGAAAAGTCATCAGAAGGAGACCTTCACAGGGAGTTTCAAGTCATTCTGCTCTCTCATCTTCTCACTTAGGAAACAAAGAAGCTCCCTTTCAGGGATTACTTTTTATTTTTCCCTTTCAAATATACTTTTTTAGTTTGCTTTTTAGCCTCTAGAATAAAGTGCCAGAGTCAAAAGCTATGAGGTAATGATCAATACAATTGTTTTTCTTTTTCCTCCTCCAAGTCAGAATTTCTAAGCCTGGATTTTCAATAATGAGATGTTTCGGGTAAGAGGGACAGGAGATTATTATTTTTTAAAGCTTGCTCAGCACTGCAAATCTGAGCTAATAATGTGACATTATTATTTCTGTTTCTTCCTTTCTTTACGAAAACATTCAATGCTTGGATGAGGTGGAGGGTATAGCCTCAAATACTCAGAGTGTAGGTAATGTGAGCAGTTGCTTGGGGCCTGGATCTAAAGTATTTGTCCCAGAGGCTTGACCACTGATATCTGTGGGATTAAAGTGTTATGTCCAATTAGAAGTGCAATTATATTAAATAGGTGTAGAGAGGGCTGGGTAACATATGGACCTCGTATCTCATGCCTTGTTAGCATTGATTAATAGTTTTTCAAGCAGAGAGCAGAGTCTTGAGCATATGGGATAGAACATATAACTTCCTGCCTCCTCTTGGACTTACTTTCACCACCTAGAATGTTCTCCTCCTTGTATTCCTCCAAGCCTAACTCCAACCCCATGTCTACCACAAAGCCACCTCTGCCTATTGGAGCTTCCACTCATCTCTCACTTCTAAAGCTCACAAAGCCTGGAGAAGTGTATTAGCACTTTCTTTACCAACTTGTTTTTGTCTTTTATTTTTCTCTGTTTCATTGTCTTTTCCTTGCTTTTTAAAAGCTAGGTGTGGCTATCTGGCTATGGGGTGACTTTCTGGAGATTGGGGCTTGTACTTTTATTAGATCCTGCACATAATGCTCAGCACATAGCAGATATTCAACAAATAATTATTAACTTGTTATCTGATAGATTTTTAAGAAGGATCACAATAATGGAGTGAAACCTAAATATACTTCAAACTTAATATTATGATGTAAGAATAATTATAGACACCCTTCTGGGTCACAAACCATCCAAACTCTTCAACATTTTATGCCATCGCTAAGGCAAAACAATTCCTTTGGATGCCTCTGAGTACTCCCCAAAGAGCCAACAGCAAAGAGGGAAAGAAAAAATAGAGTGGTCAAGTTGAAAGGGAAAGGGAAAGGGAAAGGAACAGGATTAAGTACTACAAAGTACCGGGTATTATATCATCTCATCCTGACAATAAGGCTTTCAAGGTGTATATTTCTTATCCTTGCTTCGCAAGTTGAGTCTTAGAACTGGTTTTACCAAAAGGTAAGATAGAACTGGGATACACACAGCTCTCTCTGGCTCCCTGGAGCAGAGCTACAGGAGGCTAGCGGACCCTGACTGGGTAGAAGCGGGGAAAGAGAGAGCAAAAGCGAGAAAAAGAGATCCATTGAGGGAGGGAAGACATTACTATAAAACCAGTTTATCTGGCACTTGGTGACTCTGAAGACCCTAGCTGGCAACGCTTGGTGCAGAAAATGGAAGGATTTCTGTCCTTGTTTGATAACAAAAAAGGAAATCTACCAGAGAATTTGGGGGAGGAAAACGTTGCCTCTTTCAGTTGACCAGAGAGATGTTCCTTTCAAAAACTACTCATGGAAAATATCAGTGCTTTTTGCTGATGTTGTTAGGTGCTGTCGAGTCAGTTCCAACTCATAGCGATCCTACAGGACAGAGTAGAACTGTCCCAAAGGGTTCCAAGGAGCAGCTGGTGGATTTGAACTGCCAACCTTTTGGTTAGCAGCCGACCTCTTAACTACTGTGCCAACAGGGCTCCCAATGCCTTTTTAGTTCCTTGAAAATTGCTCATTCCCTTAAATGCAGTTCTCCACTTAACTACAAAGAGAAAGACTTTAAAATGAACCACCCAATTAAAGTTGTCCTTAGTTCAAGTCAACTAATTTAAAATTAATTTTTATCTGCTTACCTAAGATAAGGGTTCACTGTTTTCCTGACGCATCAATGCAGCAGAAAATTCCCCTACCATACATAGAAGCTATTCAAATCTCTTAAAAATCAAGCATATGTGGAATACCAAATACAGAACTTAGAGCTTTGTACAAAAAGAAAAAGAATACAAATTGTCCTTTAAGGAAAAATAGGAATGTCATTTTGACGTTGATTCCTTAGAAAGCAAAAAGTCCCAGAAGCAAGAAATATTATTATTGTATAGAAATAGTCTTATACTTTCATATTTAGGATACAACTTATTTTCCCACACCAAGAGTGGATTTTAAATAGTTTAATTTGCCACTGAAAATTTTTTTAATTATGTAATGAAATGGGCAACAAGAATACTGGTCTTCCATTTAGTGTTTTAATTTGATTTGCGTGTACCTACTCCCCTCTCAAGTTCTTCAAAGCCTATGGTCATACCTTACTCATTATTTGTGTACCTCACAGTACCTGGGACATTGCTATGCCTAAATTATATATTAACAACTGGTTTTTTAAATTGATTTGAAGATAGATTTTTACTTCTCCTTAATATATTTTAATATCTGAAACAAAAATGTCTTTAAAGCAGAGGTTATAAGGTAGCAGCCTGTTAGCTAGCTAGATTGGATCCACAGATATTTGATTGGGCAGGATATTATTTTTAAATTTTTTGAAGGCGTGGCTATAAAAAAATCAGGAGATTTTTACATAAAGTTTCAGGTTTTTGTCTTATCTTTAAATATTGGAAGATCTGGCAAGACTTAATTTCCATATGGCAACAATGAGCTGGAGGGAGAGTGTCTCCTTTAAAATAGGAACATCCTCTCCAATTTACTGCCATCCATGGCACCCTTAGGAGCCCTGGTGGCACAGTGGTTAAGAGCTCGGCTGCTAACCAAAAGGTTGGCAGTTTGAATCCACCAGCCACTCCTTGAAAACCCTATGGGGGCAATTCTACTCTGTCCTATAGGGTAGCTATGAGTCAGAATCAACTCAATGGCAACTTGTTTAATGAGAAACTAATTTGCTCTGTAAACCTTCATCTAAAGCACAGTTTAAAAAAAAGTGAAAACAAAAACGAAGAATCCCTGATTGAAAGAATAGCCTGCTTTTTCATTACTTGTAAAACATGGAGTTTTAAAAATGCTATTTGCTTTCAATATTCCCCAGGCAGGAGTTTTAAGGGTGAAGTTTTGCAGGAAAATAGAATGTCTTCAGATTTCACTTGCTCATGGTAATTAATCACCCATCTGTTTGGTGACACAATCAGTTCCACAGTAACCAACTAAGGTCTTGTAAACAGAGAACTACTACAGGGAACCAACACTATTTTCAGGAATTAAAAAAGAAAAAAAAAAAAAGAACAGAACACATCAAATTTGAAAAAAATTTTTTCACAAAAATTGCCTGGTAGTATGATAATGAAGGAACAGAAAAAAGGATGTTTGCTATCTGAATTCTCCCATAATCAACTTCTTTTCAAAGCTCTCCTGGTGAAAATTCAAATTTCTACCCTCCAGCTCCATATCTTATTTTAGTTTTCATATCTACCCACTTCCAGTCTTTTGATCCACCATACTACTTCAAATATGCATTTAAAAAACAGTTGCCATAGAGTAGATTGCAACTCAAGGCGATGCTACGTGTGTCAGTAAAACTGTGCTCCACAGGGTTTTCAATGGGTGATGTTTTGGAACTAGACTGAAATTAGATCACCAGGTCTCTGGGTAGACTTCAACTTCAAACCTTAGCAGCCAAGCATCTTGACCATTTGCACCACCCAGGGACTCCTCAAATATGCATAACCCATCAAAATACATTCTTTATCTCCTTCCCAATGAGTTTAATACTTTTTTGTCTTTTGAAGGACTATGATTCATTAAATTTTTCCAAAAGCCATTACGGGCTAGTATCAGCTCTGGGCAGTGTTTTGGTAATGTCCTCTTCCCATTGATACTGTGGCATCTCTTAACTGTAAATTGGAGGCTCGGCTGTTAACCAAAAATTTGGTAGTTCAAACTTACCCAGCAGCTCTGCAGAAGCAAGACCGGTGATCAGCATGCATAAAGATTACAGCCAAGAAAACCTTGAAGCAGTTTTATTCTGTCACATGGGGTCACTTTGAGTGGCAAATCAACCCGACAGCTGCTAACAGCAACTGAACAATCAGTTAGTGAACACATTTATTCTTAGGGTATATGTGTTATTATGACAATGTAGATTAATTAATTAAAAACAGACTAACTTTAAGGAGACAACATAGAAAGCCAATGATAAACCTAGAAACATTCTCAGTTTTCTTTTTTCAACCCCAGTTCATGTTGCTTCCCCACCAACATATGATTTAGGTTGTTTTTCAGGTACCAATGTAGCTCATTGCATAAAACAATTCCCAATTTGATTCAAGCTCATGCATCTATACAATTATCTTTGATTAGTGTTTTAAATATTCTCAGGTCCAATGAAATTGAATTTTTCATTCAGGAAAAGAATTCAACTGAACAGTCACTTCATAAAATATGGATGTTTCAAAAACGAAAACATTTGATACGACTTGGCTTCTAAGACTCTTAGGGTTTTTGTTTTGTTTTCCTTATATTATCATTACATATTTCTTTAAGCTCAACAGATAGGCCTTCTGAATCGTGAACTTCATGCTATGTGGACACCAAGAAACTGGTTTCCCTAGCAATGGTTACAAAGCACTTGAGAGATATTAGCATTGCCTTCTATCTTATTGTGATATATGTTGTACATTTTTTAAAAAAAGACCTCATTATTTTTACAAGATAAAATTATTTAATTCTAATTTTCTTCAAAACCAGGCGGTGTCCAGTTTATGAATTTGCTACTGTAAAAAAAAACCTAGAAATTTGAAACCATTTTTTAAATATGTTAAAATATGGATAGCTAAAGAAATGAATTTCAAAATTTATTCTTTATATATTCCTACAATATATGTGATATTGTTTACACATAAGTATTTGTATATCATATATATGATATTTTTAATGTTTTTAACATGAAAAAAATTTTTATAATATCAAATATAAAATTCAGCTTAATTCATCTAGAGTTTGCCACTATTGCTATTTATTGATAGTCATTACCCTTCACATTTTTTAACCGATGATTGATTTTTTCAGTCTGTAAAATGCTTATATCATGAATGATTTTGTCATACGCTGAGTTAAAGTAAAAGATAATTTGGACTTACATAAAGGTTTAAATATTTCTTGTCTATTATTTCAGATTTGCCCATAATTAATACATTTAATATTTAGACCTCAATATTACACTTCAGTTATATAACCAGTACAGACAAGACTGTTGAAACAAATAACTGAAGTAAAAAAAAATTTTATCTGTTGCTAGGTAAAAACTGGTTTAGTCATGAGGTAGATGGATCATGTAAAAGGCAGTGTGCTAGGGAGGAAACTGATTTTCAAGAGACCATCCCTAACAGACCTGGCTCTTCATTAACTATCCTGAGAATCACTCTAGTTCATTTAGAAGAAGCTCAATCTTGGTTATCGCCATTGTTCGTTTCTAAGTATTTACTGGATTACTTTGAGTTTTTACTGTTACAGCATTAGGTTTATGGCATTATTTTCTGCAAGCTACGATCTGATTAGAAAGTCCTTTGTGTAACTGTTTTGTTTCTACCAAGGAAAAGTCTCACAGATAACAGTATAAATGCAGGGTGATAGGCTCTTTCAGTATTTAATATTGGTTTCAAGTGGGTGCTTATAAAGTTAGATTACTCCAGTAAAATGTTTATTTCTAAAATTTACAGCTTCCTAGACATATTTAAGGCAGTTTGGGCTCCTGTGTGTCCTAGTTAATCTATTTTTTTCTGTCATTTTCCGAAAATCTCACTGCTACTTTCAGATCATGTGTCCTATCTCATCCCATCTCCATAACTCACGATAATCTGGTTTCCCCCACTACCACCCCTTTGAAACCTACTTTCTCAAATGCTTCAGTTGATATTTCTCTTTTTAGTTGATATCACTTTTCTGCAAAATTCTCACCTGAGTTTTATTACCCTACTCCTCCTTGGCTTTCCTACTAGTAGTCCCTAACCAATCTTTAGGCTCTTGCATTAGCTCCTCTTCCTGTCTTTGCATACAGGCAGTCCCTGGATTACGAACAGTTCCTCTCCTAAATCTGTCTTTAAGTCCGATTTGTGCATAAGTCAAAACAGTTAGGTACAGTTCGTATCTAACGTCAGTTAGTCAAATGTATGTCTTAGTATATATGCATAAAACATTAAAGAAACACTCCCAGATACACTAAAACATCTTTAAGATAATAATACAGTAATAATAATGTTTTGATGCACATTGCAAAGTAGCGACCGTTTGTTATTATAAACCATTGTATGTACCTCAAATTTTTAATATAATAGGCTTTACAGGGGTTGGTTTTTAACTGCGGGTTATCTGTAAGTCGGATATTTGTAACCCAGGGACTGCCTTATTTAAATGCAGCATTCTCCAAAGTTCTGTCACATATCTTCTTCTCTTCTGAAGAAATGGCCCCAGGTGGCCTCATACTCACTATAGACTCAACTTCTGTATGTATATAAACGTGTCTCAGCCCTATACCTAGTGTCACTCAGACACCATATCCAAATATCCAGTTTTATATTGAACGCACACAAACCTGACTTATACAGACAAAATGTCCGTAATTAAATTCATTATCTCTACTTGCTTCCCTGTTTCTTGCTTCCTTTTCCTGGTTAATGACATCATTTTAAAAATTCTATGGTAAATATTAATGATGTTCACCAATACTTCTGGTTCTCTTCTCTTTCTGGGCACACAAGAAGATGCCACTTCCACACCCTCTTAAAATTACCCATAGCAGGTGAATCTTGATAAAAAAGGAGAAAAACGTGGCACATTACTTTAAATTCTTAAAGAATCCATACTTACTGGACCTATTGAGGCTAGAGGGTTCTCCAAGACTATGGCCCCGATTTGCTCTTCAAAACTTGAATTGAAACTATCCCCTGAAGTCACCTTTAACCTAAGTGACAGTTTGGCCCAAAGAGTAAAGATTGTCACCCTTGAGTATTGCACTACTTTAAAATATATATATATGTATAAGACCAATGAGTCAACAGCTATTTTAAAGCATAGACGAGAGGGCTGGGATACAGGGAGATTAAGTAAATGGAAATGCAACAACTATAACAGACGTAATGAGAATGTTGACACCACGTGAAGAATGTAACCAGTGTCACTGATCACTATGTCTAGAAACTGTGGAATGAGAGCAGATTTTGCTGTATACATTTTCACCAAAAATTAAATTAAATTAAAAAAAGTTAGGCATGGCCATGTGATGTGAGCAAAAAGTCTTTGTTGCTTTGAACCATTAACATCTGGGGATTGTTTGTTAATAAAATGTAACTCTGACTCATGTAATTTCTTAGATTTAAAACCTGAATGTCACTGAATTTGTCAGATTAAATTTAGGTGCATATAACATAAAAACCCAAAATAAGAATGACTAAAAAGAGATTTTTACCTTTATTTCTATGTCATGTAAAAGTATCCAGAATAAGCATTCTTGGGCTGTAGTGGTACCTCCACAACAAGCAATGACTCACACTTCTATTTACCTGCTGCTGATCAACAGGAGCATTGCATCCAGCATTTGGCGTCCACTTCATAGTAAAAGATGGTTGATCGTGTTTTAGCTCATTCCATCCACACCTCAGCAACTAGAAGGAAAGAAATGGGAGAAGGAAATAATTCTCATAAATGAGACTTTCTAGAAGCTGCACTTGTACCTCATAGGCTAGAATGTCATCACATGGCCACAGGTAGGGAACCTCTAAAAAGTAGTCCTTTAACTGGGTGGAAATGTGCCCAACTAAAAATCTGGGTTCTTTCATTAAATGAGAATAAATACAGGAGAATAGCCCTGGTGGCATAGTGGTTAAGTGCTACAGCTGCTAACCAAAAGGTTGGCAGTTCAAATCCACCAGGCACTCCTTGGAAACTCTATGGGGCAGTTGTACTCTGTCCTATATATAGGGTCTCTACGAATTGGAATCGACTTAACAGCAATGGTTCTTTTCTTTTTTTAAAAATAGGAAGATAAATATTTAAAAGCAACTAGCAGTGTCAGCTATTATTATGTTTGATTTCAACTTTTAGCTCATCCTTGTTGTTATTGTTATGTGCCATCAAGTTGATTCTCTCTCATAGTGACCCTATATAACAGAGCAGAACTGCCCTATAGGGTTTCCTAGGCTGTAATATTTACGGGAAATTTCCAGATCTTTTCTCCCATGGAGCCACTGGTCGGTTCAAACTGACCTTTCATTTAGCAGCTGAGAGCTTAATCGTTGTGCTACCAGGGCTCATTCTTAATGTCATTGAATTTTATTCATCCCACTTTCAACATGTCTCTCAGTTCTGGCCCCTCCTTTTTTTCCTATTGACACTATGAAAATAGTCCTCACTACAACCTGATAACTCTTTCCCTCTATCTTTTCCTCCTTTTCTTTGAGAATTAGAATTTCTCAGAGTTCCAATTCTTTTTTTTTTTTTTGATAATAGATTATTGCGTTTTTGGTGAAAGTTTACAATGCAAATTAGGCTTACATTTCACAATTTCTACACAAGTTGTTTAGTGACATTAGTTACATTTTTCAGTGTGTCAACATTCTCATTAATTGCGTTCTGGTTGGTGCATTTACAGTACTCTGGTTTCCCTGCCCTCTTGTCTTCTCATCTTTGTTTTAGAGTAATTGTTGACCTTTTGGTCTCATATAGATTTTTTTTAAGGAAATCCTGTACTCATGAGTAATATCCTTTATTTTGCATGCCAATCTGTTGTTTCATGAAAAGGTGACCTCAGGGGATAGTTTCAGTCCAAGGTTTAAGAGTATCTCAGGGCGACAGTCTCAGGGAGTCCTCCAATAGTCTCAACTGGTCCAGTAAGTCTGGAATTGTTAAGAATTTGAGCTCTGTTACACATTTTTATCTCATTCTATTAGGGTCCATTTATTGTGGCCCTGACCAGAAATGTTGGTAGTGGTAGCTGGGCACCATCCAGTTCTGGTCTTAGTGTAGATGAGGATGTGGTTTATGTAGGTTATTAGCCCTGTAGACGAGTTTCTTCTCTGAGGCTTTGGTTTCCTTCTTTCTCTTTTGCTCCTAATGAGTAGAGACCAATAGTTGTATCTTACTTAGATGGCTGCTTATAAGCTCTTAAGACCCCAGACACTACTTACCTCACTAGGATGCAGAATGTGAACTTTATAGTGCCAGTTGGCTGAGTTGTCCCATGAGTCTAAGGACCTAAGCCTTTAAACCCAGAAAACCATTCTCGCGAGGTGTTTGGTTATGTCTGAGAAGTATATGTAACTCTGTCCTCTATGAATATATAGACGTGCATACACATATCTATATGTACTCGTATATATAGATACTTCTATTTGTGCACATATATGTACTCACCTGTACCTACCTGTACATATATATGCCTAGCATCCTTTTCTCTTATGCATTTCTTAGTGACATCATTTACTTTGGTCAAGCCGTGCTCACTACACCCACATTCTGTGGTACTTTTCCTATCACCAAAAACAACACCTATCTACAATCTAGAGAGTGAATCCTCCTTCCCTACCTACCCAATCCTGGTAACCACTAATGAACATTTGTTATTGTATATGTATCTATTCTTGTCTCTTATAAAAGTTGGATCATACAATATTTGTCTTTATGTGATTGACTTATTTCACCTAGCACTATGTCCTCAGATCCATCCACGTTATATGTTTTGCAGACTTATTATTGTTCTTTATGGTTGCATAGTATTCCATTATATATATGTACCCTTCAGGGTTCCAATTCTTAGTGCAGCCATAAGAGTTATTAGTTTATTTAATCATTATTCTATGTAATCCTCTACTCCTTCATTATATATTCTTCTGTATGTTGAGCATAGAGTTTAAAAGCCTTGGCATGAGATTCAAGACCTTCAATTATATATGTGGTCATAATACACCTTTACAGCATCACTTCCCAGTATGCTACACATGTTTGCATACATTCCTGACTTTATGATATTACTCTTTCTTTTTCCTAGAGAAAAGAGAAGTTCTGTCTCACCTTCACTTAATCACTGCTGCCCTCATCTTTAAAGGACCAGTTGAAATATTACTTCCTCTAGGTAGAACTCACACATCTTCCAGGACATTCGAATTGCTCTGTCTTACTTACTCTACCAGAATTTTACTTATATTTCTTTTCAGTGCTTAATTTATATTCATATGTGTATATATCTTTCTCATTAGATCATAAGATCTTTGAAGATAAGCATTTTAAAAGTCTCATATGCATAATGGATATTCAGGAAACGATTGTTGAAGGAGTCCTATATGAGATTCTGTGCCATAGAGATAATATTGTACCCATGCAATAAATATTAAGACAGTAATACAAATGATGTCTCATTTAGTTCTTCTGTGGCATTAAACTCAGTTGAGTAAGACAGTATTGACTCTAACTCAGATTTCCAACTTCTTCCTAGACCTGTCATCATTTATCTTAAATATGCTTAATGTTTTAATTGAGAGTCCTAATCAAAGTAAATAAAACAATATTTTCACATTAAGTGCTCTATTTTGAATGCAAAGAAGCCTGACTGCTACCTAATCAGCTAGATTAGCAACAAATAAAATGTATTTCCCTAAACGAGTCTCATAAGTGTTTATTTTTAATTGCTTGATTTCTACATTAAATCAACTAGTAGGATCTTCTTAGAAAACCTAGGCTCATTTAAATGGTCTCCTACCCTTTTCAAAATAACCACAGTAGTACTGGTTTGATGAAGTAAAAATACTATCCATGTCAGACTCATTTGGTTATTATCAGCCAGATGTACTTGTTATTATCAGTTGCCATTGAGTTGGCACCGACTCACAGAAACCTTATGTATAAGCAAAACATTGACCGGTCCTGTGCCATCTTCACGATCGTTGGTATGTTTGAATCCATCTCATTGAGGGTTTCCCTTGTTTTTGCTGACCATCTACTTTACCAAACAGGGTGTTCTTTTCTAGCAATTGGTCTCTCCTGATGATGTGCCCAAAGTAAGCGAGCTGAAGTCTCCCATCCTCACTTCTCAAGAACATTCTGGTTGTATTCTAACACTGATTTGTTTGTTCTTCTGGTAGTCCGTGGTATATTCTCCAGCACCACAGTTCCAACCCATCAGTTCTTCTTCTGTCTTCTTTTTTCATTGCTCAGCTTTTGCATGCACATGAGGCAATTGAAAAAACCATGGCTTGGGTTCAGGCAACCTTCATCATCCCAGTGACATTTTTACTTTTTAAAACTTTAAAGTTGCTGATGTATCTAGAGGTGTATTATTCTAAAGACAATATGATTTGTCCATTATTATAATCAAATTCATGGGCTAATGGCATCCTTCCAAATGAACTTTGCTAATTTTCATTTAAAATAAAAAGATCTTAGTGCACAACCACATCTAAGGATAAAAGGAGCCCTTAAAATATCTCCTTTCCTTGAACTACTACCAGGTAAAGCAATCATTTCCTATAAGTTTGACAGGACCCATCACCTTGCCTGCAGTTTATATTAGAGTTGCAACTCCAGCATTAATTCAACCACACATTCTTTGGTATTATCCATTCGATTTGGGTGGAACTGTCCCTGGTCCAGGCTCCAGGAGTAAGTCCTATTTGGCCACATTTTGGTCAGCGAGGTCAGGACCTGCTATAGCACTTTTGATACCTTGAGGGAATATGGCCAACAAGACAGGAAGGAAATGCTGAGAGAATCCTAGAAAGATGGAGTAGAAGACCCAATTAATCTGTGCCTATAGTTTTCCAACTTCCTGGACCTTTCAGTATGTGCACCAGTAAATTATTTTTATTGTTGAAGCCAGTTTGAGTCAGCTTCCTAACTGACGTACCACTTGAATCAAGGCCTAGGGTTGCAGAAGCCTGTCCTATCTCTGCAATTGAGATCATATTTTTATGATCTTAAAGGGGAAGTCAGCTGCCCTTGAAAAATAATCTAAGTGATTTTTAATAAATAAATTCACAATGGGAAAATAACATTGCTTGAATATTGATCTCTGAAAACACCTAAGGGTGAATGCTGTTGGCCCGCTTATATAGATTCTTGAAGAGAGGTAGTGATTGGGTTTTTAAATACTGTGAATTTCAGTGGCCTTAGGAAGCTACTCCCCTTAAGTATTTGGCCAGTATTGATCCAGCTTTCTCAGTTCAAAAGATCTGAGCAAGTTACATCTGCAAAGATTTATTTTTTCTTCACAGCTATTGTTTTCATATGAATATTACCATCTGTTTGTTCCAGAAACACTTGAAATATGGGTTTATTTTTTAGCAATAATTTGTTACAAGGAGCCCTGGTGATGAAATTGTTAAAACAACTCATCTGCTAACCGAAAGGTTGACAGCTCGAACCCACCAGCCGCTCCTCGGGAGAAGGATGTGAGGTGTGGCAATCTGCTTCTTTAAAGGTTATAGCCTTGGAAGCCCTGTGGGGCAGTACTGCTCTACTCTGTAGGGTCTCTGTGAGTAGGAATCAACTTGACAGCAAGGTTTTGTGTGTTTATGTGAAGTTTTCAATTTGTTAAAGGCTGAAGAATTGGTATTTACTCGAAAATATCATGTTATTAACTCTGTTATCTACCCTTCTGAGAACATTGCCACTGTATAATATGTCAGCAATGTTTCAAAGAAAAGGGCTTATAAATGAAAGGTCAACATACTGAAGCATATCACCTAATTACTCCATGCCACAGAATAAGAAACATTCTAACTTACATATTTTATCCCTGGATTTGGATCATCCTGAGATGTTAAACAATAGCACAAAGAGCATTTGGCACCAAAGAAAATGGCAAAGATAATAAAGAAGCGATTCAAACATTTAAAAGCTCTATTAATAAATTATAGTCGTTGTTAAGAGGTATGGTCCAATTTAATACTGAATTTAAATATTTACTTAGTTTCTGAAAAACGTTTAAGAAAATAATACATCAATACATCTCCGTTGGCTGGTTCTTGATCTTGCTTTACCATTAGTTTATTTTCTCTGTGCACATGTAAATAATTTAATTATTATTCACCTTGCTTTCTTTTTAGATATAAACTGTATACATTATAATACATTCATATGTACCCCAGCATTTTGTCTAACTTGTTACAACAAGGAAAAGAGCATATCCTCATCTGTGCCTGGCACAGAGAAGACATTTAATTAATATTTCTTGAATGAAAAAATGGAGTGAATCTAATCCATAGATATATTTAGTACCTTAATATGTATATGTCCCACAGTCTTCTCAAATGCAACCTGACCAAAATTAAACTCATCACCTCCCTCCCACAAACCTCTTCCTTTTCACCTGCTGCCCTAGCCAGAAACCTGGTAGTCATCCTTAACTTCTCCCTTTCCTTACCTCTCCCAGCCAGTTAGTCATCAACTCTTGCAGATTCTGCAACATTAAATGTCTTCAACTTGTGTATTCCACTTTATTTATGTCATAAATTTCATCTCCCAAATTAGTGCAACACACTTCTATAAGACACAGACTTTTAACAACAAAAATCCATTCTCCACACTGGCAGAGTCATCTCAGTCACTCTTCTTTGGAAGCTCCGGAACTAACTCATCCCTTATCTTCTTTATGTCTCACAACTCTCCATTTATAGTCCATTTCCCTGTGATACTGAATGATGTATGAGTCTTCAAATTGACTACGTTTTTGTCTCATCTAACAAAAGTAGTAAAAGGAGGCCAACAAGCATATTAAAAGATGCTCAACATCATTAGCCATTGTTGTTGTTGTATGCCACTGAGTCAGTTCCAAGCCACTGGTGGGTTCTAATTGCCAACCTTTCAGATAGCAGCCGAGCAATTAACCCCTGGGTCACCAGGACTCCTATCATTAGCCATTGCCAAAAGAATCAAACCCATTGCCGTAGAGTCGAACCCTACTCATTAACCATTAGGGAGATGCAAATCAAAACTATAATGAGATACTACTTCACCCACCTTAGAATGGTAAGTATCAAAGAAGACAGAAAAAAACAGGTGTTGGAGAGGTTGTAGAGAAACTGAAACCCTCATCCATTTCTGGTGGGAATGTAAAATGTTATAGACATCTTGGAAAACAATTTGGTAATTCCTCAAAAAGATGAACATAGAACTACCATATGACCTAGCAATCCCAATTCTACCCAGGAAAAGTGAAGGTGGAAGGCAAACAGAAACCTGTACACCAATACTGATTGCAGCGCTTTTCACAATAGCCAAAAGGTGGAAACAACTGAAATGTCCATCAACAGATGAACAGATAAAGAGTGGTATATACACAAAATGGAATACTACTCAGGCATAAAGAGAAATGAAGTCCTGACGTGTGCCACACATGGACAAACCTTGAAAATATCATACTGAGCAAAACAAGTCAGTCACAAAAGGACAAATAGTGTATGATCTCACTTATATGAAATAAGAAAATATATAGAAACCAAAGATTATTGGTGGTTACAAAGGACGGGAAGGTGGGGAAGAAAGGGAGGTTTTTGCTTAGGGGGCATTGAGCTTATGTTAATTGTGGTAAAATGATTTGGAGAAGCATATCAAGAATGGCTGCACAACTAGAAGAATGTAATCAATGTTATGGAATTGTAATATAGAAATTGCTAAGATGGCATATGTTTTGTTATGGATACTTTTACCACAAGGAAACTGGAAAAAAAAAACCCATTAGAAAGAAAAAAAACAGTAAAAGGAAATATGGGAAATTTTATTTATACAATATTTGTATGAAAATGGTCTTTTGGTGAAGTTTGACAAACTTCAGAAGCCAGTAAATAAAATATTGATAAATCAAAATTTTCTACATAGTAAATCCACTATAATCAAGATCCCAGGTAGAAAAAGATGGTACGCTCAAATTGAGTAATTTGAGGAGGGTTGAATGAAAGAATTGCTTACAAATCTGAGTGTGTACTGTTACATGCCTGGTGTCAACATTCTATTCAGATAATCTGGAGAATAGAGGTGAGTGTGGGGCCTCACTATATAATGCATAGAATTTCAATGAACCACCTGTATCAGTTTCCTGTGGCTGCTGTAGCAAATTACCACAAATTTCATGGCTTAAAACAACAGAAATTTATTCTCTCACAGTTCTGAAAGTCAGAGTCTGAAATCAACGTGTCATCAGGGCAATACTCCCTCAGGAGCCTGTAGGGAATAATCCGTTCCTTGCCTCTTTCAGCTTCTGGTAGCTGCCAGCATTCCTTGGCTTGTGACCACATCATTGCAATCTTCAAGGCCAGCATCTTCAAATGTCTTTCTATTCCATTATTCCCTCTTCACATCCCCTTCACCTTGGTGTATATGTGAAATCTGCTACTCCTTCCCTCTTACAATAATACTTGTGATTGAATTAAGGGCCTACTTTAACAATTCAGGATAACGTTCTCATCTCTTACTACTTAATCACATCTTTTGCCATATAAGGTAATATTCACAAATTCTGGGGATTCGAACCTGATATTTTTTCAGAAGGTCCCTGGGTGAAGCAAATGATTTGCATTCAACTGCTAATCTGAAAGTTGGAAGTTTAAACCCACCCAGCGACTCTGTGAAAGAAATGGGCTGATGATCTGCTTTCATAAAGATTACAGCCAAGAAAACCTTATGGAGCAATTGTACTCTGTAACACATGGGATCGTAATGAATTGGAATTGACTTAATGGCAAAAGACAACAACAACAATATCTTTTCAGACATTTTTCATTTTTCAGTACCTTAAGAAAGATTAGAAATGTTGTTGCATTCTTGGTTACAGAAAAGAATGTATAGATTAAAAAAAGAAACAGAGAACAACAAAAAATGCTGTTGGAAACAAACAAAAAATATGATAGACAAGTTGAAAATTATAGTTAAGTTTAAAGGAAAATCAAAGAACTTTTCTCAAAGAGAAAAAACAGCAACCAAAAACCAGAAGTGAAAAAAAGAAAATTGGAAGATAAATCCTGAACGTCCATTTGATAGTTCAAGAAATTGGAAACAGGGAAAATGACAGCAGATTTTTGTTTTTGTTGTCAACTCTGTCATTATTATATGTCTGAATTTTTTTTTAATTTCTATTTTGAGATAATTTAATCTTAAAGAAGAGTTGCAAAAGTAGTGCAGAGAGTTCTTGTATACCCTTCACCCAAGTTTTCCTCTTCTATTATATATTTTACAACCATAGACTGTTTATCAAACTTAAGAAATTAACCGTGAATATTATTAAAGTACAGAACTTGTTCATATTTAACGAGTTGCTCCACTGATGTCCCTTTTCTGTTCCAGGATCCAATTCAGTATCACTCATTTCATTTACTTATCATGAGTCCTTAGTTTCCTCCATTCTGTGTCACATTCCATGACAACTCCTCAGACTTTGTCTTCATGACCTTGACACTTTGGAAGACATTGGTCAGTTATCTGTAGAATGTTCCTCAAATTGAGTCTGTCTGCTGTTTTCTCATGATTAGATTGAAGGAAGGATACAATAAGGTGATATGCCTTTCTCGATGCATCATATCTGGTGGTACATGATGTTGATGTGCGTTATTGATGATACTAACCCTGATTACTTTATTATGCCAGAATTTTCCACTGTAAAATTATTATTTTCTCTTTGTAATTACTAAATATTTATGGAGAGATACTTTGAGACTATTATGTTGCTGGTTAAACTTGCCCATAAATTTTAATATCCACTGGTGGATCTTGCCTGCAACAATATAGCACTTTGGTATTATGATTTGCTATTTCCTTCATTCTGTCTACATTTGTTAATGGGAAATCCTCTGTAAGGAAGAGTTGTTATTTCTCCATTCATTTATTTCTAATAATAAACTTCTTTATTTATTCATATGGGAATGAATTCATGGTTTTGTTTTTCTTATTCTTTGGGTTATACCACCATTATCAGGGGCTCTTTCCTGTTGGCTCCTTTCAATATCCCACCCCGCTATGTTTTTCTTTAACACTTTGTTACTTCCTAGTACCACAAAATGCTCTAGGCTCATCTTGAATTATTCTTCCTCCAGTGCTAGAATCAATTGGTTGACCAAGGAGCCCTGGTTCCTTCCATTAGCAAGTGATAGAACTACAAACTGAGAACTAGGTGTGCTGATTGCTAGAGAGGCTCTGTTTCTCAGGGACAGAGCTAGGGACTCCATGTATGTATACTAACTCATGCATACACACATTTTGTTTATTTCTGTGTCTATTTATATGTATTAGTTTTCTATCGCAGCATAACTAATTACAACAAACATAGAGGGTCAAAACAGTTTTTTGTTTAAGTCAGAAGTTCAGGCATGGATTAGCTCTGTCCTCTGCTGGGGGTCTTCCAAGGCTGCTATCAATGTGCCACAATGGGTTGGGGTTTCATCTCTTCCAAGCTTACTTGTTTGTTGGCAGAATTCATTTCATTGCAGCTGTAGAACTCATGGTGGCTGCTTCTTCAAGGCCAGCAACTGAGCACCTCTGCCCTCTAGACTGTCTTTTAAAGGGCTCACATAATTACATCAGACAAGCAAGGATACTCTCCCATTTGATTAACTTAAAGTCAACTGATTAGGGATTTTAATTACACCTGAAAAATCCCTTCACCTTTGCCATATTTATTGGTTAGAAGCAAATTATAGGTTCAGCCCACATTCAATGGGAGGGGATTACAAAAACACATAGCCACCAAGGAAGTTTATTATATTTGTGTGGCTTTATTTCTGGGCCCTTTTTCTGTTCCATTGATCTATGTGTCTATCCTTTTGCCAGTACTACACTATCTTGATTACTGTTGCTTTATAGTAAATCTTAATATAAGGTGAGTTCTACAACCTTGTTTTGACTATTTAAAACTTGCTTTAAAACTTATTTTGACTATTAAGTTTCCTTGACTTTTTATACAAAATTTAGAATCAATTTGCCAATATCTATAAAAACTGCTGAGATTTTTATTTTCATGTCTTTGAGTCTACTGATCTAATTGGGGATAATTGACAGCTTAACCACATTGAGCCTTCCAATCTATGGGCATGGTATATTTCTCTGTTTATAAATTTATAAAAATTATTTCTTTTGTCAGTCTTTCACAGTCTCCATACAGATAAAACATAATTTTAAATATTTATCTATTTACTTAATTTGTTGGTAGTATCATAATTGATAGTGTTTTTGTAATTTCATATTCCAATTGTTTGTTACTAATAAATAGAACTACAGTTGATTTTTGGATGTTGGCTTTGTTTACTGCAACCCAGATAAACTCATTTAATTCTAGGAGCTTCTTTGTAGATTCTTTGAGGTTTCCTAGCAGATAATCATATCATCTGCAAATAGTTTTATTTCTTCTTTTCTGATTAGTATGCTTTTTATTTATTTGTCTTACCTTATTGCATTGGCTAGAGTTTACAGAATAATATTAAGTAGGAGTAGTGAGAAATGATATTCTTGCCTTATTCCTTGTCTTAAAAGGAAAGCATTCAGTCTTTCACTACTAAGTATGTTATCTGTAGGTTTAAGGTGCCCTTCATTACGTAAAGAAGGTTATCTTCTATTCTTAGTTTGTTTAGAGTTTATGCCCTACATGGATGTTGAATTTTGTTGAACGCTTTTTCTGCATATACTGAAATAATCATACATTTTTTAAATTGTATTTAAGGAGAAATTTTACAGTGCAAATTAGTTTCTCATTCAAAAATTTATACACAGCTTGTTAGTGACATTGGTTGCAATCCCCACAATGTGTCAGCACTCTCCCTCTTTCCCTTTATACCCCAGGTTCCCTGTGTCCATTTGTCCAGGTTTCCTGTCCCTTCCCACCTTCTCATCTTTGTTTTTGGGCAGGTGTTGCCCAGTAAGTCTCCTCTGCTTGATTGAACTAAGAAGCACTTTCCTCACATGTGTTATTATTTGTTTTATAGGCCTGTCTAATCTTCAGCTAAAAGATGGACTTTGGTAGTGGCTGTAGTTCTGAATTAGCAGGGTGTCTGGGGACCATAGTTTTGGGGATCCCTCCAGTCTCTGTCAGACCAGTAAGTCTGGTCTTTTTTTTGTTAATTTGAATTTTGTGTTGTAGTTTTCTCCCACTCTGTCCAGAACCCTCTATTGTGATCCCTGTCAGAGTGGTAGGTGGTCGTAGTCAGGCACTATCTATTTCTTCTGGGCTCAGGCTGACAGAGGCTGTTGTTCATGTGGTCCATTAGTTGTTTGGACTGCATTTTCCTTGCATCTTGGTTTTCTTCATTCTCCTTTGCTCCAAATGTGATGGGACCAATAGACATATTTTAGATGGCTGCTTACAAGCTTTTAAGACCCCAGGTGCTACTCACCAAAGTAGGATTTAGAATATTTTTTTTTATTTTACTATTTTTTTTATTGTACTTCAGGTGAAGGCTTACAGAACAAATAGTTTCTCACGAAACAGAAGTACACATGTTGTTTTATAACATTGGTTAACAGTCCCACAACATATCAACCCTCTAACTTCTCAACTTCTTTTTTTTTTTTGGGTGAAAATACACATAGCCAAAGATACACCATTTCAAAAATTTCTACATGCACAGTTCAGTGACACTGACTATGCTCTTCGAATTGTGTTGTTATTCTCACTTAAGATGAAAGCTTACAGAACAAAATAGTTTCTCATTTAACAGTTACTACAAATGTTGCCCTATGACAATGGTTAACAAAGAATAATTTTTTTATGAACTATGCTATGCCAATTGACCTAGATGTCCCCAAGACCATGGTCCCAAACCTTCAGCCCCAGTAATTCAGTCCCTCAAGGTGTTTGGATATGTCGAGGAAGCTTCTATGGCTTTGCCTTGGTCAAGTTGTGCTGACTTTCCCTATATAGTGTGTAGTCTTTCCTTTCACAAAGTTAATATTTGCCTACTGTCTAGTTAGTGATTTCCCTTCCCAACCCAGCCTGCCTTATAACCATCAAAGATAGTTTTTTTCTGTGTGTGAACTTTTTGTCAAGTTTTTATAATAGTGGTCTCATACAATATTTGTCCTTTTGTGATTGACTTATTTCAATCATACTTTTTTCTATTTAGTCTATTAATATCATGGATTACATTGGTTGATTTTGGAATAAATGAGCCTTGCATTCCTAGGGTAAACCAAGCTTGGTCATGATGTATTATTCTTTGAATATCTTGCTGGATTGGATTGCCTGTAATTGTGTTGAGGATTTTTGTGTCAATGTTCATGAGAGACATCAGTGTGTAGTTTTCTTATATTTTTCTGGTTTTGATATTAGGATACTACTGACCTCATAAAATGAGTTAGTAAATGTTCCTTCCTCTTCTATTTTGTACAAGAGATTTCATAGAATTGGTATTATTTATTTCTTAAATGTTTGTTAGTATTCATCAATGAATCCCATCTGGGCCTGGGATTTTTGTTGTTGATGAAGATTTTAAAGTATAAATTCAATTTATTTAATTGATACAGAATTCAAGTTATTTATTTCTTCTTGAGTGAGTTTTGGTAGTTTGTGTTTTTCAAGGAGTTGGTTCATTTAATTTATGCTATCAAATTTATGAGCATAAAATTGTCTGTAGTATACAGTATCCCCTTATTGAATTCATTATCTCATGTTAGGTAAAAAAAAAATTATACTAAAGCTTAGAGGCAGGGCTTAAAATATCAAACATTTATTTTCTCATAGTTTCTGTGGGTCTGGAACCCATGGGTCAAATTGGGTGCCTGGCTTACTTCCATGCCTCTGTCTCAAGATTTCTTATGAGTTGGCAGTTGAGCTGTCTGCTGGGGCTGCAGTCTCATCTGAACTTGACCTTGGGGGGTGGAGGGTAATCCACTTCCAAGTTCATTTAAATCATTTTTGGTAGGTCTCAGTCCCTTGACATGTGTCTCTCTACACATCTGCTGCATAATATGATATCTAGATTCACCCAGGGCAAGCATCCAGGAAAAAGTAAGAGGGAGTGTTCAAGATGGAAGTCATAGTCTTTTTATAGCCTAATCTCAGGAGTGACATCCAATAACTTTTAGAATACTCTATTCATTAGAAGCGTGTCAGTAAGTGCAGCCAACACTCAAGAGGAGAGGATAACATATGGGCATGAATACCAGGAGGCAAGGATCATTGGGGGCCATTTTAGAGACTGCCTTCCACATTTATTATCCATTTAAGATATATGGCATCTATAGTGACATCTCCTCTTTGTTTCTGATATTGTTAATTTATGTTTTCTCTTATATATATATATTTTGGCCAGTTTGGCTAGAAGTTTATAAATTTTTTATTGATATTTTCAAAGAAACAAGTTTTGGTTTTATTGATTTTCTGTATTGGTTTTCTGTTTTCATTTTCCTTGATGTCTACTTTTATCTTTATTATTTTGTTCTGTTTGCTTTGGTTTTGTTTGCTTTTTTTCTGGTTTCTTATGGTGGAAGATTACTAATTTGAAAATGTTTTTCTTTTTTAATACAAGTTTTTAACTCTAATTTTTCCTCTAAACACTGCTTTAGCTGCAACACACAAATTTTGATATGCTATGTTTTCATTTTCACATGTTTCAAAATTTTTTTAATTTCCCCTACGATTCGTCTTTGATCTATGGATTCTTTAGAGGTATGTTGTTTAATTTCCAAATATTTGTCTATTTCTCCCTCCAGTTTCTTTAGTTTTTGCTCCATGTTTTTTGAAGCTCTGTGGTTATGTACACATATATCACATTAACAAAAATTTAAAAGTGTTGTTTAGAATGTAAGGTAACAAAAGCACTTATCACTGAAAATGTAAGTGTGATTTGGTAAAACAACCCTGGAGATCAATTTGGTGATATTTATTAAAGTCGCAATAGTGTATACCTTTGACCCAGTAATTCCAGTTCCAGATAAATTTACTAGAGTATTTCTGGTACATGTGCACAAAGATGCATGTATCATGGTTTTAAAAATGGAAATCATTAATAATGCCTACAAATAAGGAAATACATAAACCAAAAAAAATTGTTTTTATCATAGAATAGCATTCTATATGTAAGTTAAAATGAATGAACTGATCTACGTGCATTAAAACAGATAAATCTCAAAAAAAAGTTAAGTGAAATGATCAGGTTACAAAAGGATATGCATAGTATACTATTTCTATAAAATAAGGAAGCATCCAAAATAATTCTTTGTATTGTTAATGGTTAGATATCTATATCTAAAAAGAGTATAAAGGTATGCCTGGCAATGAGTCACACCTGTCACAGAACAGTAATAACCTTTCACCAGAGAGAGGCAAAACTAACAGCAACCCTGGATTTACATTTAAATTATTTTATTTTTCAAACACCTTATCATGGTGCATATTCCGAACATTAGACTTAGGTAGCAGTACATTTTAGGGTAAGATAAAATGTAAATATGTAACAGGGAGTCAAGGGCTTTTTTTTTTTTTTTTGTGGTCTTTTGCACAGAACTTTTAAGTAACCTGCATAACTGCAATCAATTAAGTTCCTTTTTTACATTTGGAATCCACATTTCTTGGCTCGTGTAAATTCACAAACATCTCTAATTATATATGTATATGTGTGTTCAATTAAATTATATGTATTTGTGTATGCCCCAAATGCCTCCTGACAGGATATGCAATGATATCATAATACGGAGATTTAACCTGAGTCAGTACAATGATGTAAATTTAGTGCTATGGCTAAGATTTAATTCCCATTAAAATCACTGCAAAAAAAAAAATCATTACAAAAAGATCAGTTTCTGTTGTGAAACAGAAACAGTAAGGATATTGGCATTTAGAACCAATATCTGCTCCTATCAAATGTGGCAATTTATCAAATATGTTTACAAATATTCACTGTTTTTTGGTGCTATTAGCACCAAAAAGGGCCAGTGTAGTAGACCCTAAGTAGAGTGAGAATGGAGAATCAGGCTTTGTGTGATTACATACAGCTCAAGAGTCTGCTTCCATGCCTATATTTCGATATTGATAGATGAGGTATCTTAAAAGTTTCTAGGCAAACTTTACAAATGACTCAAGAAAAACAAGAAACCTGCCAGAAGAGCTTATGGTCCCAAATTGCTTCTGGTCATCTTATTTTGAAATCTCATATTACATTATATAGTACATAGGCAAGTAGGATTTCTTGTAAATGTTTCAGTCTTGCTAATTTGGGGAAATTAAAAAATTTAATTATGATTCTTTATTAACATGGAACATTAGCATTTTAATAAGTATAAATTGGTAATGCAATGCGATAAAGAATAATTAAGTTGAAATAAACACCTTCAGTAATCAGGTTTCATCCAAATTACTTGCTGAGGTACAGTGCTTAACTCTGAATGATTTTTCCATTAAATGTGTTCCCAAATTTGAGTCAAGATGATATATTTGTGAAACAGAGAATATTCAATTAAAACTCTTGCTATTATTGGATGCATCAAATTCCAAAACAGTAGGGATATACCTATACAGAAGAGGAAGATAATTATCTATTATCTACAATGATCCAATCGGAAATTTTCCAGTTCTCTCTTTCTCTCTGTTTTCTATAGACCCAGTTTCTCTGTCCTCCATCTATCCAATCTGGAGAACAATAGAACACCTCATAAATATGTTTTCAACCAATCTATTTGTATATAAGAAATAACAGATTCCCGGGCATCATGGCGCTATAGTCAGAAGCACCATGCCATCCTTCCACAGCAAAGATCAGAAAAATTAAGTCAAACAGTCACACATCAATCCTGAAACCCTAAGCATCAGATGAAGAGATAAAGAACTCAGCCAAACACCAAATGGAATAAGAAACTGACCAAGAACAGAGAGTGAGAAGAGATACATGCAGAGGTCCTCTGTCAGCTACCGCAGCAGAGATCTGCCATTCTGGACTCCTATTAGAGATCAGCGAACAGGGGGTATGAGAAAGCACCTTCATGCAGCTTCTAGCAGGAGACAGTACAACTGGTAACCAGCAGTATAGGCTTTCCCACCCTCCACCCTTCTTCACCCCCACTTAGCCTCCTCTGCTTCCTGCAGCCACAGTCTCTTGACCAGGAAGCACGGGCTTAACCCTGGTGTCACTTGGATTCCACCTGCCCGAACTGGCCCTCTCCCTGAGTGCCATTTATTGGCTGCTGGTGTTGCTTTTTTCTGCTTCTTTAGAGTTCTTCCTTACCTCTCACCATCTCCCCTTCCTTTCTCTCAAATACCTGGCTCCCTGTGCCATCTTTCCTTCTTCCTGAAAGGCTGCAAAACACCGCTCGACTGTGAAAATGCTTCCCAGCCCGTGCCGCCACGCTGGTGGGACCCCCCAGGGCTTTCTTATTTGTTTGTTTGCTATGATTTGTTCTGTTTTGATTTGTTTGTTTGTTTTCTTTTTCTTTTCTTGGCTTGGGAGCCCCTTCTAGTTGGGTAGTACTGTGTGGCTTGGAAGCTACTCCCTTACTCTGTGCAAACACACAGGGACATCCCTAGGGGTATTTCTTTTTTCTTTTCTTTTTTTTTTGTTTCTTTGTTTTTGGTTTCTTTCTTTTGTTTTCGTCTTTCTCTTATTCCCTTTTTGTCTTTTTTCATTTCCAGTTTCTCTATTTATTCATTTTTTTCTTGTACCCTTTTTTTTCACTTTTGTTTTTCTCCATTTCTCAGTCTCTCATCTCTCCACTCCAAAAGCAAGCTCCCTTAGCACTCGTTTTTGTTTGTGTGTATGTTTTTGGCTCCTGTTCCTCTTTCCTCTCTCTCATCTTTCTCATACCCATCTTAGTTCCACACATCACAATCTACCCCCTACTTCCTGCCTACCTGCACCATGCGCTGAACATCACACTCCCAAGCAGCACAGGCACGGTCTACTGGAACCTGCCCTGCACTGATTCCCAGTCCACACTGTCAGCCCTGGTACATGCCACAAACAACCCATCACAGCAACTCCCCTTCAGCTGGACCTCTTCTGCTGTACCATTCCTGAGTGACCGATGCTGCCCCATTAGAGAAGGATGTGAAAAGTATCATGACCACAGAGGAGCAAGCAACAAAGAATGCACAGCCCACCTGCTCAGACATAACCAAATAAAACAAAAAAGCAGGACGAAACAAACAAATCTACAATCAATAAATGAGGAAAATAACCACTGAATACCCCAGAGACGGCAGACAATATCAAAACATTTACAAAATGTTAACCAATGTCATAAAACAATATGTGTACTGACTGTTTAATGAGAAACTATTTGTTCTGTAAACCTTCACCTGAAGTACAATTTAAAAAAATGAAAAAAAAAAATTTACAAAACAGGACAGGATGGTTCCAGTAGATGTCCAAAATAAAACCCCAGATGACTTTCCAGTAGAAAAAAAGGTACTAGACCTAACTGATAGGGAATTCAAATCTCTAACATTCAGAATTATCCAGGAGTTGAATCAAAAAGCAGACAAAAATGCGGAAAAAATAGACAAATTCATGGAAACAGCGGACAAATTCATGGAAAATATAGACCAAAAAAACGGAAGAATTCAAGAAAATAATACAGGAACAAAATGATAAAATAAATTCACAACTAGAAACTATACAAAAACAACAATTAGAAATCCAAAAGATAAACAACAAGATCTCAGAAATGGTCAGTGTCACAGAATGGCTGAGGAGCAGGTTTGAAATGATGGAAGATAGGATCAGCGAAATTGAAGACAAACACTTGGATACAACTCTCGGGAAAAATCAGAAAAAAGCACAAACAAAAATGAAGAAACCCTGAGAATTATGTGGGATACAATCAAAAGCAAAAATCTTCAAGTGATTGGAGTTCCAGAACAGGGGGAGAAAACAGAAAACAGAGAGGATCATTGAACAGTTGCTGACAGAAAACTTCCCCAATATCATGAAAGATGAAAAGCTGACCAACCAAGAAGCTCAATGAACCCAATATAGGATAGACCCCAAAAGAAAATCACCAAGGCATATCATAATCACACTCACCAAAACCAAAGACAAACAGAATCCTGAGAGAAGCTCAAGAAAAACAAAAAGTCACATACAGAGGAGAAACAATAAGACTAAGCTCGGATTATTTGGCAGAAACCATGCAGGCAAGAAGGCAATGGAATGACATATATAAAACCTAGAAAGAAAAAAATGCCCAGCCAAGAATAATACATACTGCAAAACTCTCATTCAAATATGAAGGTGAAATTAGGTCATTTCCATATAAACAGAAATTAAGGGACTATGTAAAAACCAAACCAAACTTACAAGAATTATTAAAGGGAGTCCTTCAATCTGAGAACAAACAACATCAGACCACAGGCTGAATATAGGACACAGGATTGTACTAGCCAAATACCAACCTAGGAAATGAACTCTTAAGGACTATGCAAAACCAAAAGTATTACAACAGGGAACCAGAGAGGTTAATCTGTAAATGACAACAGCATCAGAGAGGGAATAAACAGTGTAGGTATAGAACCTTCTAATAGACAGGAAGGCAAGGTGATACCAAGTAATAATAGACAGGTTCAAATCTAGGAAGATAAGGGTAAATTTCAAGGTAACCACAAAGAAAGTTAACAAAGCTACTCATCAAAATAAAGAAGAAAAACATCAAGTCTCAGTAAACACAAAACCTACAAAAACAAAAGAAATGAAAAAAAATCCACAAACAAAAGGAACTCAGCACAGGAGAGTAAGAGGAACAAAGACGAAGTTAGCACCATTAAAAAAAAAGAACTATAAAATGCAATCCCACTCCTAGGAATATATCCTAGAGAAATAAGAGCCATCAGACAAATAGACATATGCACTCCCAT
>NW_004443972.1:8385446-8454709 GCF_000243295.1 Trichechus manatus latirostris | reverse complement strand
ACCATAGCTACCATGGCCTCCACCAGACTGAGTCCAGTACAGCTAGATGGTGCCTGGCTACCACCACTGACTGCTCTGACCAGGATCACAATAGACAGTCCTGGACAGAGCTGGAAAATCATGTAGAACAAAATTATAACTCACAAAAAAAAAGACCAGATTTACTGGCCTGACAGACTGGAGAAACCCTGAGAGTATGGTCCCCGGAAACCCTCCTAGCTCGGTAGTGAAGTCACTCCCAAGGTTCACCATTCAGCCAGGGATTGGACACCCTCATAAAACAAAACAGGACTAATGAGGCACAGCAGCCCAGGGACAAGGACTAGAAGGCAGGAGGGGACAGGAAAGCTGATGATAGGGAACCCAAGGTTGAGGAGGGACAGAGTTGACATGTCGTGGGGTTGTTAACCATTCTCATAGGGCAATATGTGTACTGTTTAATGAGAAACTATTTGTTCTGCAAACCTTCATCTAAGCTACAAAAAAAAAAAAAAATTATGTGAGATCAAATTGACAACAGCAACCCAAAAGGTTTGATGGGAAGCCTACAGGGCAGTAAGTTGAAGATAATGGTGATGGAATAATTTGGAAAAGGATAGTGAGATTAGTAGCATATCTGGAAGAATGTAATTGATGTTACTGAATTGTACATGTAGAAACTTTTGAAATGGTGTAACTTTGGCTATGTATATTTTTACCAGAAAAAAAAAAGCCTTCCAGGATCTAGAAGGGAGAGTGTTGACATGTCATTGGGTTGTTAACCAATATCATAAAACAATATGTGTACTGACTGTTTAATGAGAAACTATTTGTTCTGTAAACCTACACCTAAAGTACAATAAAAAAAATTTTTTAAAAATAGATTCATGCATTAATTTTAAAAGTATTTTATGAGAGGAAAACTAGACTGAACTTTAAGCATTATAAAGTTGTATTTCCTTTTTAGCCAGTTGATGCAATGGGCATATCAGGCAGTCGGTCATTTCCGTAGCTCTGGGTAATAAAATACAAATCAACAAGTCATCAATGAACAACTCTTTATTGATTTCCTGCTATGTGTCCTACATCATGAAAGACACTTTGGAAGATAAATAAGAGATCAAACACAGCCTCTGTGCCCTAAAGTCTTACTACACTGACACAAAAGTGACCTTTTCACCCCACTCAAATACTTTTCCAAAAAGACAAAAGCGCCTGCACAAGGGGGAAGAATACTGTTGACTTGTAACAATATTAGTTTTAGTCACTGATATCAGCATGCATTTATATGGATGAAATACACTGTGCATCTATGTAACTGTCTTATTATCCACGAACATCAGACCTACTCTTTCTGAATTTCTTTGGAGTGACTTTGATACAGGTAATCCCCAGGTTACAAAGGAAATCCATTGCTGTGTCTTTAAGTTGAATTTGTAGGTAAGTCGGAACAGGTGCATACAGTTCTTATTTAGCCTTACTTTACGGCAAGATAAGGCTCGAAGACTTTTCAGTGATTTACAAGCTGCACGTGTGGCAAGTGAAGGGCTTGTGATGAAGAATTTCTTGCAAGTAGGGGTTAGTTCAATACTTTTAAAGTGAGGGCAAATTTACATAACATTAAAGGTCAAGTAAGAGTTGTCCATAAGTCAGACATTCGCAACTCGGGGACTTACTGTACATATAACTTCTGCACAGCAAAGCTAATTAATCCAATCATTGAGTCACCTAGACAGAAAACGACTCACATATATTGTGCTTGTGCTCTCCTTTAGGCACTTTGGAAATATTATTTCTTCCAATCCCCACAACAAATATGAGAATTAAATTTTAATATGCTCCACCACTCGGTCAGTTTGTTGTACTGTGGTGGCTTGCATGTTGCTGTGATACTGGAAGCTTTGCCATTGGTATTTCAAATACCAACTTCACAGTCACCCGTGGTGGACAGGTTTCAGCAAAGCTTCCAGACTAAGACAGACCAGGAAGAAGGACCTGACAATCTACTTCTTAGAAAGAATGGCCAGTAAAAACCTTATGAATAGCAGCGGAACATTGTCTGATACAGTGCTGGAAGATGAGCCCCTCAGGTTGGAAGGCACTGAAAATACGACTAGGGAAGAGCTGCCTTCTCAAAGTAGAGTCGACCTTAACGACGTGGATGGAGTCAAGCTTCTGGGACCTTCTTTCTGCTGATGTGGCACGACATAGGATCTCTATGAGTCGGAACTGACTCGACGGCACCTAACGACAGCAACATCCTTAGTCTACAAAACATGCAGGGAACTCTTCTGACTGCTAATAAATGCCCAAAGCTAGAATTCAAACCCAGGTGTTTTGACTCCAAAGTCAATTCTCTTATTCTTTTATAGGGGGAAAGTCATGATTTGTATGAAGAGTAATATTGTGATTTTCAATTTTGAAAAGATACGTATTAATAATGAACACTCATTGAGCACTTGCTATAAGTCAGGCAATCTTCCGAAAGCTCTGGATAACTGCCTCATTTAATCTGGAGGACCTCGTAGGCACTACAATTACCCTCATGTTGCATGTTAAAAAACCAAAGCTTAGAGAGGCTGTGTAAATTGCACAGGGTCATGGAGTTAGTAAGGGGTGCTCCAGGTTTACATGCTATTTGATTACCGTGCTCACACACTTAACCACTAAAGGAAACTGAGATCAGGCTCAGCATTTCAAAAGGATCCCATTTTTGATCAACTGTCTTCATATTGATATATTTACCCATTGTCTGCTTACTAGGTTTATACAAGACACTATTATGTGCTGGGTTGACAGGGAATAAAGCTTTCTGTCAATGACAGAAATAGCTCTCTGTCAAAACCTCTCCATTCAATGAGTTTATGGTCATTGAAGGAAACAAAGAAAACAGTGATGACAACATTCTAATAGCATCTATACACAGAGATGAATATAGCAGGACACCTAATCTGTAATCTGAATAGGGAAGTGTGAACTGAGTTTTATACAAACACAGCATGTATATATTCATAGAGTTTTCCTTTTATAAAAATGTAGCACATTTTAGGTGACTACAATATTTGTATTATCTTTGCTCTAAACTCTACTCGCTTAATGACATCTTTTTAGAGAAAAAGTTCTTCTGCAATATCATCTTTGTCCAAGTTAACTGACAAGTCTAGCTAAATTATTAGCCTGTTTTCACACCCCCCATGAGAAAAATCAATAGAGTTTTCTTTTACTCTATTGAACAGTGTGATATTTGGTGTGGACTGTGTTGCATGTGAGGAAGCTGTCAGTTCATTCTTCTCCAGAGAATGCTCTTGATTTGATAGATTGGGAATTGAGAAATTCAATACTTTTAGACATTTCAGTTCAGAAAGTACCTGCTAAACTGTTCTCTGTGCTCCTGTTGCAACAATTGAAACATTGGCTTTTATTATGAGAGCTCACCCAGGCAGCCTGGTATAAGGATGGGTCAGAGTGAAAAAGCTAGTCCTATCAACATACATTAGGGCATAACAATCTTTGGCATCTTGAAATGTTAAGTTTAATCCTTGAGGAGAACGGTATGGGGTAGAAAAAAAGATCTTTTGTTATAAAATAAAAAATGAACTGGTTAAAATCTTGAGAGAAATTCTGAGTGATGAACTGAGTTTATACAAGGGCTTAGAATGGGAACATATCAATGTACACTTGGTAGTCTGATTTACCAGAGGCAGGTAAATGTGAACAAGCCCTGTTCCTGCCTCTCCTACTTGAAGTGAATCCTAACTACTAACTTGTTCATATACTGCCCAATCTGTTATGGCCATGGAGCAGCACTTACAAGTTTTCACACATACTTGCCGTATTTCCAAACCACCTTTTTACACCTCATTATTACATTAATGCATATATACCTTCATCTCTCCAAAAATAAAATCCAGCCCTTCAGTTCATCAGTTATTAGGACATGGAATATTTTTACTTTGAATTAAAAACTCAACTTGCTTCTGGCATACCAATCAATAAATCATTTTAACATTCTCCCACCCTGGCGAGATAGTCCAGTCTTAAAGACAGAACATTGTATTAGGTATAAAGAGAAAATGGTCTCCGGTTCCTTGAGACTTCACTGCTTGGGTGGTATTTGCTCAGACTCTGGCACTTCAGTAGAAATAGACAAATTCTCTTTCAAACCATAAGATTAAAAAAAAAAAAAAAAAAAGCCTGGATCTTTATTTTTCATCAGTTTGAAAATGAATTAGATGCAGCTTTAGCCTTTTCTTTACTATTTAGTTTATAATTACTTGTCTTCTAGACAAATCAGCTAAAAAAATGAGAGAGAAAAAAAGCACATAGTTCAAGTAGCTCTAATAAGTAAGATCACACCAGCTAATCATTCAAATATGTTTAATACTTTTTCTATTTGCTACCTCTAAACTTGTGCTTACTTGTTTTTCTGGAGAATTTTTCTTGGAAGACTGAAGTTTATCTCTCCTAAAAACCCACAAATCATCTGAAAAGTTTATTTTCCCTGTTAATTTTTAGCAAAAGATTGCAAAATTACAGTAATATTTTTTACCCTAAGACACAGAACTGTTTATTTGATTTTATTTTTTCATATTAGGAAAACTAAATCAGAGAAGATTTTTCCATTCTGCTTTGGAATTTAAACATGAATTTAAAAATCGAGCTATATGAATAGGCTATTTCTCCTTAATTTGTGAGACGTCATCAACATTGCCATGAACCCTGCTGAGCTTTTACTTTAAGGCTTGCACTCTTCACGTTAGATATGCTTCCTGCTGCCACTTAGTTCAGTAACGGTGGAGGTAATATGGATTAAAAACTAACCATGCATCAATAAAGGAAAGAACTTCCTGTGATACATGTGGCTATAAAGAATATTTTGTAACATATTCCTGAAGAGATACATTGTGTGGTAGGTAGTTCTGGTCTAAACGAGAAAACTTCTAAGGGAAAATGTCTTTTTCATATATTTTATTTCATATATCCCTTGATTTTACTTACTCTTTTAAATTAACTTTTTAAGATAAACTTTTCAGATTATAGAAGAAATGCATGATTATCAAAAATCTACATAGATGAGGATAAAGACTAAGATTGCATGTTTTAAAAACCAGAGACGAGAGAGGAAGGGTCATGCCTAGGTAAGAGTGCAGGTACCAATCAGACCAGGGAAGGAAAAGCCAGTAGAAGTAGTATGGGAAGAGGTGTGGGTATATAAACTGAGGAGCAGCACTAAAATGTTCATGAAGGAGTTGGTGCTCTAAGAATTTTGAGAAGGTGGTGCAAACCATTAATGCACTCGGCGGCTGCTAAACAAAAGGTTGGAGGCTTGGGTACACCCAGAGGCTCCGTGGAAGAAAGTCCTGGTGATCTACTTCCAAAACATTAACCATTGAAAGCTCTATAGAGCACAGTTCTACTCTGACACACATAGGGTCTCCAAGAGTCAGAACTGACTCAACAGTGACTTTTTTTTTTAATGGTGTTTCAGTTAAACTTCATGTTTAAATCTGTTGTCATTTGAAGGAAGAAACAACAGACTTTTCAGCTCTTGATGTTTAATTGGGTTTTATGATTAATGAACCCCCTCCACAGCTGAAGGGAGATGACTTGTGTGGATTCAAGCCAGAGAAGTTGGCGAAGAGAGGAGCATCCTGAATCCACAATATATTTCTTTGTGTGGAGCACTGGGTCAGGTAAAATCTCATTTAGCTAGTAGATGGGTAAAAGGCAATGTACAAGAGCAGTAAGTTCTGAGTGACTTTTCAGAAACATGGCTAGATTCTTAACATCATCCCTGGAACTCTGCCACCATCTTTAAGTGCTATCACTTATGACTTATCTTCCTTTGGTCATTCTTCCTCTTCCATGTAGGCAGGATAAATGACAGACACCATTCCTAGCACTACCTTGAATACTTTCCTTATTGAAAGCACTGTGATGCAAATTTTTCTAGTCAATAGATTATTTTGAAATCTGCAGAAATATTGTCTTAATAACAGCAGGCACAGAGAGTAGTAAAAAATGATAAAGTTGAGTCATTGTGCCGACAAAGCTCATATGCCTGTCATGTAACCAAATACATTCTTTAGCCACCCTGACTAATCAGAGGCATCATTTGTCAACATTTTAAAGACCATACATGGTTCATGGAGCTTAGTCTTTTCTTATGAACTCTTTCCCCTCTGAAGACAATGTTCTGAAAATGCTGTTAGGAAATCACCAGTGGATAAATGCATGACCCATGAAGCTTCATACTTCTTCCTGACAATCCATTAGGAGGGATCTAAGGCCAAGGAGTGTGAAATGTACCTATCGTAGTATTCTACTGTCTTTAATGGCAACCTGAATATTTGTAGTTCTAAAATAATGTTTTGTCATCCTCTAGAAAGAAACTATATTTCTTGGAGTGATACACAATAGAAGCTTCCACAAGGATGACAGGCTACCTCAGATTCCTGTCCTCAGGAGGCAAGCTCAAATCCCCTATGCTCTGCTCTGCTGGCTCTCATGTGATGTGAAGGACTGCTGTGCGCTCAGAACAGGGCAATAATTAAATCCCAATGCTTTTAGCTGAAATGATGGATTTAGAAATTAAGAGTGCTTTTATGTCTCTCATGTTAAAATGAGCAATGCCTTCATATGTGATTTTTAATACATTCTTTAAAAAATCCAAAAATGCATAATAGACTATCCATTGCACTTCTAAGGAAGACACCACGTGAGAACTGGGGCTCTCTTTATGTTTTTAGAAAAAGCATTTGGTTTTTTATCCATAATTTTCTATATCATCCTTTGGTTACAAATATTTATTCCACAGAATTAATTTGCCACATAGTTAAAAACAAACTTTTCAAGAAGAACAAAGCTTGTCATTTCCTAAAGAGAAAAAGGGGAAGCTTTATGAATACAAATTAATTTCCAGGCACAACAGCTCTCAAAATAAAATGGATTTCAGCAAGTATGCCCTAGAATTCATTATTTTAAGACGGCTAGGTTGGTTTACATATTAATCCACTTTCCCAGCATCTCCGTTTGTGACCTGGCAGGCTTCAGTTATGCACAATGGCATGGAGACAGTCTGTTGAAAGGTCTGTTCTTTTAAAATGTCACTCCTCGCTGTGGAATATGTTTTATTAAGGGTAATGGGAAACGTGCAGGTTCAATAGTGAATTTGCTTTTATTTCCTCAGATGAAATTTGAACACAGACTTAACAGGCAAATTTGTCATTAAATTGTAACAGCTGAGGGCTGGGGCTGACTAAGGAGAATAAATTACAAAATGTGGAAAATATTAGGAAAAAGGACTTCTTAAGTAATGGTTGCTAGAATGTCACTCTGGTGTGGATGGGAACGACATTGAGAGAATTTCTGGCACAAAGATTATAGATTTAGAGTATCCAGGCCACAGGATTCTCATCAGCCCTGGGGTGACAATCAGCACTCCATCCACAAATTTTATAGGATGCCCAAGGAAAATGTTCCAGCCCAAGCCATAATTAAACTCTAAAAATAATTTGCATAAAAGAAAGAGACAGAGGAGGGGCGAGTTAAGAACCGCTAATTTGTTAATTTCTCATGTAGAAAAGCAAAGTGCCCACTTTCTATAATCTGAGGGAAGAGAATTGGTATAAACGTGGTATATCTAAGCATGCCCCACCTGAATCCCAGAAGTCATTTCATACTCTATCACATTCCAACAGTTATTTCTTATATACAACAAAACTCTCCTTTGCCCCTCCAGAGAAGATATTAAACTCCTCAGGGCCACTCAGAATGGACCAGACCCTCTCGATGGAGCATTCTCCAGCAGCAGAATCAGAGTAACCACCAGGTCTATGGAGTTCTGCACCCTCATGGCCTAACTGCCAGCTGCCCTCTAAAAATAAACTATTGCCATCCAGTCAATTCTGACTCATAGAGACCCTATAGGACAGAGTAGAACCCAACAGGGTTTCCAAGGAGCAGTCAGTGGATTTGAACTGCCGACCTTTGGGTTAGCAGCGGAACACTTACCCACTTGTCACCAGGGCTCCAGTCCTCTAAGAATACTTCAAACGAAAACTCAGCATCCAAAGCCAGATGACGATTAAGTCTGTGACTCCTTTTTAGACTTCTTACTGCCTCTATTGTTAAATTATAATAACTAGGAGTTGGAATCAACTGCTGCATAATTTCTACCTTTTACGTGAAATTCATAAAAAAAGGTTTTTATTCACCTAGAGTGTGATGCAAGCAAGAAAATAGAACAGAAGGAGTATGCCATAAAACACAGCTGAGATAAAGAAAAATAAACCCAACATTCAGAAATCATTTCCTAGAAAGTGAAATTAATATCCTGTTGGAATGAATATCTCCGAGCTTGGTGCTTTCAGGTATTTTGTTTTTACCTCTGTTATAGATCTATACTTTGGATCTATAGATCTAAATCTTTAGATTTTTTTTAGATTTTTAAGCTCTTGAAAAAAAAGTATCATTTCTAATTGATCATTGCACCTACCCACACAGCTTCTAGTTTGATACTTTGTGCGCGGCAGGTGCAGATTAATGTTTATAGTCTTAAACTGTTATTCCCTAAGCAAAAACTTTTCCTCGTTAACAATGGTAGAAATAAAATATCTCTGCCTTCAATTATTAATTGATACTAATTATGATTATAATTAAAGCTTCCTTACAGTATAGTTTTCAAATATTAGACATTCATCAGTTCATTTTCCTGAATTCAGTTTACTTCTTATAAGAGGCAGGATGGTATAGAGCAGTGGTTCTCAAGGTGTGGTCCCCAGATCAGCAACATCAGCATCACACCAGTCTTGTTAAGCATGCAAATTCTCCAGGCCTAGCCCAGACCTACTGAATCTGGAATTGTGGTGTGAGCTTCAGAAATCTGCATTTTAACAAGCCCTCCAGGTGATTCCAATGCATTCTAGTGTGGGAACAACTAAGGTAGAAGAAGAAACAAATTTTGCAGGATAATAATAGCCGTTTCATGGGTTTGCCATAAAGATTAAATAAAATGATAATTGTTAGGCATCTGGCACATAATGAGCACTCAATCAGTGGTAGTCATTATTGCCATAGGATGGTTCACTCTAAAAGACCTAGTTTAGAGCCCATTTCTAATAAGACTCTTCAGTAGCTGATATATGGTTCCAGGTTGGGACACAGAGTTAACAGCTATTACAGGTTTCTTGGCACAGTGGCTAAGAGCTTGGCTGCTAACCCAAAACATCAGCTGTTTGAATCCACCAGCTGCACCTTGGAAACCCTATGGGGCAGTTCTACTCTGTCCTGTAGGGTCGCTATGAGTTGGAATCGACTTGACGGCAATGAGTACAGGTTTCTTATTTGTAAACAGTGTCCCTAATAGAATTAGCTCTTTGCAACTAGAGAAGCTGTTTGTTAAGGACTAAACAAATACTCCTTTTCACAGCATACCAGTGATTAGCCCCATTAGATTTTGTCTGTGGCATAAATTAGGCACTTAAAGTGGGTAAACCATTCCCAGGGAAGTCAAGAAAATGATAAGCGATTAATAAAATTAAACACTCCAGATAAATACCTGGATTTTGTCAGCACAACCAGTAAGAGAAACAATGTCGAATACTTGGCTACTAATTGATTCCCCTGTTAAAAAAACAAATCTCTTGTGTACTGTGTTATATAACTGACACGAAAAAAGATTAAAAAAAAAAAAAAGAAATGTTTTGGAAAGGGCCCCTTTCCTGGCAGGCTTACCTGGCTATCATACTGCGACTGAGCAGAACTTTCCCCAAGGCATTAATTACGGAAATGACCACCTGGAGGCTGGGTGGGCCCCCTTTGTTCAGGGTCTCAGGTTGCACAGCCCTGCGATGAAAACCCTCACCACCTGTGATAACCACCAACCGCCAGCAGCAGCACGGCAATGAGATCCAATCATTCCCCTTAAACTTTCACCTGTCTGGATGAGACAGACTCAGCAAAGAAAATACATCATTAAACTTAATTTAGACTTCTGGGGTTTACACTTTTGTTTTCATCAGTAAAATAAATGTTTAAATCTAAAGCTATTTGCACGGGCAGAAGCAATGAAGCATTGACTTGTTAGCTTCTGGATAACGTTAGGTTCTTGCCAGTGCGTACATTCCTAATAAAGCAAGAAGAATTAAAATGGTGAATGTTGCCTACTGCCCGGCTAAAAGCTGTATTCTAGTCTACGTGTACAGTGGTCTTACACATATACATTTACCTTTTTTGGATGTTTACAAAATTTGTCTGAGTTTGTGAATAATATTGCAATTATGTCGAGTCTGAATTATAGGTTTGCATTTGCTAAGCAGAAAATACTGTCTGCACTAAATGACTTTTTAAAGAGTTTCCTAATGAGCAGTGGTGTTCAATATGTTGGCAGCTGTGAACACCACATGTATCAAAGTGCTAGCTATTAAAGTAGGTTCCTTTAATTAAAGGAATTAAATTATCTTTAAAGGAGCTATTTGACTTGATCAAATAAACACATTACAATGACATAGGGGAGGAGTCAGATGCACTGCAGGTGGTAAAGAAATAACTGGAAAGGAAATCAATTAAAGTTTCCAATTTCCTTCCTCCTCTTTCCTCCCAACATCCATCACCTAATTTATTTGCTTCTAAATTGACAGCAATATAGACATCTCATCTTCATGCTAACTTTTGCTCAAGGTCCTAATCTCCCTTTTGCATTTCTGATTTCACAAACATTTCAGATCATTCCATTACCTCGAACTTGCACATTGCCATTCCATAGAGAAGACTATAAATATATCAAACATGATTTCTTTGTACTATGCATTTTACCAACTATGCAAATTAACATTGCACATATGCCAAGGGAAATACTAAAAAAAAAAATGTTGAAGGCAAGTATATGTGCTATATAATCTACTATTTCATAACTTTATGAAACTACAGACCATGTTTTCTTACAAAATGTGTAGCACTTGCCATCACATTATTTATTGAAAGTGAGGGATGGCTTTAGGTCTTGTTGGACTACTTAGGATGGCTGCTGGTACATGCCCTGTTACTATGGTTACCATAAGAACAGCCATGCTGCTTATAAAGCATCTAAATAATCCCCAGAGTCCCTGGGTGGTGCAAACTGTTCATGTGCTTGTCTGCTAATCAAAAGGTTGGCAGTTTTTAGTCCACCCAGAGATGCTTCAGAAGAAAGGCCTGACAATCGACTTCAAAAACTCAGCCATTGAAAACCCTGTGAAGAACAGTTCCGTTCTGAAACATACGGGTTGCCATGAATCAGAATTGACTCGACGGCAACTATTTTATTAAAAATAAGCCCGGTTATTTTGTGGGCTAATGTATTTCTATATTATCCTCTTTCTACTGGAAACCCTGGTGGTGTAGTGGTTAAGAGTTTGTCTGCTAACCAAAAGGTCAGCAGTTTAAATCCACCAGGAACTCCTTGGAAATCCTATGGGGCAGTTCTACTCTGTCCTGCTCTGTCACTATGAGTTAGAATCGACCCGACAGCAGCAGGCTTTTTGGTTTTCTCTACCTACTAAGCTAAACAAAAACGGACACAGAATCAGAAAGGTGCTGGTAATGCAACACCCCTAGCTAAAATATTGTCAAACAATGGGAGAAGATTATAACGTTTAATAGTTACTATTTTCATTATTACAAGTACTTTTCTTTTCTCCCTGACTTGCTTACTTTAGACACGTCATCAGGAAAGGCCAATTGCTAGAAAAGAACATCACGTTTGGTAAAGTAGAGGGCCAGCAAAAATGCGGAAAACTCTCAGTGAGATGGGAGGGCACAACAGCCGCAACAATAGACTCAAACATACCAACCATCAGGAAGGCTGCACAAGACTGAGCAACGTTTCTTTCTGTTATTCATAAGGTTGCCATGAGTCGGAGCTGACTCATAGGCAACTAACAAAAAGAACATCTTTTTTTTTAAGATCGAGGAAACTTTTATCTCAGTGTTGCGCATATTAATCAACTCACCACAGACATTGGGTAAATCTTGAATAATAATTTATTATAAATTGTCAACAAACTACTTTTTCTGTTTATAAAGGAATGTGTATGTGTATTGTTAAAAATGTGGAAAGCAGGGAAAACAAAGAGAATACGAGAACCCATAATCCTACCACATGAAAATAGTCCCTAACATGTTGGGTATTTAGCTCATTCCACGCATATCATTTCCATATTTTTTTTGTTTTAGGTGAAAATTTACACAGCAAATTAGGTTCCCCTTCAAAAATTTTTATACAAATTGTTCCATGCCATTGGTTTCAATTTTTTACAATGTGTCAGCATTCTCATTATTACCATTCTGTTTATTCTGTTTTCATTGATCTAACTTCCCTTCCCCTCCTTGCCTTTTCATCTTTGCTTTTGGTTAAATATTGACCCTTTAGGCTCATATAGGTAATTGTTTAAGGGAGCACATTACTCACAGGTGATACTGTTTTTTAATAAGCCAATCTATTATTTAGCTGAAAGGTGACCTGCAGAAATAGCTTCAATTCCAAGTTCAAAGGGTATCTTAGGGCAATAGTCCGGGCTTCCTATAGTCTCTATTGGTCCAGTAAGTCTGGCCTTTTTTCGGAATTTGAGTTTTGTTCTGCATTTTTCTCCCATTCTGTCTGGGACTTTCTATTGTGTCCCTGGTCAGAACGGTCAGTAGTGGTAGTCGGGCACCATCTAGTTCTTCTGGTCTCAGGCTAGAACAAGCCTTGGTTCATTTGGGCTATTGGTCCTGTGGACTAGCTTCTTTGAGTCTTCGGTTTCCTTCATTCTCTTTTGCTCCAGACGAGTAGAGACCAATAGTTGTATCTTAGATGGCCACTCACAGACTTCTAAGACCCCAGATGCTACTCACCAAACTAGGATGTAGAACATTATCTTTGTGAACTATGTTATGCCAATTGACTAAGTTGTTCTCCTGAGACTATGGTCTCAATAATTTTTTAATAAGAGATGTCACTCTTCCTCTGGGAAGCCTTCCCCTTCCTGTCTCCCTGGGTAGGCCAGACTCCTCCCCCAGGATATCCATACTTCTCTGACTTATTTACCCCAACTTACCATTAGCACCTATGTTTATCTTCTCTTAAATGAGAGAGATCATGTCTAATTCTTCTTTGTAACCTCAACAACCAGGTGCCTTGCAAGTATGAACATTAAACTCAGGACTGTTAAAAGAGAAAATGTATAAATAAGTTTAAATACAATTCCATATCTAACTTTTTTCACTTAACATTATATCATAAACATTTTACATGTCATTAAATTCCTTTAGAAACTCCCTATTTTTTTTTTTTTTTGAAGCATAATATTTCATCCATGGCTATACTGTAATTTCCTTAACCATTTGTGTGCTGTCAGATTATATGTATATATATACAAATATATACATATATATCTATATAGCTGTTATAAAAATCATTGTGTTGCTTTAGAGAAGTCAGTATAGAAGAGAAATTGAAAATAAAAATCTTACCATTAAAAATTGGGGGGAAATTTTAAAAATGGAGAGTATGTTAGATGATATCTTTGAATTAATGTTAAATTTCCAACTGCAATAATGGCATGTGCATATGTAGGAGAATGTCCTTATTCTTTGTGATATACTCTTAAGCATTTTGCGGTGTGTAGAAAGAGAGAAGAGACCTGGCAGTCTGCTCCCATAAAGATTACAGCCTAAGAAACCCTACGGGGCAGTTCTGCTCTGTCATATAGGGTCGTTATGAGTTGGAATCAACTTGACGGCACACAACAACAACAAAAAGAAAGATAAAGAGAGAGACCACAAAATGTAGCAAAAATTAATTTAAGAATTAGTCAATCTGGTTGCACAGGTGAATGGTTCATTGTACTCAGCTCTCAACTTCTTTGTAGACTTAAAATTTTCAAAATGGCAAAAAAATAAAATATGGACCCTGAATTCGTACAGATCTAGATTTTAATCCCACTTTCACTACTTATTAGTTGTGCAATCGTGAGTTAGCTAACCTCACTGAGCCCCAGTTTTCTTATCAATAAATTAGAGTAACAACACTAAATACCTCATAGAATTGTTTTGAGAATGATTGTATAGGACAATATATTTAAAACAGTCATCACAGTGTCTGTTGTATAATGTCTTTTATAATTGTCAGCTATCATGCGTAAACGTTTGTCTATATTTTGCATTATTTAGACTTAGAATTATTTTCTTAGTTTAGAATCTCAAAGTGCAATTAATGAGTCAAAGAGCTTGGGTGCTTTTGAGGCTTCTGATTGATACTAACTAATTGTTTTCCAAATAGGATGGATCGGTTTACATTCCAGCAGCACTCTTTGCAACACTGGGGATTTTTATATTTTTAAATTAAGAATAGAAAATAATCAGATTGTATTAATTGATTCTAAGGACTGTTGATTTTCCAGATTGCTTCCCTTGCTTTGTTTTTTCTTTGTCTCTAATTATTCCGCTTTGGAACAAGTAATATTTATTATAATTGTCAGTAAAAGGAAAAAGAAACTTACCTTTCTCAACATAACAGCAACAAAAAAAGTTAAGCAAAGGAAGTGGCTTGAAAATAATGAATGCAATGAGCCTAGATGGAGGCGGTGGAGTTGCTACTTCTTAGCATTCCCACCGATTCCAAGTAAACTGTAAATCTAAAGAGATTCTATTTCTCAGGCTGTTTGCAAATTATGATAACTCACATAAACCTACCTTGTGTTAATCACAAATTCTTATTCCTATCCACGTATTTTATATACTTGCCACACACAGAGCAAGCTTAATCACTTACAAGATAGTCCTCAAGTGTGGGAGGCAATGAGAAATAAACACTGTATTTAAAAAGAAAATTAAGAAAAAGTGGCTTCAGAAAAAATATGTAATCAAAATATTTCAGATAGACTTTTGCATTTTTTAACATGTCAGCTTACCTCATCTATAATTCACAGTGCTAGAACATAAAGAATTCATTTTTCGAAGGCAAGTAAACTCTGAAAAACCACCTAAAGTTGTGGCTTGTTTCCAAGATTGCTATTTCAGTTCAAACACCGGTGATGCGCAAAAACAATATCCATTAGTTTTGTTTGTAAGGTGTGGGATGCCGGGATAGGATCACTCAATCAACAAAAGCTCTTAACTTCAGTAACCTTTCAGAGATAATTCAGGAAGGCTTCTGTTGAATTACTTTAAGTCCAGTGAATGCTGATATACTCTATATGTGAACCCTCATTGGGAGCACAGTCTCTGTCCCCAGGCTAGGCTGATAAAGAAATTCACATTAGATCAACAATGTTCTCCTTATCTTTCACACAGTGACCTACACCAACCAGTATCACGGCTCTTTTAAATTGAAACTGCAGACATTCCCATGTTGCCCATTGCATCTTTCAGTTCAGACCAATGAAAGTTATTATTTCCACAAGTCATATAGGTTTGCCTGGGCTCATCAAGGCCTATTTTTCTCATTTCTTTTTTCATTAATGTCTTGAGTGTATCTGATCTGCTGAGCTTCTGTCTTTTTCTCTGAGACATTTTAAATATTGCGTATATTATGCAAATATGTATCTATATATATATATGCATGCATGTATTTATCTATGTATGTATGTATGCATGCATGCATGCATGCTGGCTATGCCCCTCTTTCTGGCCAACAGCTCTCTTCCTCGATGATTATAGCTGAGTTCTTTAAAATGACAATTTACAAAAAAAAGAAAAGCTGTATTGATTCTAAAGTTTAGGAAATGGCCCTACAAACAAGGCAATTTTTTTTTGAAACCCTATGGAGCAGTTCTACTTTGTCCTATAGGGTCACCATGAGTCGGAATAAATCCAGCGGCAATGGGTAAAGGGAATGTTGCTGGAAATATTTTTGTTCTCTCTTTATGTATATACATATATATATACACACACACACATTATGGAAAAACATTTCTCCAACACACTACACAGGAATACCCAGTAGATCTGGTATAAAGGATTTCCCTGGTCCAGGGCCCTTCACATCTATCTTCACCCTTTCTAATACCAGTTGGTGCTTCCAAACCAAAAAACCAAACACCTTGCCATGAAGTCAACTCCAACTCATGAAGCCCTATGTCAGAGTAGAACTGTGCTCCGTGGTTTTTTTTTTTTTTTTTAAACTGTGTTTTAGATAAAGGTTTACAGAGCAAATTAGTTTCTCATTAAACAATTATACATACTGTTTTGTGACATTGGTGGCCAACCTCATGACCTGTCAACACCCTCTCCTTCTCAACCTTAGGTTCCCAGTTACCAGCTTACCTGTCCCCTCCTGCCTTCTGGTCCTTGTCTCTGGGCTGGTGTGCCCATTTAGTTCTTGTTTTGTTTCATGGGCCTGTCTAATCTTTGGCTGAAGGGTGAACCTCAGGAGCGACTTCAGTATTGAGTTAAAAGGGTGTCCGGGGGCCATACTTTTGGTGTTTGTCCAGTCTATGTCAGATCAGTATGTCTGGTCTTTTTTGTGAGTTAGAAAATATTGTTCTACATTTTTCTCCAGCTCTGTCAGGGACCCTCTACTGTGATTCCTGTCAGAGCAGTCAGTGATGGTAGCCAGGTACCATCTAGTTGTGCTGGACTCAATCTGGTGGAGGCTGTGGTAGTTGTGGTCCTTTAGACTTTTGGACTAAGCTTTCCCTTGTGTCTTTGATTTTCTTCATTCTCCCTTGCTCCAGAGGACCAGTGGAGTATCTTAGATGGCTGCTCACAAGCTTTTAAGATCCCAGACGCTACTCACCAAAGTACGATATACAACATTTTCTTTATAAATTATGTTACGCCAATTGAGCTAGATGTCCCTGGAGGCCATGGTCCCAAGCCCTCAGTCCAGGAATTTGGTCCTTAAGGGAGTTTGGATGGTCTATGAAACTTCCATGACCTTTCCTTGTACAAGTTGTGCTGACTTCCCCAGTTATTGTGTACTGTCTTACCCTTCACCAAAGTTACCACTTATCTATTGTCTATTTAGTGTTTTTTCCTCCCTACTCCTCCGCTCCCTTGTAACCATCAAAGATTGTTTCTTTCTGTGTGTAAACCTTTTCAAGAGTTTTTATGATAGTGGTCTCATGCAGTATTTGTCCTGTTGTGATTGACTTATATCACTCAGCATAATGCCCTCCAGATTCATCCATGTTGGGAGATGTTTCACAGATTCATCATTGTTCTTTATCATTTCATAGTATTCCGTTGTGTGTATGTACCATAGTTTGTTTATCCATTCATCTGTTGATAGGCACTTAGGTTGTTTCCATATTTTTGTAGTTGTGAACAACGCTACAATGGACATGGGTAAGCATATGTCTATTCGTGTGATGGCTCTTACTTTTCTAGGATATATTTGTAGGAGTGGGATAGCTAGATTGTATGATATTTCTAACTTTTTAAGAAAGCACCATATCGTTTTCCACGGTGGTTGTACCATTTTGCATTCCCACCAGTAGTGCATAAGAGTTCCAATCTCCTCGCATCATCTCCAGCATTTATTATTTGTTTTTTTGATTCGTGCCAGTAATGTCGGGGTTAGAGGTATTTCATTGTAGTTTTGATTTGCATTTCTCTAACGGCTAGTGATCACGAGCATTTCCTCATGTGTCTGCTAGCCACTTGAATGTCTTCTTTGGTGAAGTGTCTGTTCATATCCTCTGCCCATTTTTTAATTGGATTATTTGTCTTTTTTTGTAGTGGTGTTGAATTTTCCTGCAGACTTTTAGAGATTAGACCTTTGTCAGATTTGTCATAGCCAAAAATTATTTCCCAGACTGTATGTTCTCTTTTTACTCTTTTGGTGAAATCTTTTGATGAGCATAAGTGTTTAATTTTTAGAAGATCCCAGATCACAGTTGTCTAGCTTATCTTCTGGTGTTCGTGTATTGTTAGTTATGGTTTGTATCCTACTTATGCCAGGTATTAGGGCTTCTAGCACTGACCTTAGTTTTTCTTCTATGATCTTTATAGTTTTTGGTTATATATTTCGGTCTTTGATCCATTTTGAATTAGTTTTTGTATATGGTATGAGGTATGGGTCCTGTTTTATTTTTTGCAGATGAACATCCAGTTTTGCCAGCACCATTTGTTATAAAGACTGTCTTTTCCTCATTTAATGGACTTTGGGTTTTGTCAAAGATCAGGTGACCATAGGTGGATGGATTTACATATAGATTCTCAATTCTGTTCCATTGGTCAATGTGTCTGTTGTTGTACCAGTACCAGGCTGTTTTGACTACTTTAGCTGTATAGAAGCTTCTGAGGTCAGGTAATGTGAGTCTTCCTACTTTATTCTTCTTCTTCCATAGTGCTTTACTTATCCGGAGCCTCTTGCCTTTTCATATGAAGTTAATGATTAGTTTTTCCATCTCTTTAAAGAATGTCATTGGTATTTGGCTCGGAATTGCATTGTAGACTGTTTTGGGCAGAATTGACATTTTCACAATGTTGAGTCTACCTATCCATGAGCATGGTATGCTTTTCCATTTATGAAGGTCTCTTTTGGTTTCTTGTAGTAGTGTTTTGTAGTTTTCTTTGGCTAGGTCTTTTACATCTCTACTTAAATTTATCCCTATTTTACTTTTTAGGGACTATTATAAATGGTGTTGCTTTCCTGATTTCCTTTTCATAGTTCTCTTTATTGGTGTATAGGAATCCAACTGATTTTCATATGTTTATCTTGTATCTTGCTACTCTGCTGAATCTTTCTATTAGTTCCAGTAGTTTTCTTGTGGAGTCTTTTGGGTTCTGTATGTGTAGTATCATATCATCTGCAAATAGGGACAGTTTTACTTTTTCCTTACCAATCTGGATGCCCTTTATTTATTTTTCTTGCCTTATTGCTCTAGCTAGGACCTTCAGCACAATGTTGAATAGCAGTAGTGATTAAGGGCATCCTTGTCATGTTCCTGTTCTCAAGGGGAATAATTTTGGCCTCTTTCTATTAAGAATGATGTAGGCTGTTGGTTTTCTATAGACGCCTTTTATTATGTTGAGGAATTTCCCTTATTTACCTACTTTACTGAGAGTTTTTATCAGGAATGGGTGTTTGATGCTTTTTCTGCATCAATTGAAATGATCATGTGATTCTTTTGTTTTATTTATGTGGTAGATTATGTTGATTGATTTTCTAATGTTGAACCATCCTTGCATACCTGGTATGAATCCTACTTGGTCAGGATGTATTTTTTTTTTATATGATGCTGAATTCTTTTGGCTAGAATTTTGTTGAGAGTTTTTGCATCTAGATTCATGAGAGATATTGGTCTGTAATTTTCTTTTTTTGTGGTGTCTTTGCCTGGTTTTGGTATCAAGATTATGTTGGCTTCACAGAATGAATTCAGAAATATCCCTTCTTTTTCTATGTTCTGAAGTAATTTGAGTAGAACTGGTGTAAGTTCTTCTCTGAATGTTTGGTAGGATTCTCTAGTGAAGTCATTTGGGCCAAGGCTTTTTTTGTTGGGAGTTTTTTAAATTATCTTTTCAATCTCTTCTCTTGTTATGACTCTGTTTAGTTTTATGACCTCAGTTTGTGTTACTTTAGGTAGGTAGTGAGTTTCTAGAAATTTTTCCATTTCCTCTAGGTTTTCAAATTTGTTGGAGTATAGTTTTTTATAGTACTGTTATTATCCTTTTTATTTCAGTTATGTCTGTTGTAATGTTGCCCATTTAATTTTTTATTTGGGTTATTTGCATCCTCTCCTGTTTTTCTTTTGTCAGTTTCACCAGTGGATTGTTGATTTTGTTGATCCTTTCAAAGAACCACTTTCTGGTTTTGTTGATTCTTTCTATTGCTTTTCAATTCTCTATTTCATTTCTTTCTGCTCTGATCTTTATTATTTCCTTTCTTCTGGTGGCTGTGGACTTCTTTGGCTCTTCTCTTTCTATTTGTTCAAGTTGTATAGTTAATGTTTTGATTTTGTCCCTTTTTCTTTTTTGATGTGTGCATCTATTGCTATAAATTGACATCTGAGCAATGCCTTTGCTGTGTCCCAGAGGTTTTGGTATAATGTGTTTTCATTCTCTTTTGAGTCTAGGAATTTTTTTATTTCATCTTTGATTTCTTCTATTACCCGGTGGTTTTTAAGCAAGACGTTATTCAGTTTCCATGTATTTGATTTTTTTTTCCTTGCTCTTCCTGTTATTAATTTCTACTTTGATGGCATTGTGATCAGAGAAGATGCTTTGTATTATCTTAGTGTTTTGGAGTTTGTTGAGGGTTGCTTTGTGGCCTAAGATGTAGTCTATTCTGGACAACGTTCCATGTGTGTTGGAAAAGAATGTGTGTTTTGCTGATGTTGGGTGGAATGTTCTATATATGTCTATGAGGTCAAGTTGGCTGATTGTGCCCTTTAGATTTTCTGTATCTTTGTTGAGTTTCTTTCTACATGTTCTGTCCTTTACCAAGAGTGGTATGTTGAAGTCTCCTACTATTATTCTGGAACTGTCAATTTCTCTTTTCAGTGCTGTTAGAGTTTGTCTTATGTATTTTGGAGCCCTGTCACTGGCTGTGTAGATATTTGTTATGGTTATGTCCTCATGGTGGATTGTCCCTTTAATCATTGAAGTGTGTATCCCTGGTTCCTGGGTGTTCTGTCTCCTGTTGAAAGCTCCGTGAAGTTGCCTTCCTGTACTCCCTGTCTGCCATTCTTGGTGGCTGAGATCCAAGATGGCAAATCCGTGCCACATTAGCTAGTAGGGGACCTCCACTCCATAGCTCTCCTCGTTCTGTGTTCTCTGTCAGTATCTTATTCCATTTGGTGCTTGATCGAGTTCTTTATCCCTTCATTTGATGCTTAGGGTTCCAGGATTGATGTTTGTATTTGTTTTACTTAGTTTTTCAGGTCTTTGCTGTAGAGGGACAGCATGGTGCTTCTGTCTATAGTGTCATGTTGGCTCCACCTCTCAGAAACAGGGCCATTTTAAGATCCTCACTGAGAATCTTACAGATGCCTTACTTTTGAAGGCATCACCCAGAGTGGAAAAAACTCATTGAAATGCTCCACATGTCACAATAAATATGAGTTTTGGTGTAAAAATGTTTGAAAGATTTTCATAACTTTTCTTTTGAAATTATTTTGCCATAAGTAACTTTCTTTAGCTTGACTCTGGTTTTTCTGGCAGTCAGTATGGATAGTTGAGAATTCTTGTGAAGTAAAAAAATCTAACCTACCACATGTAACACCACAAGCCATGAACTAAAAATTGATAATTTTTCTGTACATAAAAATTAAAATCGTGTACTCATACAAACACAATTATACACATACGCCTGTATGTTGTATCAACTACCTCTTGTGCATCACTTCAAACCCTCTTATCTTACCTATCTCTTGTTCTAGTGGTTTCTGGGGTGTGTGTTGCGCGGGGCGGGGGTGGATTTTATGAAGGAAGAGGCTTAATTTGATAGTGGTTAAATTCTGGGCCGAGCTCGTGTCTGTTAGTTTGTTGTACTTTGGTGGCTTGCATATTGCTGTGATACTGGAAGCTTTGCCACCAGTATTAAACACCAGAAGGGTCACCCTTTGTGGACAGGTTTCAGCAGAGCTTCCAGATTAAGACAGAGTAGTAAGAAGAACCTGGAAGTCTACTTCTGAAAAAATTGGCCTGTGAAAACCTTATGAATAGCAGGGGAACATTGTCTGATATAGTTTCTGAAGCTGAGCCCCTCAGGCTAAAAGGCACTTAAAATATGACTGGGAAAGAGCTACCTCCTGAAAGTAGAGTACACCTAATGACGTAGATGGAGTCAAGCTTCTAGGACCTTCATTTGCTGATGTGGCATGACTCAAAATGAGAAGAAACAGCTGCAAACTTCCATTAATAATCAGCACGTGGAACGTATGAAGTATGAATCCAGGAAAATGGGAAGTAATCAAAAATGAAATGGGAACGCATAAAGATCAATATCCTAGGCGTTAGTGAGCTTACATAGACTGGTATTGATCATTTTGAATCAAACAATCATATGGTCTACTATGCCAGGAATGACAAGTTGAAGAGGAATGGTGTCACATTCATTGTCAAAAAGAACATTTCAAAATCTATCCTGAAGTACAATGCTGTCAGTGATAGGATAATATCCACAACCCTACAAAGAAGACCAGTTAATATGAATATTATTCAAATTTATGCACCAACCACTAATGCCAAAGATGACAAAATTAAAGATTTTTACCAAATTCTGCAATCTGAAATTGATCAAACATGCAATCAATATGCTTTGATAATTACTGGCAATTGGAAACAAAGAAGAAGGATCGGTAGCTGGAAAATAAGGCCTTGGTGATGGAAATGTTGCTGGAAATAGCATGATAGAATTTTGCAAGACCAATGACTTCTTCAATGCAAATACCTTTTTTCAACAACATAAATGGCAACTATACACATGGACCTCACCAGATGGAAAACATAGGAATTAAATTGACAGCATCTGTGGAAAGAGATGATGGAGAAGCTCAATATCATCAGTCAGAACAAGGCCAGGGGACAACTGCAGAACAAACCATCAATTGCTCCTAGGCAAATTGAAGTTGAAGCTGAAGAAAATTAAAACAAGTCCACGAGGGCCACAATATGACCTTGAGTATATCCCACCCGAATTTGGAGACCATCTCAAGAATAGATTTGACTCATTAAACGCTAATGACCAAAGACCAGACAAGTTGTGGAATGACATCAAGGACATCGTACATGAAGAAAGCAAAAGGTCATTAAAAAGACAGGAAAGAAAGGAAAGAGCAAAATGGATGTCAGAAGAGACTGAAACTTGCTCTTGAATGTATAGTAGCTAAAGCACATGGAAGAAATGATGAAGTAAAAGAACTGTACAGAAAATTCCAAAGGGCAGCGTGAGAAGACAAAGTAAAATATTATAATGAAATTTACAAAGATCTGGAATTTATAAAACCAAAAGGGAAGAACATGCTCAGCTTTTCTCAAGCTGAAAGAACTGAAGGAAAAATTCAAGCCTCAAGTTGCAATTTTGAAGAATTCTATTGACAAAATACTGCATGACACAGAAAGTATCAAAAGCAGATGGAAGGATACACGGAGTTACTGTACCAAAAAGAATTGATTGATGTTCAACCATTTCAGGTGGTAGCATATGATCAAGGACCAATGGTATTGAAGGAAGAAGCCCAAGCTGCACTGAAGGCATTGGCAATAAACAAGGCTCCAGTTATTGATAGAATACCAATTGAGATGTTTCAATAAACAGATGCAGCACTAGAGGTGCTCCCTCATCTATGCCAAGAAATTTGGAAGACAGCTACCTGGCCAACCAGCTAAAGAAATCCATATTTGTGCTCATTCCGAAGAAAGATGATCCAACAGAATACGGAAATTATCGAACAATATCATTAATATCACATGCAATTAAACTTTTGCTGAAGATCATTCAAAAGCTATTGCAGCAGTACATCAACTGGGAACTGTCAGAAATTTAAGCTGGATTCAGAAGAGGATGTGGAACAAGAGATATCACTGCCGATGTCAGACGGTTCTTGGTTGAAAGCAGAAAATACCAGAAAGTTGTTTACCTGTGTTTTATCTATGCAAGGACATTCAACTGTGTAGATCATAACACTTATGCATAACATTCTGAAGAATGGGAATTACAGAACACTTAATTGTGCTCATGCAGAACCTGAACAGAGATCAAGAGGCATTCGTTTGAACACAGCAAGGGGATACTGCATGGTTTAAAATGAAGAAACATGCGCATCAGGGTTATATCTTTCATCATACTTATTTAATCTGTATGCTGAGCAAATAATCAGAGAAGCTGGACTAGATGAAGAAGAACACAGTATCAGGATTGGTGGAAGACCCATTAAGAACCTGCAATAGGCAGATGACACAACCTTGCTTGCAAAGAGGACTTGAAGCACTTACTAATGAAGATCAAAGACCATAGTTTTTAGTATGGATTACACCACAACATGAAGAAAATAAAAATCCTCACAACTGGACCATAAGCAACATCATGATAAATGGAGAAAAGATTGAAGATGTCAAGGATTTCATTTCAGTTGGATCCACAATCAAAGCCCATGGAAGCAGCAGTCAAGAAATAAAATGATGTATTGCATTGGGCAAATTCGCTGCAAAAGACCTCTTTAAAGTGTTGAAAGCAAAGATGTCACTTTGAGGACTAAAGTGTGCCTGACCCAAGTCATATTATTTCTAATTGCCTCATATGGACATGAAATCTGAACAATGAATAACGAAGACCAAAGAAGAATAGAAGCCTTTGAATTATGGTGTTGGCAAAGAATATTGAATATACTATGGACTGCCTGAAGAATAAACAAGTGTGTCTTGGAAGAAATACAGCCGGAGTGCTTCTTGGAAGCGAGGATAGCAAGACTTCATCTCACGTACTTTGGACATGTTATCAGGAGGGACTAGTCTCTGAAGAAGGACATCATGCTTGGTAAAGTAGAGGGTCAGCAAAAAAGAGGAAGAGCTGGACAGGACAATTGACACAGTGGCTGCAACAATGGGCTCAAACGTAACAATGATTGCGAGGATGTTGCAGGACTGGGCAGTGTTTTGTTCTGTTGTACATAGGGTCACTATGAGTTGGAACAGACTCAACAATACCTAACAACAACAAAACTCTGGGCTGCTAACTGACAGGTTAGCAGTTTGATTCCACTGGCTGCTCCATGGGAGAAAGATGTGGCAGTCTGCTTCTGTAAAGATTACAGCCTTGGAAACCCCATAGGGAAGGTCCACTCTGTTCTATAGAGTCTCTATGAGTCGGAATCAACTTGATGGCAAGGGCTTAACTCATATTCACACTAGACACATCTCTCACATCCTCCCCTGTCGCTTCCGAAGAGACACTACCTAGCACCCAAGCACGTACAACCTAGAAGTGTGGGGGCGTTAAAGCTTGTTGGGTTAACTTGTAACCAATTGGAAATAGAAGCTATTAGAAAAATTCTCCCTTTCTGCTTATGTGTAGTTATAACATTATCGACACATAAAATTTCCAGAAGAGGTACTTTCTGAACTATTAACACTCGTTAAACTTTAGGGGGTGAGCTTGATAATTGGAGAACAAAGGTGATATGTTTCCACTTTTTTATACCATTTTGTGTCATAAAAATTAGCATGTGCTTATATTATGCTTAAGCTAAAAATAATTAATAAATACTAACATTTTTTTAAATTACTGATTTCATGAAGGCATAGGTAAACCAAAAAGATTTTCAAAAGCTTATGCTGTCAAGACCACAGCATCTCTGACGGACATTTCTAGCAACTCATTCAGGAAGCCCGGTTCAAAGAAATTGCATGTGAAATGTGGGAGTTGTAAAAATGTAAGAATGTATAAATTCAGTACAGTTTGAACATTGTTGATTTTCGATGCAGAACTACATATCTTTCTTTTAAAATTAAATACCAATGTTACTTTAAAACGTATACTATTCCCAGGGAGCAAAACATCTTTAATAAACCTGGGATTCAGCAAGCGAGAAGATCAAATCGGTATTGATGTCCAAGAACATGTAGTACTTACACCCTGTTCTCACTCAAAACAGCAACCACAGACTCTGTAACATGAGCTATATTAAGGTTGAGTGAATCAGTACAAATAAATAAGCCAAAACCAAAGCAAAGCAAAGCAATCCAAAATTTGGCTCAATTTGATAAGGTGGGAGGTTGGAGAAGTTTTAACTGAATGGACTAAAACATATATATATATATATGAGCCTTTTTGTGGAGATTAGAAATACCTGGAAATAGAAAAGGGACAAAGAACTGAACCACCGTTAATTATAATCATTTTCTGCATCTTTCAGCTGAAGATATTAAACCAAATTTCATTTGGTATGGGGTGGGAGGGAAGTGGTAATTAAGCATTATTTATTTATCTTCCTCAGTCATCATCTCACTTCAGCAAATTTAAAATTAGAATTTCCAGTATCTTTAAACAGGTCAGAAATGCAGAGATATTACCATTTCATGAAAATGACATTGAAGGTAAAGTTTCCATAACTTCAGAATTAGCCCTCAAGCCAGTGTTTCCCACACCTTTTAATATGCCAGAGAAGCAATACTCTCAGAAACATGGCCATAACCAGCTGATGGCTTTATGAGACATGCTCAGTTCTACAGCTCCAGCACAGAGCTTAACCAAAAAAGCCAAACGCACTGCTGTCAGGTGGATTCCCACTCATAGCGACCCTATAGGACAGAGTAGAACTGCCCCATAGGGTTTCCAAGGATTAGCTGGTGGATTTCAACTGCCAGCCTTTTGGTTAGCAACCATGTTCCTAACCACTGCACCACCAGGACTCTGCAGAGTTTAAGCACTTGATAAATATTTGTGGACTGACTATGTGAATGACTAGCTGAGTGACCGGCTCTCTCAATGAATGGATGAATGAATTAACAAATAAGTGAGTGCCTAAGGGAATGGGTAAGTAGCTGAATAATTGAATAAAAGAGAGGATGAATGAATGAATGAATTAGTAAGTTGGTGAATTAATAATGGAAACACATAAAAAGTGATTGCCATTGCATGAACTGAAAGTCCCATTTTTCCTTCTTTAGCCCAAAGGGTTCAATGCTGGCTGCACAATGCGTCACTAGTGGAGCTTTAAAAAACAAACCCAAACCAGCTACCCCAGCTGCATCCCCAGGCAATTTGATTTCATTAGTTCAGGGTGGGGCCCAGGCATGACTTTTTTTTTTTTTTTTTTTTTTTTACATCCATCAGTGATTCTGACTGCGTAGCCAAGGTTGAGAACAACAGCTAGCACATTCAACCACGAAACATTTTTTCAGTTCTCCGTACTTTACCCTTGTCTCTTCCTCTGAAATCTCCTGAGTTTTCATCTTCAAGCACTCATTTCCACTCTCTTCCCACCTTGCCTCAGTCCTGAGGTATGGTTAAGAAATCGAGGAGGAGGCATGAAAGCTTATGGACTTTTTTTTTAACTAGTTAAGCCTTTGAGCACGTCTCTCCAGGTGAGCAGGGTGAAGATCTTCAGGTCAAAAAGTGGAAGGTAAGCGTAGCAGGTATCAAAAGTTACAAATTCTCATTAACAATGGCTTTTAAAGATATATTCCTGGAGCTAAAATCTCAATTACAGATATAAGATAGAAACAATCTTACTAATCACTGTATTTGAATCTGCTAATAATAAATGTCAACATGACATAATGCTTTGTACTTTACAAAGTGCTCATACAACTTAAACCGAAACCAAAAAAACCAAACCCATTGCCATCAAGTCGATTCCGACTCATAGTGACCCAACCCCTACAATAGTGCTATAAAATATTAATGCTGAGAAATATTATTGTTCACAATTTACAGAGAAGTTAAATGACAATAAAAAGCACTCGGAGTCAGACACATCTGGTTTGAAATCCTGACTCTGCTACTTACCAGATATGTTGTCTGGAAAATGTTACACAACCTCTCTGAACCCTAGGTCCTTTATCTGAACAATGTGTTAATAATAACTACTTCATTGAATTATAGGAAGTAATAAATTTGATAAAATATCTTGAATTCCCACTCACAGTATCTGTCAGAGAGAAAATGCCTGATAAATAAAATTTAAAAGTAAAACATAACACAGTCAATAAGTTATGGATAATTTAAACCCTACCTTGCTTTCATTTTACTATATGGCCTTATCATAAAACATTTCCCAGATATTCTTATAGCAGTACATCTTACTAATTCTGTGTCATAGATAATATCCTCTATAGCAGTGCATTATCTTTAAGTTGCACAGAAAATCCAGTTCAAATTGGACTCAAGCAAAAAATTGATTCCAGTAACTGCATAGTCCAGGCGTGGGTATGTCTAACATCAGGCTGGAAACAAAGAATAGAATATATCCTACATATACATTTACTCCACGTAACTTCACTTCCTCTATGTTAAATGTATTCTCAAAGAAGCTCTCTCCTCATGCCTTCCAGAGCTTACGGACTATGTATTTACAGAGTCAAACCCAGCTGAAAAGAGGTAGAGTCTTTATACAGAATTCCTAAAATAAAACCTGAGATTTAATTGAATTGGCTTGGCTTAGGTCACCTGCCCATTCCTGAACAAATCAATGCAGACAGGGAAATGGGGCACCGTGAATGGCTTAAATCTGTCTCACATGTCCATACTCAGGCCTTGTGAGCAGGGCTCTACCCATATTATATAGCTCAAGAGTGGAGAGGAACTGAATTTCAAATGAAAACAGTGATTCTTGAATACAGAATGGAAAATGGATGCAAATATTCTCCACGTCTCTATTTTACAAAGGAAGAAACTGTGTCAGGTCTAATACATATTTGCCTACCCTAGGTTGCCAACATATTATAACATGTTTTCTTCTAGAATTCTTACAGTTTCAGCTTTTCATATTTAGATCTATGATAACAGGAAGAGCCATTATTCACACCAGATTTTTCTCATTTCACTATAACACGGAGCATCACAAATTTTCCAAGCGGGAACTGAAAAATAGAAACCCAGGAAGGATGCTAGAAAAAATTTGCCAGGCATTTGGGACAAAAATGTAGATATTCCCTTTCCCATAGGTTAACTAGCAAGAATAGGATCCCAAACCTGTATTTTATTACCTACCTTTATTTCTTGTATTCTCTGAACTTTTTTCTCTCTTGTTGGCCATTAGATTAACTAAAATCTTTTTGAAACTTACAGGTTCTGAGTTGCACAGAAAAATATCAAGAGGAGGTAGTTTATCCACACTTAACTAAAAGTCTTAAAAGGGGAGAGAAGTAGATTGTTGGGGTCAGCGAGAAATGGGCAGTGAGCCCTGCTCACCAAGAGATTTTCTTGCCAGAACAAAAACTTTAAAGATTCTAGGCTTTGTTTTAATAAGGGATGTTTTATCAACAATTAATTTCTCATGGAATATTGAAGATTAATTCAAAATGTCAGTATTCACTTAAAAAATAGAATAATTCCATGGAAACAGTCTCAACATTAGCAAAAAATATATAAAATGTTTTCCCGAAAGAACTACAGTTTGTTTGATTAAAGAGTCTCCTTACACTTAAAATCAGCAGGTGAGAATTCATAAAGCTTTTAAATATTCCTTGTTTCTGCTTACCCACTGGGAAATTTAAAGATACAAATGGGGTGGTTATGAGCCTCTGCAGGTGTTGGGGAATGAAGATAAGCATCTCTTCAATAACCATGCAATAATGGAACATGAAGTATACTGAATAAACCCTAGCCTCCATCATACAACTGCAGGAATTCAAAAGGAATGCAACACTAATGTTGAATTCCTAAACTAATCTCTATTCTCTGACTTGCTTAATATAGTTTTTTTTTTTCCCACCTACCGAGAGTTTTTAGTTTTTCCTTCTGTCTCTGGTGTAACCTTAAATGTAAGAGAAAGAAGACTAGAGTTAGGCAGAAAAAAAAAGTTTACATTTATTTATACCTATCTTGTCCCAGGAGTCCGTGGTAAAATAACCTAGATGGTTATTGCACTTGGCTGCCAACCAAAAGGTTGGCAGTTCAAGTCCACCTAGAGGTGCCTTTGAAGAAAGGCTTGGCAATTTACTTCCAAAATATCAGCTATTGAAAACTCTCTGGAGCACAGTTCTACTCTGACGCACATGTGGTTGCCATGAGTTGGAGTCGACTGGACGGCAACTTTTTTTTTTTAATTGTTTGCCTCAACTGTTATGTATTGCCTCAAGCAGCATTGGCTAAAATATTTGTCTGTAAGTGTTTTTGACAAACACCCCCTAAGAGGCAATTTAAGTACAGGGTAAGTTCCAAGTTAGACAATATAAAGCACATCTTTGAGCCTGTCTTCCAGGGAGCCACCAGGCAAGTTAAAAAAAAAAATTGTAATTCTTTGTGAACAAGGTCCATTCTGCTTGCAGTGGTACTAGGAATGTGAGCTGTTATTTTCAAAACCACCACAGAGCTGAGGAGCAGAGGATGGGACCAGCATCATTTAAAACCTACAAACTCACTGTTCTTACTGAGATTCAACTGCTTTTTCTTGTTTAACGTGTCTCCCCTCTGGCCAGTCAGTATCCCAATATCTCCTAGCTTATTGCTATTTTTTCTCATCCTCTTCTACATGTTTGCTCCTAAAAATTCCATTTGTTTATATTTTTTATTCTGTCATAAATATTGTTCCCTGAAAATATGGTCTTGCTTTTTATATATGGTCTTACTTTGGCCAAGGCCATGCGGGTGAATTTAATGAACACCACATCTAAGCAGAAGCTCTAAGAGGCATCATACTATTCAGCCATTACAATGTAATGTTCCAGGTAGCAACCACATTTTCTGCCTGGTCACAGAATGAGAAGTCAAGTGGATCACAGCTGTTACAGAAATGTAACCATTCTTGGGCCACTAATATATAATGTAAGACTCTTAAACAAAATATTAATAAACTGAATTAAAAAAAAATTTAAAGAAAGGATAATTCAACATAACAAGAGAAGAGATTGAAAACGTAATAAAAAAAACCTCCCAACAAAAAAAAAACCCCTGACCCAGATGGCTTCACTGGAGAATTCTACCAAACATTAAGAGAAGAGCTTATACCAGTACTACTCAAACGATTTCAGATCATAGAAAAGAAAGCAACACTTTCGAATTCCTTCTATGAAGCTAGCATCACCCTGATACCAAAACCAGGCAAAGACACCACAAAAAAAGAAAATTATAGACCAATATCTCTCGGGAATATAGATGTAAAAACTGTCAACAAAATTCTAACCAATAGAATTCAGCATCATATCAAAAATAATACACCATGACCAAGTAGGATTTATACCAGGTATGCATAGATGGTTAAACATTAGAAAATCAATCAACATAATCCACCACATAAATAAAAGAATCACATGATCATCTCAATTGATGCAGAAAAGGCATTTGACAAAGTCCAATACCTATTCCTGATAAAAACTCGCAATAAAATAGGTATAGAAGGGAAATTTCTCAACATAATAAAGGATATTTATGCAAAACCAACGACCAACATCATTCTTAATGGAGAGAGGCTGAAAACACTCCCCTTGAGAACAGGAAAAAGACAAGGATACCCTTAATCACCACTCCTACTGAACACTGTGCTGGAAGTTCTGGCTAGAGCAATAAGGTAAGAAAAAGAAATAAAGGGCATCCAAATTAGTAATGAAGAAGTTAAACTGTCTCTATTTGCAGATGATATGATACTATACATAGAAAACCCTAAAGACTCCATGAGAAAACTACTGGAAAGAATAGAAAGATTCAGCAGAGTAGCAGGATACAAGACAAACATACAAAAAATCAGTTGGATTCCTATACACCAATAAAGAGAATGATGAAAAGGAAATCAGGAAAACAATACCATTTATAATGGTCCCTAAAAAAATAAAATACTTAGGAATAAATCTAACTGGGGATGTAAAAGACCTATACAAAGAAAACTACAAAACACTACTGCAAGAAACCAAACGAGATCTACATAAACGGAAAAACATACCATGCTCATGGATAGGTAGACTCAACATTGTGAAAATGACAATTTTACCCAAAGCAATTTACAAATACACTGCAATCCCAATCCAAATACCAATAGCATTCTTCAAAGAGAGGGAAAAACTGATCATTAACTTTATATGGAAAGGAAAGAAGCCCCGGATAAGTAAAGCACTGTTGAAGAAGAAGAATAAAGTAGGAGGACTCACACTACCTGACCTCAGAACCTACTATACAGCTACGGTAGTCAAAACAGTCTGCTACTGGTACAACAAAAGATACATTGACCAATGGAACGGAATTGAGAACCCAGAAGTAAATCCATCCACCTGTGGTTACCTGATCTTTGACAAGGGCCCAAAGTCCACCAAATGGGGAAAAGACAGTCTTTTTAACAAATGGTGCTGGCAAAACTGGATGTCCATCTGCAAAAAAATGAAACAGGACCCATACCTCACACCATATACAAAAACTAATTCAAAATGGATCAAAGACCTAAATATAAAGCCCAAGACTATAAAGTTCATAGAAGAAAAAATAGGATCAATGCTAGAGGCCCTAATACATGGCATTAACAGGTTACAAACCATAACCAACAACACACAAACTCCAGAAGATAAGCTAAATAAGTGGGATCTTCTAAAAATTAAACACTTAATGTTCATCAAAAGACTTCACCAAAAGAGTAAAAAGAGAACCTACAGACTGGGAAAAACATTTTGGACAATACAAGTTAGACAAAGGCCTAATCTCTAAAATCTACAAGAAAATCCAACACGTCTACAACAAAAAGACAAATAATCCAATTTAAAAATTGGCAAAGGAAATGAACAGACACTTCACCAAAGAAGACATTCAAGCAGCCAACAGACACATGAGGAAATGCTCGTGATCACTAGCCATTAGAGAAATGCAAATCAAAACCACAATGAGATACCAACTCACCCCGGCATTACTGGCACGAATCAAAAAACTGGAAATAACAAATGTTGGAGAGGCTGCAGGGAGATTGGAACTCTTATGCACTGCTGGTGGGAATGCAAAATGATACAACCACTGTGGAAAATGATATGGTGCTTCCTTAGAAAGCTAGAAATAGAAATACCATAAGAGCTAGCAATCCCACTCCTAGTATATATCTTAGAGAAATAAGAGCCATCGCACGAATAGACATATGCTTACCCACGTCCATTGCAGCATTGTTCACAATAGCAAAAAGATGGAAACAACCTAGATGCCCATCAACAGGTGAATGGATAAACAAACTATGGTACATACACACGATGGAGTGTTATGCAACGATAAAGAACAATGAAGAATTTGGAAAGCATCTCATAACATGGATGAAACTGGAGGACATTATGCTGAGTGAAATAAGTCAATCACAAAAGGACGAATATTGTTTGAGACCACTACTGTGAAAAGTCATGAAAAGGTTACAAGCAAAAAGAAACAATCTTTGATGGTTATGAGGGATGGGAGGGATGGGGGAGGGAAATACTAAACAGACAATAGATAAGTGGTTACTTTGGCGAAGGGTAAGACAGTACATAATACTGGGAAGCCAGCACAACTTGTACAAAGAAATGTCACGGAAGCTTCACAGACACATCCAAACTCTCTGAGGGAACGAATTGCTGGACAGAGGGCTGTGGGGACCATGGTCTCGGGGAACATCTAGCTCAACTGGCATGACATAATTTATAAAGAAAATGTTCTACATTCTACCTTGGTGAGTAGTGTCTGTGGTCTTAAAAGCCTATAAGCAGCGATCTAAGATACTCCACTGGTCTTACCCCTTCGGTAGCAAGGGAAAATGAAGAAAACAAGATACGAGGGAAATATTACTCCAAAGGACTAAAGGAGCACTACTACCACGGCCTCCACCAGACTGAGTCCAGTACATCTAGATGATGCCTGGCTACCACCACTGACTGCTCTGACAGGGATTACAACAGAGGGTCCTGGACAGAGCTGGAGAAAAATGTAGAACTAAATTCTAACTCACGAAAAAAGACCAGACTTACTGGCCTGACAGAGACTGGAGAAACCCTGAGAGTATGGCCCACGGACACCTTTTAGCTCAGTAGCGAAGTCACTCCCAAGGATCACCCTTCAGCCAAAGATTAGACAGGCCCATAAAACAAAACGAGACTAATGGGCACAACAGCCCAGGGACAAGGACTAGAAGGCAGGAGGGGACAGGAAAGCTGGTAATAGGGAACCCAAGGTAGAGAAAGGAGAGTGTTGACATGTCGTGGAGTTATTAACCGATGTCATAAAACAGTATGTGTACTAACTGTTTAATGAGAAACTATTTGTTCTGTAAACCTTCGTCTAAAGTACAATAAAAAAATTTTAAAAAAAAGAAGGATAATTCAATATGACCAAGTTATGCTTGCATGCAGTGTTGGTTTGATATTAAAAAATCAATCAATGTAATTTACTACTTTAATAGATTACTGGATAATAGATGAACAAAAAGAACTGAAGAAAAAATTCAAGCCTCTAGTTGCAATATTGAAGAATTCTATGGGCAAAATATTGAATGACACAGGAAACATCAAAAGAAGATGGAAGGAATACACAGAGTCACTGTACCAAAAGAATTGGGTGATGTTCAACCATTTCAGGAGGTAGCATATGATCAAGAACTGATAGTACTGAAGGAACAATTCCAAGCTGCACGGAAGGCATTGGTGAAAACCAAGAGTCCAGGAATTGACAGAATACCAATTGAAATGTCTCAACAAATGATACAATGCTGGAAGTTCTCACTAGCAGATGTCAAGAAATTGGGAAGACAGCTACCTGGCCAACTAACTGAAAGAGATCCATATCTGTGCCCATTCCAAAGAAAGGTGATCCAACAGAATGTGGAAATTATTGAACAATAGCATTAATATTACCCACAAGTAAAATTCTGCTGATGATAATTTAAAAATGGTTGCAGCAGTACATCAACAGGGAACTTCCAGAATTCAAGCCATATTCAGAAGAGGATGTGGAATGAGGGATACCATTGCTAATGTCAGATGGATCTTAGCTGAAACCAGAAACATGTTTACCTGTGTTTTATTGACTGTGCAAAGGCATTCAACTGTGTGGATCATAACAAATTATAGGTAACATTGCAAAGAATGGGATTTCCAGAACACTTAATTGTCAATATGTGGAACCTGTACATAGGCCAAGAGGCCGTCATTTGAAGAGAACAAGGGGGTACTGTGTGATTTAAAATCAGGAAAGATGTTCATCAGGGTTGCATCATTTCACTATACTTATTCAATCTGAATGCTGAGCAAATAATCCGAGAAGATGGACTGTATAAGAAGAATGTAGCATCAGGATTGCTGGAAGGCTGATTAACAACCTGCAATGTGCAGATAATACAACCTTGCTTACTGAAAACGAAGAAGACTTGAAGCACTTACTGATGAAGATCAAAGACTACAACCTTCAGTATGGATTACACCACAACATAAAGAAAACAAAAATCCCCACAACTGGGGATGAGCAACATCATGATAAACAGAGAAAATATTGAAGTTGTCAAGGATTTCATTTTACTTGGATTCACAACCAATGCCCATGGAAGCAGCAGTCAAGAAATCAAACAACGGATTGCATTGGGCAAATCTTCTGCAAAAGACCTCTTTAAAGTGTTAAAAAGAGAAGTTGTCACTTTGAGGACTAAGGTGTGCCTGACCCAAGCCATGGTATTTTCAATTACCTCACATGCATGCCAAAGTTGGACAGTGAATAAGGAAGACCAAAGAAGAATGATGCATTTGATTATGGTGCTGAGGAAGAATATTGAACATACTATGGACTGCCAGAAGAATGAACAAGTCTGTCTCAGAAGAAATTCAGCCAGAATACTCTTTAGAAGCAAGAATGGCAAGACTTCATCTCCCCTACTTTGGACATGTTATCAGGAGGGACCAGTCCCTGAAGAAGGACATCATGCTTGGTAAAGTAGCAGGTCAGAGAAAAAGAGGAAGACCCTCAACTAGATGGATTGACAAAATGGCTGCAACAATGGGCTCAAACTTAGCAATGATTTTGATGATAGCAGAGGACCAGACAGTGTTTCATTCTGCTGTAGATAGTGTCACTATGAGTCAGAACCAATTTAACCACAACTAACAACATGTTATGCCAATTGACTGAGTTGTCCCATGAGACTATGGTCCTAAGCTTTTGAACCCAGAAAAGCAATCTTGCAAGGTGTTTGGCTATGTGTGAGGGGTGTCCATATTTGTTTCTTCAATGAACATATGTGCCTGCATCCACATATTTATATTTACACGTATCTCTTTTCACCTATGTACACATCTGTACCTACCTGTATACCAATATGCCTATACCCTTGTATGCGCAAACATATGGCTGTGCTGTACTCACTACATCCACATTTGATGCCACTTTTCCCACCACCAAAAATAACAAGTCTCTAGAATCTAAAGCATACTTTCGGCTCTCCCCCATAACCACCAATGAACATTGGTCTCTCTATATTTATCTATTGTCTTCTTATAAAAGACGGATCATACAATATTTGTCCTTATATGCTTGGCTTATTTTACTTAGCATTATGCCCTCCGGGTACACCCATGTTATAACATGTTTCCTGGACTCATCATTGTTCTTCAGTGTTGCCTAGTATTCCATTGTATATATGTACAATTTGCTTTTCCATTCATTCATTAATGGGCACTTGGGTTGTTTCCACTTATTTGCTACTGTGAATAAAGCAGCAATGAACATAGGTGTGCATATGTCTGTTCATATCATTATTTTTAGGTCTCTATGGTATATACCTAGTAGTGGGATTGCTAGATGATAGAGTAGTTCTATTTCTAGTTTTTTGAGAAAGCTCCATACCATTTTTCATAGTGGTTGCACCATTTTACAGTGCCACTAGCAATGGATAAGGGTTCCAATCTCCCCACTTCCTTGCTAAAATTTTTTTTTTTTTAATCAGTGCCATTTTAGCCGAGGTAAGATGGTATCTCATTGTAGTTTTGATTTGCATCTCTCTAATGGCTAATGATTGTGAATATCGTTTCATATGTGTGTTGGCTGCTTGGATGAGTAGAGGTTTCTCTTGTTTTGTTTTTCTGTTGATTTTCTTCTTAACATGATTTCCCAAAAATGAATTAGTAGCTTCAGTTTATCGTATCAGTGGCAGTGTATGGAGCTTAACGTTTTCAGAGCTAACTTTCAAAGAACTCTCTGGAGAATGTTTCATAATGCAAATACTTACCCCTGGTTTATCATATTTGTTAGTTCACATTTTATATTTTGTCTTAAATCATGTATACATAAATGCTTAAAAAAATAAGGTCCCTCAATACACCATGCCGCTGACATACAGAATAAATTACGCTTCTATTGCTTTCTATGAGAGTAAAGCATCATCTCCAATGCTTAATAACTTCCCTTTCTAACCATTTTTCAAAAGACAGTATGATATAACATTTTTTTAAAAAGCACAAAAGTCTCAGGTATATTAATGTCTGGCAACGATTAAGATGTCCACTTTAAATTCAACTTCAGACGTCTCCAAGCAGATGGCCAATCATTTTAAAATTTTGTTTAAAAGACCAAAGCATGCTTTTATCGAAGTAAGTGTAAATATGAAAGTTCTAATAAATTGTGCATATATTTAGCAAAAGTAACTGGAAAACTGTGCCATTTGTTGCATGATTAAAATTAAAAATAGAATTCTAAAATTTTAAATATATATGTATATGTTTGACTACATACAAACTTATCAAATATTGTATTACACTTGAGTAATTCATACTAAATATATTCTGGCAGAAGAAAAATAAGCTAAAGTTAGTTAAACTTTTTTCAATACCTGGATGGTTATGACAACAATGGTAAAATTCCAATGAAGTTGTTTTAATGACTAGAATGTTGTATCTTCAAACACCCAAAGAGCCAGGATAAATCTGATTGTGTTTGCTGGGGAGAGTGGGGCAAGCTACAGAAGGGGACAAATGGAGGGAAATGAGTCATCAGGATATTCTAAAAGCTTATAGTCCATAAAGATAGCCCTGGTCACAGATTCTACTGCTGTTTGTGATTCTAAGGCTTAAAATACCCCCATCAGACCTTCATAGTTCTTGGTAATCTGCTCATTTCATCTTCTGATTATGACCTCTATGAGTATTTCAAGGTCGAGCCTCATGGATGGAAGAAGGCAAATCCTATGGGAAGTATAAAAAGTTCCATGAAGTTGCTCTAGCAGATATCTTCTTTGATGGGTGAAATTCCTTTGAAAGACAAAGTCTGGAATTTTGCAATGAATGCTGAGATGTAAACTGTGAAAATGAAAAAGAAAACCTATCGTGGGCGAAGCAATGAACTCTCTCAGTGGAAATTAGTGGTTAACACTGACTGCACAATAGAATCAATAGGGAGATTTTAAAATATTATCATACCAAGACCCAGATCAATTGGATTAGAATCTTAGGGAGGGGTCCAGCGAATGGCCCTTTTGAAAGTTCCCCAGATTTGTATGTGTAGCCCGGGTTTACAACCATAGGTGTAAACAATTCTGTTAATAATTCATTTTTACCGTACTTTACAATTTCCAAAACACGTCGACATCCATTATCTCATTTAGTTTCCATTAGCAACACAATGAATTAGAGTTCAGAGGTTAATATCCTTATATTACAATAAAAAATCTGAATTATGTCACATAAAAGGGTAAAAGATTTTACTAAAAATGGTGTTATTTTGCTTTGGATGGCATTAGATTTTTTTTTTTTTTTTTTTGGTATGAAGTGGGTATCTTGGTCATCTAGTACTGCTATTACAGAAATACCACAAGTGGATGGCTTTAACAAAGAGAAGTTTCTCTCACAGTCCAGTAGGCTACAAGTCCAAATTCAGGGCATCGGCTCCAAGGGAACGCTTTCTCTGTCTCTGGAGGAAGGTCTGTGTCATCAATCTTCCCTTGGTCTAGGAGCTTCTCTGCACAGGAACCTCAACTCCTAAGGACGCACTCTGCTCCCAGCACTGCTTTCTTGGTGGTATAAGGTTCCCATGTGTCTCTGCTCGCTTCTCTCTTTTATATCTCAGAAGAGACTGGCTTAAGACACTATCAAATCTTGCAGACCTCATCAGTATAACTGCCACTTATCCATTTTATTACATCCTAGTGATAGAGTTTACAACACATAGGGAAATCACATCAGATAATAAAATGGTAGACAATCATACAATACTAGGAACCATGACCTAGCCAAGTTGACAGATATTTTGGGGGCACACAATTCAATCCATGACAATGGGGAATACATTTGTCTTCAAAGATGCCTTGTGTGTGTCAAAATCAGTTTCTTTTGAGGGTAGAGAGTGAAACGCGCAGCCTAGAAGACCCCTGGATTGTAGGAAAAAACTATCCTGATGTGAAATTGTGACTGTAATTATAATAAAGTATTGACCTAACTGTCCTATAACATACACATGAACTTCTTCATAAATACAAGCTGTGTTAGCCTTACACAGAAAAAGAATGACTTGAAGAATATTGGGAGCGTCCGTGTTGCTATTGTTAGGTGCCGTCAAGTTGGTTCCAACTCACAGCAACCTCATCATGTACAACAGAGTGAAAAGCTGCCCAGTCCTGTGCCATCCTTACAATCATTGCTATGTTTGAGCCCATTGTTGCAGCCACTGTGTCAGGAAGACTCGTTTAGAGTCTTCCTCTTTTAGGCTCACCCTCTACTTTACAAAGCATGATTTCCTTCTCCAGGGACTAGTCCCTCCTGATAACATACCCAAAGTAAGTGAAACAAAGTCTCGACAATCTCCCTTCTAAGGAACATTCTGGCCATACTTCTTCCAAGGCAGATTTGTTTGTTCTTCTGGCAGTCTTTGATATATTCAATATTCTTCGCCAACACCATAATTCAAATGTATTAGTTCTTCTTCGTTCTTCCTTATTCATTGTCCAGCTTTCACATGCGTATGAGGCGGCTGAAAGAACTTTCTGTCAGATCCTTTCTTATTAGCAAGAGTAAGACATAGGGGTGCCTAAGAGAATAGGTGTGTCTAAGCGTGAGAGGCTGTCCTGGCAAACAGAGAAGGAAAGACCGTCATGATGTTTTATGTGCTTCATAATTTATGTACTTCACAATTCTTCACATTTCTGCAGGGCAGATTTTTCAGTAAATCCATAAAAAAGAAGACAGAGAAGAAGAAAAACGAAAAAGAAGGAATAGAAAGAAAAAAAAACACCTCTTTTGAAGCCTTCCATTAAATTCATGATGAGTCAGCTGCCATAAGTTAAATTATGAAATAATTTCTGGCTCCTCCTATTCTCTATTTGTAATATAACAAAATATTAATCTCTTGCTAAAGTCTGAGTCCACAATAACATAAAATATCACTGCTCTCAAAAGCTTTTACCTGCACATGGGCAAATGCAAAACCTACAACAGCCTTCAAGGATTAAGGTAAGCTCTTCTAATTTTGTGTCATTTGCAAGACTGAAATTTTTCTTTACAAATGATCAATCAGTTCATCCTTAGACATTATAACAGTCAGTGCCTAAATGTCCACACTTATCATTTTAAAGACAAATATAATGGCTTACACTTCTCCAGAATTTTTACCGTATGTTTCTAATTCCATGTTGTCACTTCCTTAAAGGAGTGTTCTTTTCCCTCACAATTCTGTGCTGAATTCACAGTTACAATCCTTTCTTTTTAAAAATACTCTGCAATTTCATACCTCTTCCAGTTTCCTTTTTATAAATTTTCAGGTAATCTTTCTGCTTTTCATATCTTAAATTATCTTCCCTGCTTCACAGTTGCAACTGGAAAAATAAAGACCTCTTTTGGGGTGACATTTAAAAGTTGATCATTCTCTCTTTGATGTAAGAACTTAATGCTCATTAACACTAAAATGAACCAGCTGAGGAAAAAAGAAAAAAGCTGCCTTCAAAGATCCTGGAATAAATAATGTAACACAGTCTCTTCCTTTCCTCCTTACCAAACTGATATTAACCAATTGCACATTTTTTCAAAGTAAGCTTTTAAAAGTTTAATACTGTCTGCTTTCACTTTTCAAAGGTGTGCTAATGCCGTCCTGGAGTCTGATTGCTTTCTTAGGAATTCTTTTCCCTCAAAGTATGTTTAATATATCCTCTTCCATCTCATTTTCTGTATTTGCCTGTTAAGGTTAAATTTTAAACATCCTCCAGACACCAAATTATTTTAAATTAAATATAAAGTATGTAATGCTTTGGGAAACATCATGATTGTGATATAGGGGCTTCAATAGTTGAGGTAATTTTTTTTAAAGAAGAAAAAAACTTCATGGATATTTAAATCAATGTTTTTCATTAATGAAAAAAAAAATCAGAAGACTTTTCTGCTCTGTTTTTTTTAAAATTCCTCCACCACTTTTATTTATGGTATACCATAATTCATTTAACAGTCTTCTGTCACTGGACACTTAGGTTGCTTACACTTTTTTAGTATTATTAATAATGAAGCAATGTACACCTTTGTTTCAGAGCTTAGAATTTTTGAGGTCAAAGAGAGGATCTAGTTTTGATGATTTTAAAATATAGTACTACACTGTCCTTCAGAAAGATGGTAAAAATTTACAACTCTCAGAAGCATGTAGGAGAGCTCTGCTCTGTGTTTTTACCAGTTTCTTTTCTGTACATTTCTTTCTTTCTCCTATTAGAATATTTCAGGCTGAAGTCAAAATTACCCAGCCTTTGCTAGGAACTACTAATGATGGTTTACGTGACACTTTAAATCTTTTTTCTGTGCATCAGCCAAGAATACAGCCTGCCATATGAGCCTAATGGCAATTTTATATCATTTTTAACAGGGGACCTGTCATGTATGAATCACATACTGCAAACAGTTCAACAAAGCTGCTGTGTTTTCTCTCTCCATCTTGAATGTCTAATTATTATAACAACATTAAAACCTGGCATTTCCTGAGCTGGGAAGCACTTGGATTTCCCAGAACAAATACTGAATTCCCAAAAGGGATAAGGCAGTTGTCAATCTTGCAAGGAGGGTGCTAATTATTAGAAGTCTTTTCTTGGGGATCTTAACCTCAGTGGATAGCCTCCTATCCACTATTACAGTTTAGAAAACAGAAGAGGAGGTATAGGAGCCTATATTAATGCTAACTTCAATTCCTTCCTGGGGTCCTCTTTCCAGAATTTTCCACTTGCTCAAATTCTCCTTCATCAAGTTTCAGTTCTTAATGCTGATCAGGATTATCTCAGGGTTCAGTTTTTCGTAGCAGACTGCATGCAGAGATAGCAAGATAGCTAGAGTTTTTATATCTGATGGGCCTCACTCCTTCAGCAGTCGGATAATGGAGCAACATTTTCCATAAGCTTGTCTGATACAAAGAGTCAACGATTCATCAGATCCTCTAGCACAGGCCTTGACCCTTAACACATTAGACACAGAAATGAGAATCAGCTGAATGAGAGGTTATTCAAGGAAAACCAAAAGTTAAATATATTAAATCCCGACGGTGTCTCCCTCAATTTGACAAGACATTTAGTAGCCTTTAATGCTAAAATTTATACCAGTATATCTCAAACTTTTATGTGCCTGTGACACTCTGAGAATCTTTCTATGAAGCAGATTCTGATCCAGTAAGTCTGGGGTGTGGCAAGTTATTTGCATCTGTGATACTGATGCTGGCCTAACAGAAGTCTACAGATCACACATGAGAGCAAGGGATTCCAGAGGCTTAGACATTCTCAAATTTGGTGTGTAAGAAAAAATTATCTGGGGAAGTTGCTTAAAATGCAGAATCCCAAAGTCTGTGCATGGCAGAGCTGAGGTGGACCCCAGGAATCTTTGTTTTTTTTTTTAAGTACTCTAGATGCTTATGCTTCAGAGTGTTAGCAGACCACTCTGTAAGGAAGACAGGTTCAGGGTGTGTTGGATCCAGCTTTGGACAAGGCATCAGACCAAGGCATCAGTCTTAGCTTTACAACTTACTAGGTCTGTGATCTGAGATAAGTAATTTACCATCTCGTGGGCACAATTACCAAAACTATAAAATGGGGTTTGTAAAGTCTGCTCTGTTGGCATCCCAGCCTTGCTGCGAAATACCAATGAAATCGTGCGTGTTCCTAGTCAGGACAAATGTAAGTTACCTGGAAACTCCTTGTAATCATTTCTGGAGTAATTTGATACTGAGATGTCACCACCTTCTTCCTGATGTGGTGCCAGCCCCACTTTTCCATGCCTTTGAAAGATTCGGAAAGGATCACACTAATATGCTCTGGGGGAGGCCTAAGATATCACCGGGAAGCCTCAGATACTAAGAAATTCAACAGAGCAACCACTTAGCAAAGTCAGTCAGGGAGACAGGCTTCACCTGTGTCTATTTGAGTTGTCTACCTTTCAATTCAGGAACAATTTCACATGCAAATTTGAATCTATAAAGCCCTAGTTTCCTAAGAGACCACTTTTCTCTTCATGCTCCAGTAAGGTCTTTGATATTCTGTTGTTCTTAGAGTCTAAAATTTTGGTTTGAGACCTGTATAAAACAGTGATGAAAATTTTTCTCTGATTAACTGACAAAGATCAGTGACACTTGATGTTTGCATCAGATATGTCTCTAAGGCTAAAGAGAGTTTTTGATAAATTGAAAACAGTGCAACTGTCAACTGATACTATAGCTCTACTATTTCTTCCATTTCATTGAACATCTATTCAATCCCATACTTCCAACAGCTGACAGAATATCCTCTCATCTTTCCAAGTGCATCCCCTTCCACCCCAGCTGCCTCACGTTCAGCATCTGTTGTTTATTCAAGACAGAGGAAATTCCCTTTGGGGAGAGATCATAACTCAAAGACATGTGAATATGCAACCCCTTGGAAATGACTGTCTGAGCCAATGCAAAGTTCAAAATATTAGTTTTAAAAATAAGGGACATTGAATATGTAAAACTGCATGCTACAGTATCTGAATCCACATTCATATATTCATGCCAAGAATATGTATGCATGAATGTATATGTCTGTGTGTATACACACAAGCACACAATAATTTTTTTATTGTTGTAGTTTAAATGAAGTTTACATTTCAAGTTAGTCTCCCATACAAAAATTTATACATACATTGTTATGTGACCCTAACTGCTCTCCCCACACTGTGACAGCACACTCCTCCTTTCCACCCCTGATTCCCCATGTCCATTCAACCAGCTCCTAACCCTCTCTGCCTTCCCATCTCACCTCCGGGAAGAAGCTGCCTGTTTAGTCTCTTGTATCAACTTGGGCTAAGAGGCACAGTCCTCACGAGTATCACTTACGTCCCACGGTCCAGTCCGATCCCTGTCGGAAGAGTTGACCTTGGAAATTGTTTTAGTTCTAGGCTGATAGAGAATCCAGGGGCCATGCTTTTCAGGGTTCCTCCAGTCTCAATCAGACCATTAAGTCTGGTCTTCTTACTAGAATTTGAGTTCCTCACCCCACCTTTCTCCTGCTCCATCAGGGACTCTCTGTTTTGTTCCCTGGTCAGGGTGGTCATTGATGGTAGCCAGGCACCATCTAGTTCTTCTGGTCTCAGGCTGATGAAGTCTCTGGTTTATGTGGCCCTTTCTGTCTCTTGGGCTAATACTTTTGTTGTGTCTTTGGTGTTCTTCATTCTCCTTTATTCTAGGTGATTGGGACCAATTGATGCATCTTAGATGGCCACTTGCAAGCTTTTAAGACCCCAGACACCACTCACCAAAGTAAGATGCAGAACATTTTCTTAATAAGCTTTGTTATGCCAATTGACCTAGATGTCCCCTGAAAGCATGGTCCCTAGATCCCTACCCCCGCTACTGTGTCCCTCAAAGTGTTTGATTGTATTCAGGAAACTTCTTAGCTTTGGTTTAGTCCTGTTGTGCTGACTTCCCCTGTAGTGTGTGCTGTCCTTCCCTTCACCAAAGATAATTCTTATCTACTATCTAGTTAGTAAATAACCCTCACCATCCCTCCCCACCCTTTTAACCATGAAATAATGTTTTCTTCTGTGTTTAAACCTTTTCTTGAGTTCTTATAATGTTGGTCTTATACAATATTTGTCCTTCTCTGACTGACTAAATTCGTTCAGCATAATGACCTCCAGCTTCCTCCATGTTACATTTCACAGCTTCATCAGTTTTCTTTATCATTGCGTAGTATTCCATTGTGTGGATATACCATGATTTGTTTATCCATTTGTCCATTGATGGGTACCTAGGTTGTTTCCATCTCTTTGCTATTGTGAACAGTGCTGCAATTAACTTGGGTGTGCATATATCTATTTGTGTGATGGCTCTTATTTCTCTAGGATATATTCCAAGCAGCAGGATAGCTGGATCCTATGGTACTTCTATTTCTAGCTTTTTAAGGAAGCGCCAAATCGATTTCCAAAGTTGTTGTACCGTTTTACATTCCCACCAATAGTGTGTAAGTGTTCCAGTCTCTCCACAACCTCTCCAGCATTGATTAGTTTGTGTTTTTTGGATTAATGCTAGCCTTGTTGGGGTGAGATATCTCACTGTAGTTTTGATCTGCTTTTCTCTAATGGCTAATGATCATAAGCATTTCTTCATGTGTCTGTTAGCCACCTGAATATCTTCTTTGGCGAACTGCCTGTTCATATCCTTCACCCATTTTTTAATTGGGTTATTTGTCCTTTTGTTGTTGAGGTTTTGCAGTATCTTGTGGATTTTAGAGATTAGATGCTGATTGGATTTGTCGTAGCCAAAATTTTTTCCCCAGTCTGTAGGTTGTCTTTTGACTCTTTTGGTGAAGTCTTTTGATGAGCCTAAGGGTTTCATTTTTAGGAGCTCTCAGTTATCTAGTCTTTTTTCTGGTGCTTATGCATTGTTACTTATGATTCCTGTTGTGTTTAGGCTGTGTTTTCAGGCTCCTAGTGTTGTCCCTATTTTTTCTTCCATGATCTTTATCATTTTCAATTTTATATTTAATTCCTTGATCCATTTTGAGTTAGTTTTTGTGCATGGTGTGAGGTATGGGTCTTGTTTCAGTTATTTGCAAATGGATATCCAGTTATGCCAGCAACATTTGTTAAAGAGACTGTCTTTTTCCCAATTAATGGACTTTGGGCCTTTGTCTAATATCAGCTGCCCATAGGTGGATGAATTTATGTCTGGATTCTCAATTCTGTTCTATTGGTCTATGTATCTGTTGTTGTACCAGTACCAGGCTGTTCTGAGTACCGTGGCGGTTTAATAAGTTCTAAAATCAGGTAGTGTGAAGCCTCCCACTTTGTTCGTGTTCTTGAGTAATGCTTTACTTATTCAGGGCCTCTTCCCTTTCCATATGAAGTTGGTGATTTGTTTCTCCATCTCATTAAAAAGTGCTGGTGGAATTTGGATTGGGATTGCACTGTATCTGTAGATCACTTTGGGTAGAATTGACATTTTGACAATGTTGAGTCTTCCTATCCATGAGCAAGGTGTGTTTTTCCACTTATGCAGGTCTCTTTTGGTTTCTTGCAGTAGTGTCTTGTAGTTTTCATTGTATAGGTCTTTTACGTCTCTGGTTAGATTTATTCCTAAGTATTTTATCTTCTTGGGAGCTATGCACAAAAGAATTTTTTTTAAGTTCTTTATAACTCGAAAGAACTTAAGGTGCAAAGCTTGCACTGACCTCAGTTGAGTTGTTGGGCTTCTGTGAGACTTGCAGGAAAAAGGTGACCCCTGGGAGCCTGAGTATTATGAAGGTCTCCAAGAAAGTTCATCTTATCACACACAGTCGCCACTCACCTGCCTGCACCCAAACCCCAGATATCTTCCCCACCAGACTGATACCTGAAATTGTAGCAGTAACAAGTATTTCGTTGGAGTTAAAAAAGAAAATACCACACATTAAGTTTTACAATTATCTGTACCTCCATGTGAGTAAATCTATCTGTTCCTTTCAACAACAGACCCTTTATTAGTTTCCTATCGCTGCTGTAACAAATTACCACAAACTTCATGACTTAAAACAGCAAAACTTTATTATCTTACTGTTCTGGAGGTGGAAGTCCAAAATGGATTTCACTGGGCTAAAGTCAGCAGGGCTGTATTCTTTTTGGAGACTCTAGGAGAGAATCCTTTCCCTTGTCTTTTCCAGCTTCTAAAAGTCACTTGTGTTCCTTGGCTCATAACCTCATCCTCTGTCTTTCAAGCATAGCATTTTCAAGTCTTTCTTTCTCTGACCTCTGCTTCTATTATCATATCTCATTCTCTGACTCTTCTACCTCCTTCTTGATTCTTTTAAGGACCCTTGTGATTACATTGGGCCGACCCAGATAATCCCAATTGGTCTAGCCCATCTCAAGGTCCTTAATCACATCTGCAAAATCTGTTCTGTCATATAAAGTAATATTTACAGTTTTCAGGGATCAGGATGTTGGTATTTTTGAGGGTCGATTATTCTGCCTACCACAGTGTCTGGAAAACCAAAACTCATTGCCATCAAGTCGATTCCAACTCATAGCAACCCTATAGAACACAGTAGAACTGTCCCGTAGGATTTCCAAGGAGCAGCTGGTGGATTTGAACTGCCAGCCTTTTGGTTAGCAGCCAAGCTCTTAACCACTGCACCACCCCAGTATCTGGAAAGCTACCCTATAAACGTAGGCTGATTTTAATAATAGGCCAAAGGAAGTAAAGGAATAAGGAATCAGGATACCACCTGGATAAGAATGGGTGGGACACCAAAATGAAGATATTGAGCATCTGGGAAAGAGAGATAAGTCCAAATTAGGGGAAAAGCTCTAATGAAAAAGGTAAACAATGATGAAGACAAATCTTATCTACTTCATAGTTTTCCTTAAGGTCTGCTATAAAACAAAAAAAATATTTAGGTGATCAGTGTAAATATGTCTATAATTATATGTACACACATACACAATGATGAGGATTTTAGGTGATTTTTTTTTTTTGGTGGTGGGAATATGGGAGATTTTTTTCTTCTTTCTATTTTTCTGTAACTCCTGTTGATTCTACCTACTAAATGTCCTCCACTCTTAATGTGAACTTTCCTGGTCCAGGTTGCATCTTGTCTCCTGGGATTACTACCAAAAAAATCAAATCAAACCCGTTGCCATCGAGTCGATTCTGACTCATAGGGACCGTATAGGACAGAGTGGAACTGCCACATAGGGCTTCCAAGGAGCAGCTGGTGAATTCAAACTGCCGGCCTTTTGGTTAGCAGCCGTAACATTAAACCACTGTGCCACCAGGGCTCTGAGGTTACTACAGCAGCCTCTTAAATGATCTCATTTTAATATTTGTTCCTTTAACCCACTTAACCTCTTCTCCAAACATCAACCAAAGATATAATTCTAAACTGCACACCAGATCTTGTGTATGCTTCTTTAGCCCCCACTGCCTCTCCAACCTCAGTTTTTTCTTGCTTTTCTTGCACTTTCTGCTTCAGGTACACTGAACTTCTTGATAATCATTGAATCCAGATCTCCTGCCACTTTCTCTTACCGTACCTTGAAAACTTCCCATACTATTTCTTGCTGTCTTAACTTTTTCACTAGATTGTATTCTCTCCATAAAGGCAGGGATTGTTATAGCTAGCATTTAACAGAAAGCCTAGCACATAGTGACTCTTAGTAAACGTGTTTATTTATTTAAAAACCTCACTATTTTTTAAATAAAAATACAGAGAAGATATGTTTCTCTCTTTTCTCGGACAAGAATGTGAGGGTTCTTCCAGGAGAGAATCTTTCTTATGATAGCCTGGCAACCATTGGCACACAGTAATATACTTCGGGAAAATAATCACTGAGACAACATGGAAGGTACCAATTATATGTGCACTATGATTACAACCATTTGAAACTTTGGGTAGCAGTGTAAATAAGCACCAGAAGCAGCTATATAAAATCAAAGATAGCTTTGTTACTGCAGTGGAATTATGGAAGGTGGGTTTTCTTGTTCCAAAATACTGTTTAATTTGGTTCATACATCTCCTCTCAGGGAAAATGCATGCTATTGTATATAGTGTAGACAGTGAACTATCTAGACAGACCATTGCGCACACATAGAAAGACACACACAGCTCAGTCCAGTCACATGATAGGTGTTTTTCCTACACATTTCCAGTTACTTAATATTTGTAATACAAATTTGACATATTTGATACTTTATCTGCTGGTCTTCATATACAAAGCAAAAAGTGGATTTTCCAGAGAAGCAGCCTGGCAGCAAATACCCAATAATTATGCCATGGACATGTTTCTTATTCCATGAAATAGACCATCTTCCAGAAACCCCAGAGCAAGAGGAGGGGTAATGCTTTGTGTGTCATCTCAAGAAGCAGAAGCCACATTAGGGTTTTGGGTAAGTACCAGGCCAGCTGGGTGGCAAGGGTAGGGGGCTGGGAGTGAGGAGTGGAACACCGACATTGACTGGAGTAAGGAAAGGGAAACGCTCACATATGAAATCTTTGGATAATTCTTGGTTGTTTTGTATGCCTGGTGATCTACTTCCAAAAGATCGCAGGCATTGAAAACCCTATGTAGTACAGTTCTACTCTGAAACATATGGGGTCACCATGAGTCGAAATCACCTTGATGGCAATTGATTTGGTCTCATTTAAGTGACCCTAGGTTAGGAGTAAAACGATGAATAAGAGAGGAGCCTCAGCTCCAGTGAGTTAGTGAAGAAGTCTGATATGTTGAACCCTTTCTTTCTTTACTGTACAGATATTGGTACCTTTGCTTTTTCAATCTAAAATTCAAGATGCATCATATTATCTGAATATTGCAATAGTAAATAATAGTGTCAGGGCTGTTTTCTGAAGTGATACAGACACTATATCATTCTGGAATTATAAACCAACTGATGTATCTTTTACCTTAATCTTGGTACTTATATCAGTACTGCCTGATTAGCAGTCATGACTGGGAACTTGTAGCCACAGCGAGTATTAATGCATCCTTGAACTTCTGGCAAATAAATCATCAGGGATAGAGTTTGTTTATTTTTAAAGAAAATACAAAGGTTTTTGACTACTTAAACAAATGAGTGAAAAAGACCAAAAAAAAAAAAAAAGTGAAACAACATCTAGATTGAGAGTTCTTAATTCCATAGTTAGCAATATAGAAAATGGTATTTTCTGTTAAACAGCTATATGATAATTACTTGCAACATCACATTATATTTTCACAAGTGGATAACACAAACTAGAACTAATACTGCACTTGTCATACATATGAAATTGCAGTACTGAAGTATGTCATACTATTGGCTTTACTAAAGAAACTATCAAGAAACTACTCCATGTGAGGTACTAGATAAGGCTTTTAAGGGAGAGAAGGACGTAAGACTTAGGAATTAAAAATAATAATAATACTTTGGTCTTGCCTTCAGTTATGCTATGGAGTGTACTGGACATGAAAAAATGTTCCACTGCATAAAGTCACAAGTGTAACATAAACAAAATGAGGAGATTTGTATGGTGCATTGGACGTTATTACACACCAAAGCAAACCACACCCACTGCCATCGAGACAATTCCGACTCATAGCAACCCTATAGGACAGAGTAGAACTGTCCCATAGAGTTTCCAAGGAGCACCTGGTAGATTCGAACTGCGGACCTTTTGGTTAGCAGCCATACTTCTTAACAACTGTACCACAAGGGTTTCCCTATTATGCATGGTAGATGTTTAATAATACTACTTTGTGATGATGTATAATGAAGTGACTCTTACTCAGAGACAACTGCTTTAACACTGACAAAGTTTTAATAACCAATGCCAGGGAAACTCTTTAGTAACTTTCTAGAGAGTAAATTGCTATTTTTTTTTAATGTAATAGTGTGAAGAAGCATACAAAGAATGGTTCTCAAACTTTAATTTTAAATAATGCTTTCTGTATGAAACAGAAATACTATAAGATGCTTTTGGTACTTCAAACATTCTTGCTTAGATAAAGTTCAAGGTTAGTCTACCTTGTACCAAAATTCTTACCTAAAAATAACAGTAATTATAATATTAAAAATTATAACAACTTTTGAGCAAAACAATCAACTTAAAATTAAGATAGACTAAGAACTCTGCTTATGTCTAATTTTATATATATGTGTATATATATATATATATATATATATATACTTATACAGTGAAACCTGTAAGATCTGGAACTCCACGGGACTGCCTTGTTTTTCCAGGTCTCACAAGGTTTCCACCTTTGACAAGATGCAGTCTTACCTCTTTCCTATCACTCATTTTAGTGCAAAATATCTGAGTTTTCCTTCTCTGACAGGTTTCTGCCTTACATGGGTTCTGGCTTTTGCAGATTTTACTATATATATATATATATTCATGTAATAATTATCCTAACGGGATTTTTAATAGATAGCAAGATGATTTTAAAGTGAAGAAAGGAAAAACACAAATGCAAGAACAAACCACTTCTTCAAAAACAAATCAATTTCTTAAAAGCGTTCAGATGTGAAAACTGGGCTTTGCAGAGGTACACAAACTGCCTGTGGTCAAGTGGCCAGGAAACGATGTAGCCGGGACTTGGTCCATGTCTGTCTGACTCCATTTCCATGCCCTAACTATCATGCATCAGCCTCCCAATATAAAAGACATGCTAAAGTAATGATCTTATGTAATATTTTATTGCACTGGTTTAGTGGAAAGGTCCTACATGGCAGCCCATGTTGCCAAATTGGTCCACAGATTTGTTTTATTTGGCTGCAGTTTGTCTCCTTCTCCATCTCATTCATCTGCCTTGTGCTAAAGATATTTGAGATACTATCTCTGAGCCAATGTGGTCTGTATTTCAAAGTATTTTCAAAGTATCTTCTCATACTGTACTTGCTGCTCAGAATAAACCAAAAGGCTAACAGCAGACAGAGTGTTATTCCCATATCATGAGAGTTGACTGAAGCACCCAAAAATGTAATAAATCACCAAGGAAGATAACATAGAGTAGTGAAAAGAGCATCAGCTCTGATTTAGATTCTCATTAGACTACTTTGGAGCACGTTACTAAAACCTTCTGAGCGTCAGTTTCATCATCTTTAAAATGGAATTCCTATTACCATTTCCACTGAGTATATAAGGGTTAAATTAGATTATACAGATAAATCCTCCAGCAGAACGTCTACCACATAAGAGATTCTTAATTAAAAAATTTTTCTTTTCTATCATTACTGATTAAGGTGTAAGTTAATGATGTATGAAGAAATAAGGTCAGTGGATAAGATAATAAAGATCCCCTCTGCTTTCTTTCCAGGGTCTGATCCAACCCACCATCATGAATACAGATTAGGGTCTTAATCAAAATTGAAGAGTAAGATCAATATATTCCTAAGCTAAATGAAAAGGGAATCAATGTTTAACTAGATTTTTAATTATAAAAATGAATATATACTTATGGTAAAAAGAAATCCAAAGAGTAATAGAAATGAAAGTACAGGTCACCTGACTCAAAGCCCCAACACCCAGAAATAATTACTTCTGTATTCCTATAATTCTGTATCCTTTCTAAGAATTTTAATAACATATAAATATATAGATATTAGTATTTTACATGTGCCTATGTAAAATAGACTATATAAATGCATGTAGACATAGACACAAAGGGATGCTACACACACCCACACAGGATATATGTATATATGCACATACATATGTATATATACACTGACACATACATATATGCATATGTATATTGTATTATATTACATATAAAACACATTATTTGTAATACTGGTACAGCACTCCACATTTTAGAATTTCTGTCATTTTTTAAACAATTCTGAGTTATTGCAAACAATATTGCAACAAACATAAATATATATGTCTAAGGCTCTATCTCTAGAATACATTTTAGAAGTAGAGGTCTCAGACATGTCATTCTTAATTTTCACAGTTTTTACCAACTACACATTTAAAAGTGGTCATTCCTTCAACAGCATATGAGTGCCTGTTTACCCACAACCTGTCCAGTATTGATTAACAATTGACAATCTGAAAACAGAAAACTGAAATCTCTTTGCATTACCTTAATTATTTGTGAGGTAAAATATATTTTATTGACCTTTGTAAATCTTTTTCTGTGAACTACTATTAGCTCATTTTTATGTGTGTGTGTGTGTGTGTATGCATGTGATTTTTTTGTGTAAAAGGAAATTAGTCTTTTGTCATAAGCATTGCAAATATTTTTCCACATTGTCTTTTGTCTTTTGATTGTGTTTATCAGCTTTTCCTTATCAGTTTTAACTTTGTGTTTTTCCTTATTATTTAAAAATATCTTCAGTCAAATTTTATTAGCCATTTTACTCACCAATTCTGAATACCAGTTCATTTGAAAAAGGCCTTTCTCATTTTGAAAAAATTTAAGACAAAAGTGATAGCTTATATCGTAATGGTGCACAGAAATAGATACTCTCATAAACTCTTTGTAGGTAAGAATGTAATTGATACACTGATACAGTGGCAAGTTCAGTTGGCAGGATCAATCAAAATTTTTTAATTTGTCTATACTTTAACCTCAAGTTCCGCTTCCTGGAATCTGCCCTGCATAAACACCGGCACATGTATATAAAAGTAAATTATTTCTAATGGCCAAAAAACTAGAACAAAACAAATACTTATTAATAAATCATGATACAGCCTTATCATCCATTAGAATGAATGATGTAGCGATATATATTGAGACATGGGAGAGAGACATGAAATAACCTCTATGACATATTGTTAAAATCAAAGAGCAAATTGTAGAGATAGTTTACTATAGTACATTTATGAAATAAAAAATCCTAAACTGAATATGTGTGTGTGTGGCCATTAAAAATGTCTGCACAAATACACACCAAACTAATAACATTGGTTACATTTGAGGAAGTGGGGAGGTTGGATAAGGAGAGTTCCTTTTAAGCTTCCTTATTATCTGACTTGTTTAAATCTATCAGGTATTGATGTATTATATTTGTAATAAAAAGAAAAAACTACATATTCACAGTTGGGAATTTATAATTTATCAAATGAGAAATGATAAAAAGAATAATAACTTGCCAAGTCTGATTGACCACAATGTTCATAATACCTACAGTGTTGGGAAAGACAGAATATAGGACATACTTGGGAGACTGCCTTCATCATGTACACCTCATTCTTTAAAATGCATTGCCCTGAAGGCAATAAGATGTGGGAGTGGAAAAACTGAGAGCAATTGGAACTAGGAGGGGATTTGAGACTTTTGTTGTTTTTAGCTGCTGCCAAACGAGGGTGAAACCATTGTGATCCATAGGGTTTTCATTGGCTGATTTTCAGAAGTAGATCACCAAGCCTTTCTTCCTAGTATGTTTAGTCTAGAAGCTCCACTGCAACCTGTTCAGCTTCATGGCAACACAAAAGCCTTCACTAACAGACAGGTGGAGGCAGGGGCGGATTAACCAGTAAGCAAGGTCTGCACAGGTTTACTTGTGTTTACTTACTAATCTGTAGCTCACAATTCCACATGGGTTTCACCACGTCTTTGATTGAGTGAAAAATAGGTGGAATTGCGAGCTACAGATTAGTAAATAAGCACAAGTAAGCCCATGCGGACCTTGCTTATTGGGTAATCCATCCCTGGTGGTGGCTGCACATCCCATATGGAAGGCAAGAATTCTACCTCTAAAACCCTGGTAGCAAATGAAAGAGCAAGGAGGTCAGAGCAAAGAGAGTACATCCACATCTAGAAAATCTGGAGCTTCTGAGAGTCGGCAGAGGGGACACAAGACCAAAAACCAAACTCATTGCTGCCAAGTGATTTCGACTCTTGGCGACCCCATGTGTTATACAGTAGAACTGCTCCATACAATTTTCTTGGCTGTAATCTTCTTGGAAGCAGATCATCAGGCCTTTCTTCCATAGTGCTGCTGGTGGGTTAGAACTGCCAACATTTAGCAGTCATGTATAAACCATTTGTGCCACCCACAGACCTGGGATACAAGACAGAGGCTGCCAAATGCAGGAATTTGGATTCACTCAGACACCCATTTTGAATTCCCAGCCCCACGCTACAGCAAAGCCAGTATGCAGAGCAGTTACAACTGAGCATCAGGTGCTGATATCTCAGACGTCATTGATCAGACAGCCTCTTTCCTGGCATCTGCCTTTCTGCAGTTCTTCTCTGCAGAACATTCCCATCATAAGTATCGCCTTCTCCTTTACAGTTACTCATTCTTTCCCATTCTGCCTTTTTGGAGCAAAATGGAGTTGGTTAGAAAATCTCATGGTGCAGTACAGCAAGAAGGGCAAGAGGATGGGCAGTACCCATTTCTGGCTGATCACTGTCACCATCCCACAGTCCCTGTCCTCAGTCTGACATCTTACAGTCTAACATAAAGACCCATCCAGCCAAATCTCAGATAACAGCAGGCAAGCAGTAATTGAAACTAATACATTATTTTGACAACATTCATGAAAATTACCAGACATCCCTGCTGAACTTCCCTAAGGAGCCTTCCTAGAATACTTGCTATCGTACATAATAAAAAATAAATCGAGCTAAAAAGGAAAATAATTGGTCTAATCTTCATGCTATTCCTGACATTTGTTTCAGAAACTAAGCAGAAATAGAAAGAGAATGAAATTCAGTTATGTTTATAAAATTAAGGAACTGAAAAAAAAATCATATCCACTATTATTTGAACAACAGCTATGAAGCTATGACATTTGATCATTCTTCAGTTAAGACAACTAAATGAAAAATTTACCCTCCTGTGACAGTCATTGAAAAGCAGCAGTAGCTTAATATAATCCTCCATGTGACGCCTTCATGGGCAATGCCATTTTAATCCCCATATTTGATCTTCAGCAATATATAAAGATCTATGCACCAACCATGACTCTTTAGGCATCTTTTAATTATCATAATTAATTATAATAAGTAGAGCTACCACTAATATCACCTTTTATGCATTGTGTTTTATAAACAGATGACAAATCCAGCCATCATTAAGAGTCATTCTTTAGACTATAGTTGCATAAGAGATACAGAATGAATGGCATTGTATTGGAGATTGGTTAATTAAAGCCATAAAGATGATTCTAGACAACGGACAAAGAAGCAGCATTCAGTACCCAGCTTTTTGCCTAATACCATTCAAATCAGTTATTTTTACCTCATTTAATCTAATCTCTCTTTTCTTCTGTATTTTTCAATTGTTCACTTGTAACAATCACAACTGTGTCTTTCTGCAATTTAAATTGCATTTGGAGTCAAAGCAAAAGAAATGTTGTCTAAGTGGTAGACATTTGGACTCTGAAGTCAAACTGCTTAATTTTAATCTTGACTCTGCCATTTGCTATTGCAAAATCTTAGACAAGTTACTAAAGCTCTAAATAGCATGTAAGGCACGGAGCTGATGCTGGAATTAAGTGAGCTACTGTATGGAGAGAACGCAGTCTAATATCTGGCATTATGTTATAAGCCCCATGGGAGAGAGCTTCTGTCTCTCCAGGATCTCTCCAGTACCTAAAATGTCTCGCACAGAGTAGGTGCTCAATGAGTATATCACATATTAGAATGTTTCCTTGGAAACCAAGCACAAGGTGTTCTGATGCAGATTACTAGAGGGAGACCACAGTTTACCTGCATCAGAAATTGAAAATCAGTTCTCAGAATTCTAGGTATAAAAAACTGGGTCTTCTGAAACCATCTTATCAATAAATAAAGTCTTTCCATTCCTGGAGACCCACACTGCAGTTTAACTAGCTTAGGCCTCCTTCTTAAAGGACCCTGTCTCTCCAATGTGAAGTCACACTTTGGGGTTCTAAGAGAATGGCATGGAGCCCAGCCAGTAACAGAGACCACTGCAGCCTATGGCACTAAGCTGATGAGGGGAGGAACATGGTTAGTGGCATAGGGAACTAGCTTTCCCTTGACTTGGCCAGGTATCTCAAGTAAATATATCACCAGGTATTCAGTTGAGAATTTCACATACATTTCACCAAAACACCCACTGTTCTTTGTCCTCAAATGTGATACCAGGGAATAATATCAAAGTTATGTAGTTAAGTAGTTCATGTAGTTGAGATTTAGCCTTATTTCCCTGGCTTGAACAATTATGAGACAGTCAGGAATATTTTGCGTTCCAATAACCTTTCAAAGTTACATGTAAAAAGAGATGGCTGACCTCTGGACAGTGTCACGTGTTCTACTATAAAAGCCCAGGAAGGCCTTCCTCAGGAAGAAGAAAAGCCTGTTAGCATCATTGTTGCTGTTCACCCATCTCACATCTTCAGCCAGGCTTTGCCAGCCACATAGCACTCTTTGGACAGGTCATAAAGGTGGAGACTTGAATACTAGCTAGAGTGTAGAATGATTGCCCAGGATGCTGCAGCCCCATCCTCACTGATCGACTCTCTCTCACAATCTAGAATCTAAACTCAACACTGTATCCTCAACTTAGATCATCCCAATTTGGCATTCATCCATACTCTTCTCATGCTCTCCTGTATTACCTTGGGCTTATCTTGATTCTAGAGACTCTGGCCCCTCTCATTCTCTTGGGTTGTGCTCCTGGGTCAAAGCCCAAATCTATGGAATGCAACTCCTGCTCAAATCAAATAAACCAAATTCTGATCCTACTTAAGAAAAAAAACAAAAAAACAAAACTCTCCTTCAAGTCAATTCCGACTCATAACGACCCTACAGGACGTAGTAGAACTGTCCCACAGGATTTCCAAAGCTGTAATTTTTACAGGAGCAAACTGCCACATCTTTCTCCTGTGGAGCAGCTGGTGTGTTCGAACCATTGACCTTATAGTTAGCAGCCATGTGCTTAACCACCTTGTGCCACCGGGGCTCCTTGATCCTACATAATGAGGAGAAAATTCAACTAGTTGCATCAAAGCAGAGTTTTTCAAACTTGAGCATTAAATGGACCCTTTTAAAGGAAAGTGTTCTTCATTTTCCCAAGTCATGACTTCAATTATTTTTAATAGAGTGTGACTTTAAAATGAAGTTTTAAAACATGAAATTATGTATAAGTGTCTTTTATATATCTTAAACTCAAAACAAAAATATAATTCAAATTAACAAAATTAATATGTGACAGTTAATACAGTTTTACTGAAAATAAATTTCTGCTTTCACTGTGAACATGCCACTGACTGCTTCAGAGCAGGTTCTCTTGGTACCTTTCATAATACTAAGGTCATGTGATGACTGAGTTCTGCCATCCCCTCTTTCAGTTTAAGTTATTATGAAACTTTGTGCATAGAACATCATGTGACATTTGGCCTTCATTTGATACAAATACATCCTTTGCCTATAAGCCTGCCTATGTTCTTTTCATATTGGTTTATAAAAATTAAAGTAGTTCAGGAATAGCAGATTAGTATTAAAGGGATCATCCAGATGATTTCGTAGACAGATCGATAGATGATAGATAGATAGACAGAAAGGGTGATAGATAGACAGACAGATAGGTAGGTAGGTAGACAGATAAATATCATTAAACTACAATCAAAAAAAGAAAAACTCTCATCATCAACTCATATACCACTGAGAATAGGTCCAAAGACCTGAATGGGCTCACAGGCTGCCATCTGAGACCCTGTGAGGTTCCCTCTAAACCAAAAAAAACAAACCTGTTGCCATCAAGTCGATTCCGACTCATAGCAACCCTGTACAGGTTAGAACTGCCCCATAGGGTTTCCAAGGAGAGTCTGGTGGATTAGAACTGCTGACATTTTGGTTAGCAGCCAAGCTGTTAACCAAAGAGTTTTAGGTAGGAATCATACATTGATTTGAATATCAACAGGAACCAAAAGTATTAATATAATTAGAATCAGGTCAGAGGTAATGCTAAGAAGCAAGGGACGTATGGAAAACTGGAGAGAATATGACATGCCTAAATGAAGCAATTGCTTCTCACCATCATAATATGGTTGTCATGTAAGAATCATGCCATCTTGAGATCTTGCAAGGATTTTCGATTTTTCAAGAAAAAGGAAATGGAAGTCAAGATTTTTATGTAAACTCCCTGTCATGGATTGAGTTGTGTCCCCCAAAAATATCTGTCAACTTGGCTAGGTCATGATTCCCAGTATTACGATTGTCTACCGTTTTGTAATCTGATGTGATTTCCCTATGTGTTGTATATTCTATCACTATGATGTAATAAGATGGATTAGTGGCAGTTATATTGATGAGGTCTACAAGATTAGATAGTATCTTAAACCAATCTCTTTTGAGATACAAAAGAGAGAAGTGAGCGGAGAGACATGGGGACCTCATACCACCAAGAAAGCAACGCTGGGAGCAGAGTGCGTCCTTTGGATCTGAGGTTCCTGCGCAGAGAAGCTCCTAGACCAAGAGAAGACTGATGCATCACAAGAACCTTCCTCCAGAGCCGACAGAGAGAGAAAGCCTTCCCCTGGAGCTGGTACCCTGAATTTGGACTTGTGGCCTACTAGACTGTGAGAGAATAAATTTCTCTTCGTTAAAGCCATCCACTTGTGGTATTTCTGTTATAGCAGCACTAGATGACTAAGACACCCTCCTAACTTTTAAATCTTTGAAAGTAATTTTAAAAATAAAAATACTCTATGAGCCAAACAAAAATGTATCTGTAGGCCATATGTGGCCTGCCAGCCACAGGATGTAATCTCTGATTAGCACTAACTATGAGCTCTCCAGGAACTACTCTGCTGGACAAGAGATATAGGTGACACCACGGTAGTCATAAAGGAAAGGCTTTTAGAAGGAGATACTTTTGAGAAACAACTGGTAAGAGTGGCCCTGGGAGCCCAAACAGTAAGAGAGACCACTGAGACCTCTGGAACTAAACTGAGGAGAGCTCCAGTCAAGTAGAGTCCCCAGGACCCATGGGTTCACAGTGAGCCTCCTCTGCAGAGGGTAGCTGGCCAATGCTGCCAGGAAAGATCATCTGCTGTTGGGAGCAGCAAAGAAGAGGGTTAGGTGGGCGGACCACATTCCAAGTATTGAGGTTCTGCCAACTAACTATCTTATGAGTAGCTGGGAGTAACACTACTCCCAGAATGATTCACCTTTGATATTTGATGGCTGTGAACATTGTCAATTTTTCCAATATGCAACTCATTGTGGACAGAAATGTATTTTCTTGCAAGAAAGTAGGTGGAATGAGATTCTCTGGAATTATAGAGAGGCCTTAAATTATAACCAGAGTTTCACTGGAGTGTGTGTGGCCCAAGAGAAGAAGGCTATATATGAAACAAGCAGATTCACATTATTAAAATTTCCACCCAGGTAATGATAAAAAGGAAACACTCTCATCTAGGATGTGACCATTGTGTGACCAGCAACAATTAAACTCTCTAAGTAGGCTCCAAGATTTTTTAAATATATCAGAGAATCAGTGGTTTTTAAATAGTTTGCTTTGTTCAGTTCTGAATTTAAGGTTTAAGCTGTATGACCTTGTAATGCATATTCTGTCCTATGAATGAGGTACCACGTTCTGTATCTTTACCATGGAATATTTTACTAAAATTATTAATTCCTGAACACATCAAAGTATATATTTGTGTTACATCGAAATTGATTTAAAACGAAAAAGTGCTCAAGTTGGAATGAAAAGTTAATGTTATTCTGTCATCTTTTCTGAGCACTGACAAGGGTCAGTGCACATTTTGGCATTTCTTTTTCCAGCAGTTGAAAACCGCCACTGAGCACCACAGAAAATAACATGGCATATGTGATTGGGGGAGGAGATATTTGCCAAGGGTCAGGCCTTCAAGGATCGAAGGTACAGCTGCTGAAACCAATCTAACTTAACCACTAAATTAAACGTGCCCTTACTCTTAGGATCGTTGCATAAAGAAGAGGTAAATCGTCCTTTCTTCCTCATCGAAGAAAAAAATATGTATCTGTTTTGAAGCCCAGGACAATGGTGGCCAGAAAAAAATTGTTGTATCTAAATTTCTCAATAATCCTAATTGTGAAATACTTCTTCGTTCTTCTTTCAATAAGGGAAAAATTCAGGTAAGAAAGAATAATAATAGATGGCAACTTAGGGGTTTGTGTCATTTATTTCGCAAGATAACTTAAAGGAACCTTACGTAACAAAGGATATCTACTCTATTGTTAGTATATATGTTTAGGCTGGAATCCTAACAGTCCACTCTGATGTCTATTAAATAAACTTTCTCTAAATTCTATTATCAAGCCATTTTGTTTTCATCTTAAGACGCAAACACAGTGTAGAATCTTAAAAGAACATAACATTGATCGTGTCCAAATGAGACCCTATTCCATACTGGCAGCACTACCCCATCATTTTGCCGTCTACAAACTATTCCCTGAAAAGGACAGATGTGAAAACCCAAGGAAGATGTGAACTCTCTATACCCTAGAGCTAATATGATTCTCTTTTTTTCAACTGAGTTCAAATTGCAAAATTCTCATTTGAAAACTTCAGACAATTGGTGTGGGGTGGGGAGAAGAAACCTAATGCGTCTGCTGGCATTGTTCCAGCCTCTGTATCATCAGCCTGTATTTCTGGGAGCATCTCCATTAGCTGGAGGTGGAAAAGCTGAAATGCAGCTCAAGCTGAAGAAAGAGATTAGAGAAGAAGAAAAGAACCCAACATGCAAACTAACTGAGAAACACTAATCATTACCATACATCAACCACTGGTTAAGAGAATGAAAAGCATCAGAAGTTTCCATGTCCTGATCTAAAAGGAATCTGGATGAGCCTAAAGGAAATCAGGCAAGAGGATTTAAGAAGCTGAGGCTTTCCCTCAGATAGTGTAATAAGGTCTATAGCTTATCTTGTGATTTCATAGTAATGTGTATTTTAGAAACCCTCCAAGTTCCATTCCTGAAAGACTGAAAACATATGTTCTTCCATTCTCAGTACAATAGAAGGGAAGAGTAAAGAGGATATGAAAACAGACAGTAAATTCACGAGGAGGAAGAAGGATATGCATTCTTAACTTTCAAAATCATTTCCAGATGTATACATATATATTTAAATCATCAGTTATAAATCATGTCGGCAGAAAATAATTGCTTTACTGTGGTTCTGGGTATCTGACTGCCTTCCACCAGATCTGTGAGCAATATAAAAGAAATTAAAGTCATAACATCATGATGAATTATTTGGGGTTCCTCCACATCACAGCTAATAAGATTATGGCTGTATACCACTATTGACAAGTCAGCATCAGGCAGAGGCTGATTTAGGGCAATGAGATACATCTTTTGTCACAAGGACAGCTACTTAAGAATGGGGTACAATGGAGGAAAATCTTCACCACTATTAGACTGAAAGATAAAAATGCTATGTATCATAATACTTCTATATTTCTGAGCATTTCAGATTGATCTGACCTGAAAAGAGATAGTCATATACAAAGGTTCTTTGTCAGCTTATGAGGAAAGGAAGAAAGAAAAAAAAAAAAAGAGCAACTCTTCCCCAAATTCCACTGGAGTCCTTGATTCTCCATTCCCTATCCCCCAAATAATACTAATCACCAGCACATAAAAATAAGGTAGCAGGCCTGACAATCTATTGCTTAAGCCAGCCTCTCTCCATGCCCTACCACTCAACCCCTTAGCCACCCAGCATTCACTCAGTGGTTGCTGGAAAGGAACCACGTACGAATTCATTTGATCAAATATTTAATACTTCCATCAAATTTCTTAGAGTAGAAAGTCCAAAGCTTTCTAACATTCTCAGATAACTGGGGCACAGTGATTTAACTGGGCAACTCAGTACCAAAGGCGCTGAGTGGATAGTAATGAAACTCCATTAAAGGAAAAGTGTTCTCTGCTCTCTTACCTTGTAAGCGTGGCTCTTTCCTCTGTCGTCCTATGAAACTGCTACAGTGCATTCCTCTGTTGAATGTCACAGCAACTTGTGTAGTGTAGAAGAGGTCTAAAGACTGTCCAAGGAATTTAATTGCCAAGTGCTTTTGGGAAGATAGAAATTGGGAGGCACTATTTCCTAACTGACCCTCACCAAATGCGTGCTTTTCAGACTGCTATTGTATCATCAACAACAACAAAAAAATTCTATATACCAGTTTAGAAATACTATTCATACTTGTAATAAAGAAATAACTAAAAATGAGGGATTAAATTAAGTGTAGCCTGTATGGAACCCTTCAACCAATCACCATTTATAGGAAATCCAATCAGTTTGCACTGAAAAATGGCAGATGATTGACCCAGATAAGTGGTCTGTAATTTACTTGCACTTTACAAAGGCTACTGATTAAATACTATCTAAAGAATTTTCCCAGAAGGTTAATAAATATGAACTAAAGAATAAGATCCTTTGGCATGATAGCAAACAGCTTGGCTAAGGCATAGAAGTTAAAGAAGCAGTTCAGCCTAGAGATGAGTGACCAGTCAAATGTCACAAGCTTCAATATTGGAATGAGTTTGCTTGTTTATTTGAAAGATTAATGTCTTGAAGAAGAAAGGTAAGGGAGTGATGACATTTCTGATATAAAGCTGGAAAGCTCTCAGATTCAAGCCCCTATTCACGCGGAGTGAGATGAAGAAGGATGAAAGCTACGCTTTAGAGCACGTGTGCCACCCTAACTAAAAACTGAATGTGGCACAGGCAGCATGAGCAGAACCAGTGTCTTACAGAATGGATTTACCAAGAGCAAGTCGTAGGTAGAACAGAAATATATATATTTGTATATATATGTATGTATGGTAAAGTTGAGTTCTGTCTTAAACATCTGGACTTGGATACAAAGTAACCAATGATAAGTCATTGCTATATCCTTGATCATGTCTTATTCAGAAAGTCCTAGCATTGTTTCAAGAGTTTGTTCATTTGCCCATATCCTGGTATTATCTTTTCATCGTGAGGTGCCGACAAGAGTTAAATGCAAGCATTTTCAGTGTGTTTAAAAAAAGAACAAAACTAAACTATGCTTTTGACATAGAAGGTTAATAAAATTTTAGAGCTAGAAACTATCTAAGATACCATTATGTCCAATCCCCTCATTTAGTAAGTCATAGAATTAAGGCCCTACAATGTCACTTGCTCAGCACCAAGAAGAATTTTAATAACCAGCACCCAGAATTCAGATTTTCTAACCTCAGTCCTGGATATTCTTCTACTACAACACATGCTTAACTTGTGTTTTCTTTTTGCTTTATATTTCTCAACAAGTCTATGTACTATCTTAAAGGTTAGTGTTCCACATTACGTCACTGACTTTTTGAGAGGATTATTAGACATTATATCAATCCATATCCAGGTCCAATTTATAAGGAATAGCACTTGAGCTAATAGTTCTGTTCAAAATCTTGTCATTCCTATGACTGGCCTTAATTATGTTTGAATATGTATAGAAATATTGAATTTTAAATACCTCAGATTTTGGATTTATTCTACATGAGCCAATAGAATGTGAACATTTACTCCAGGATTCACTAATAATTCTGTCAAAGCAGAATATATAGGAAAATTGATCACAGGGTAATTTTTCATTATGGTTTTAGCTGAAATCTCTGCAAAGTCAGAACTGTCTTTTATCATTGCCCTGAATCCTACTGGATTTCTAGAAAAATTAGAATATAAGTACATCACCTAAAGATGCAACCAAGCATATTTTAAAGTACAAGTGAAGTGGAAGGTTTTGGAATACAGATTCAGTTATTGTAAGTGGAATCAGAGAAATCGGAACAGACTTTAATAAGACAGCTATGGCATTAAGCCATGCCTGCTGTCACCCACATTAATGAAATTATTTGCCAGCTGTTGGCATCATCCTGGGAGTTTGCTTATGTACAGTTCCTTTTGCCTTTAGTCTTACATACTCCACTCATTTCCAAAGTTATTTAAGTCAGCACCTTTTCCTCACCTCCTTTAGGGAGGTCGTTTCATACATTTGTAATACAGTTAGATTCTCTTGTCACAGTCTGCATTCCACCCTGGGGTTCCCCAATCTCCTAAATTATTTTATTTAATTTACATACATTAAGGTTCACTCTTTTTGGCCTAAGTTTCTATAGGCTTTAACAACTGCACAGTGACGTGTATTGACCATTACAGCATCATACAAAACAGTTTGACTACCCTAAAAAATCCCCATCCTTCCCCTCTTCACTCCCTTCCCCAGCCCTGGCAACCACTAATATGTTAATTTTCTCTCTAGTTTTATCTTTTTCAGAATGTCATATAAATGAAATTGTATAGTAGGTAACATTTTCAGATTGCAATGACTTAGCAATGACTCTGTATAGGAGAAAGGGGGTATATGGGAGCTCTCTACTGTCTGCAAACCCAAAACTTCTCTAAATAAAATAAAAAAGCTTTATCAACATCTTTGTATGCCTTGATATCTCATTTCTTTTGATCACTGAATACTGTTTCATTGTATGGGTGTAACACAGATTATCCATTCACCTATTGAAGGACATCTTGGTTGCTTCCAGCTTTTAGAAATTATGAAGAAAGCTACAATAAACATTTGTGTGCAGGTTTTTGTGTGGACTTAAGTTTTTAAATCAGTCAGGTAAATACCTAGAGGTACAACGTGTATATTGTATGGTAAGATTTTTTTGAAGGAATCTACAGGCAAAATATTGAACGACACAGGAAACATCAAAAGAAGATGGAGGGAATGAACACAGTCACTGTACCAAAAAGAACTGGTCAACACCCAACCATTTCAGAAAGTAGCATATGATCAAGAACCGATGGTACTGAAGGAAGAAGTCCAAGCTGCACTGAAGGCATTGGCAAAAAACAAGGCTCCAGGAATTGATAGAATACCAATTGAGATGTTTCAACAAATGGATGCAGTGCTGAAAGTGCTCACTCATCTATGCCAAGAAATTTGGAAGACAGCTCCTTGGCCAACTGACTGGAGGAGATCCATATTTGTGTCCATTCCAAATAAAAGTGATCCAACAGAATGGGAAAATCATCAAACAATATCATTAATATCACACACAGGTAAAATTTTGCTGAAGATAATTCAAAAATGGTTGCAACAGTACATCCGCAGGGAGCTACCAGAAATTCAAGCCAGATTCAGAAGAGGACTTGAAACAAGGGATATCATTGCTGATGTCAAGTGGATCTAGGCTGAAAGCAGAGAATACCAGAAAGATGTTTACCTATGTTTTATTGAATATGCAAAGGCATTCGACTGTGTGGATCACAACAAATTATGGATAACATTGCAAAGAATGGGAATTCCAGAAAACTTAATTGTGCTCTTGCGGAACCTGTACATAGACTAAGAGGCAGTTGTTTGAACAGAACAAGGGGATACTGTGTGGTTTAAAGTCAGGAAAGGTGTAGGTTAGGGTTGTATCCTTTCGCCATACTCATTCAATCTGTATGCTGAGCAAATAATCCGAGAAGCTGAACTATATGAAGAAAAACATGGCGTCAGGATTGGTGGAAGACTCATTAACAACATGCAATATGCTTGCTTGCTGAAAGCAAAGAGAACTTGAAGCATTTACTGATGAAGATCAAAGACTACAGCCTTCAGTAAGGATTACACCTCAACATAAAGAAAACAAAAATCCTCACAACTGGACCAATAAGCAACATGATGATAAATGGAGAAAACATTGAAGTTGTAAAAGATTTCATTTTACTTGGATCCACAATCAATGCCCAGGGAAGCAGCAGTCGAGAAATCAAATGACATATTGCATTGGGCAAATCTGCTGCAAAAGACCTCTTTAAAGTATTAAAAAGCAAAGATGTCACCTTGAAGACTAAGGTGCGCCTGGCCCAAGCCATGGTGTTTTCAATTGCCTCATATGCATTCAAAAGCTGGACGACTAATAAGGAAGCCCGAAGAATTGATGTCTTCGAATTGTGGTGTTGGTGAAGGATACTGAATATACCATGGTCTGCCAGGAGAACAAACAAGTGGAAGAAGTACAGCCAGAATGCTCCTTAGAAGTGAGGATGGTGAGACTTCGTCTCAAGTACTTCGGGCATGTTATCAGAAAGGACCAGTCCCTGGAGAAGGATATCATGCTTCATAAGGTTGAGGGTCAGTAAAAAAGAGGAAGACTGTAACGGTTAAGGTTGTGTGTCAACTTGGCTGGGCCGTGATTCTTAGTGATTTGATAGTCGTATGATGGTGTGATCACTTCCATGATGAGATTTGATATTATATTCCTCCATGATGGAATCTGCTGTGAGTAGCCAATCAGTTGAAAGGGAGTTTCCTTGGGCATGTGGCCTGCACTGAATATAAGTGGATATTCTGGCAAGGCTTATGGGCTTTTGCTCATTCTGTATCCTGCAGCCGGCTCCTGTTCATCTGATTTCCAGTTCTTGGGACTTGAGCTAGCAGCTTACCTGTGGTCTTGCCTGCCGATCTTTGGGATTCATTGAACTTCACAGCCTGTGAACAACTGATCTTGGGTTCGCCAGCCCCTACGGCTACGTGCATTGGGAGAAGCCTCTATCCTGACCTCTATCCTGATGGACTTGGGACATTCCAGCCTTTACAACTGCGTGAACCATTTCCTTGATATAAATCTCTCTCTATATATATATTTATAAGCTTTACTGATTTTGCTTCTCTAGAGAACTCAGCCTAAGACTGAGTTTTAAGACCCCTTCAACAAGATGGATTGACACAGTAGCTGCAACAACAGGCTCAAACATAGCAACGATTTTGAGAATGGCACAGGACCGGGCAGTGTTTCATTCTATTGTACATAGGGTCGCTATGAGCCAGAACCAACTTGATGACACCTAACAACAACAACAACATGGTAAGACTATGTTAAGCTTTATAAGAAACTGTTCAACTGTTTTCCACAGTGACTGTACCATTTTGTATACACACCAGCAATGCATAAATTCTTGATGCTCTGCATGCTTGCCAGCAATTCGTATCATTTTTTTTTTAATTTTTATTTATTTTGTTGTTGTTGAGAAAATACACAAAAAAATACACCAATTCAACCGTTTCTACATATACAATTCAGTGACATTGACTACATTCTTCAAGTTGTACAACCATTCTCTTAGTTGTTCCTCCCTCATTAACATAAACTCACTGCCCTCAAAAGTTCCTACCTAATCTTTCAAGTTGCTGGTGTCAATTTGATCCCATATAGAAATTCTTAAAAGATGATAATGCTTGTCTTAGTTATCTAGTGCTGCTATAACAGAAATGCCACGAGTGGATGGCTTTAACAGAGAGAAACTTATTCTCTCACAGTCTAGTAGGCTAGAAGTCCAAATTCAGGACACCAGGTCTAGGAGAAGGCTTTCTCTCTCTGTTAGGTCTGGAGGAAAGTCCTTCTCATCTTCTTCCCCTGGACTAGGAGCTTCTCAGAACAGGAACCTCGAGTCCAAAGGACGCACTCTGCTCCTGGCACTGCTTTCTTGGTGGTATGTGGTCCCCCTGTCTCTCTGCTTGCTTCTCTCCTTTATATCTCAAGAGGGATTGAGTCCTGCTTCATTAACATAACTGTTACTAATCCCATCTCATCAACATCATAGAGACAGGATTTACAACACATAGGAAAATCACATCAGATGACAAAATGGTGGACAATCATACAATATTGGGAATCATGGCCTAGCCAAATTGATACACATATTTTTGGGGGGCACAATTCAATCCATGATGATGCTCAAGGCAGACTTTTTTTTTTACTAGTTAAACTGAACTATTATTTGGTTTTAAGAAGACTTCAGGGGGTATTTTTTGGTTTAAGGTTTAAAGATTATCTCAGGGCAATAGTTGCAGTGGTTCTTCCACCATCCGTGGCTCCAGAAAGTCTAGATTCCATGAGAATTTGATATTCTGTACTTCATTTTCCCTCTTTTGATCAGGATTCTTCTATGGAATCTTTGATCAAAATGTTTAGTAATGGTAACAGGGCATCATCCAGTTCTTCTGGTCTCATGGCAAAGGAGGCAGTTGTTCATGGAGGCAATTAGACACCCATTCCATTTCCTTTTCCTATTCCTGACTCTGCTTCTTCCTCTATTGTTCCAGGTGAATAGAAACCAACTGTTGTGCCTTGGCTGGCTATTTGCCAGCTTTTAAGACCCCAGGTACTATGCAACTAACTAGGAGGTAGAACTGAAGCACTAAACACTTTATCAGGCCAATTAATTGGGATGTCCCATGAAATCATGACCCTAAACTTCCAAACCAAGGAACCAAATCCCATGAAGTCTTTGGATGTACATAAGCAGCCTCAGCAGCTAGTCTTTTTTTTTTTTTAATCCTTATTGTAAATATATCTATCACACAACTTTTGCCAGTTTAACTTTTTACATTGTTGTTTTAATTTACATTTCCCTCAGCGCAAGTTATATTGAGCTACTTTTCATTTGTTTATTTGTCAGATGTATATCACATGAGTCAACTGGTATATCTTCTTTGATAAGGTGTCTGTTCAGTTATTTTGCCCATTTTGTAATTCATGTTTCTTTGTTTGTTTGTTTTGTTTTCCTTATGATTGAGGTTTAATAGCGCTTTCTATATTTTGGATATAAATCCTCTATCAATATATGTTTTGTAAATAACTTCTCCGCCTGTAGTTTGTGTTTTCATTCTCTTGAGCATGTCTTTCACAGAGTAGAAGTTTGTAATTTTAATAAAGTCCAAATTTTCATGTTTTTCTCTCATGGATCATGCTTTTGGTGTTGTACCTAAAAACTCATCACCAAACCCAAGATGAAGTAGATTTTCTCCTATGTTTTCTTCTAGAAGTTTTATAGTTTTCTGTTTAGATCATTTAGGCCTGTGATCCATTTTGAGTGCTTGTGTGTGTGTGTGTGTGTGTGTGTGT
>NW_004443972.1:8382009-8384512 GCF_000243295.1 Trichechus manatus latirostris | reverse complement strand
TTTTGGTTAGCAGCCAAAACTTAACCATTGTGTGACCAGGGCTCCTTATCCATAGTTATAGGGGTGTCATTGATTGAATTATGTCCCCCAAAAAATGTGTGTATCAATTTGGCTGGGCCATGATCCCCTGTATTATGTGATTGTCCTCCATTTTGTGATTGTAATTTTATGTTAAAGAGGATTAGGGTGGGACTATAACATCCTTACTAAGGTCACATCCTTGATCCAATGTAAAGGGAGTTTCTCTGGGGTGTGACTTGCACCACCTTTTATCTTACAAGAGCTAAAAGGAAAGGAAAGTGAGCAGAGAAATGGGGACCTCATACCACCAAGAAAGCAGTGCCAGGAGCAGAGCGTGTCCTTTGAACCCAGGGTCCCTGCACGGAGAAGCTCCCAGTAGGGGGGAAGATTGATGAGAAGGCTGACAGAGAAAGAAAGGCTTCTCCTGGAGCTGACGTCCTGAATTTGGACTTCCAGCCTACTTTACTGTGAAGAAATGAATTTCTCTTTGTTAAAGCCATCCGCTTGTGGTATTTCTGTTATAGCAGCATTAGATAACTAAGACAGGAGATTAGAATTCACAACACATATTTGGGGGGGATGCAATTCAACCCATAGCATTCAGAATGTGTTGTATCTTGGTGACTGCTCCATGTGAACCTGAGAAATTTCATATTCTGCTGTTGTTAAAACAGTCTATGTCAATTAGATCAAATTGATTGATAGTGTAGTTCAGGTTATTTATATTTTTACTTCTTTTCTGCTTCCTTGATCTATAAATTAATGTCAGAGGAGTGTCGAAGCCTCCAACTGTAATAGTGGATTTGTCTATTTCTTGAGTTCCATCAGTTTTTGCCTCGTATATTGTGATGCACTTTGTTAGATGCATACACATTTAGGATTGTTTTATCTTCTTGGAGAGTTAACCCCTTTATCATAATGTAACGACCCTCTTCATCCCTGATAAACTTCCTTATTCTAAAGTCCTCTTTGTTTGAACTTAATACAGCTACTTCAACTTTCTTTTGATTAGTGTTGTCATGGTATGTCTTTCTTCAACCCTTTACTTTTAACCTGCCTGAGTCTTTGTATTTAAAGTAAGGTTCTTGCCAACAACATAGAGTTGGGTTTTATTTTTTATTTACTCTGACAATGTCTTTTAATTGGTGTGTTTAGACCATTAACATTTAAAGTAATTATTGGTATCAAAATCCATTACCTTGGAGTCAATTCTGACTCATAGGGACCCTATATTATTGGTATAGTTGAATCTAAATCTACTGTGTTTGTAACTGTTTTCTGTTTGTTGCATTTGTTCTTTGTTTCTTCCCCCTCGCCCTCTTTTTCGGCCTTCTCTGTTTTTAGTAGAGCATTTTATATTATTCCATTTTATCTCATCTCTTAACATATCAATTATTCTTCTTTTTAATATCACTTAAGTCACTGCCCTAAAAACAAACAAACAAACCCGTTGCCATTGAGTCTTTTCTGACTCATAGTGACCCTATAGGACAGAGTAGAACTGCCCTATAGAGTTTCAAAGGAGCAGCTGGTGGATTTGAACTGCAGACCGTTTGGTTAGCAGCCAAACTCTTAACCACTATGCCGTCATTGCCCTAGAGTTTACATATTTTAAACTAATCTATGTCCAATTTCAAATAACATACTGTTTCACATGTAGTACAGGTAACTTAGAGTATTCTCAATTCCTCCTTCCAATCCCTTGTGACATTGCTGTCATTTATTTCACTTATCCATATGCTATAAACATCAAAATCCTGTTATTTTTATTGCTTTTAATGACCAGTTAGTTATCTTTTAGACAAATAAAGAATAAAAAATAAAATATTTTATTTTACCTTTATTTATTATTTTTCTGACACTACATTTCTTTATGTAGATTCATGTTTATGACTCATATCATTTTCCTTCTGCCTGAGAATTTATTTTATCATTTCTTGAAGGGAAGTTCTGCTAGTGATAAATTCTGTTTTTATTTGTCTAAGAAAGTCTTTCCCCCCACCCTCCACCTCCCGACTTCTGGAGGATAATGTAGCTAGTTATTGAATTCTGGGTTTGTTTTTTTTTCCTCTCTCTCTTTCAACACTTTAAATATTTCACTGTTCTCTCTTCTTACTTGCATGATTTTTAATTAGAAATCCACTTTAATTCTTATCTTTGTTCCTCTATAGGTAAGAATATATACATATATTTTATTCCTCTGGATTCTTTCAAGATTTCCCCTTTGTCTTTGGGTTTCTGCAGATTGAATATGATATGCCTATATGTGTTTGGAAACCTTTGTGGCATACTGGTTAAGAGCTACAGCTGCTAACCAAAAGATCGGCAGTTTGAATCCACCAGGCGCTCCTTGGAAACTCTACGGGGGCAGTTCTACTCTGTCCTATAGAGTTGCTATGAGTCAGAATCAACTCGACGGCAACAGACTAGAAGTGTTTTGTTTGATTTAGTATTTATCCTGCTTGGTATTCTCTGAGTTTCT
>NW_004443972.1:8379933-8380799 GCF_000243295.1 Trichechus manatus latirostris | reverse complement strand
CCGTAATACTGACATGTACTAGCTGCATCTAACTGCCTGGGATAAGAACAAATTGCTTAGGGATGCATGATGTTCTAATTTTCTAAGAAAGTTATTATTAAATTAGTCAAAAATATGTATTTAGCACTTACTGCTTGGCTAGCACTGGGTTAGGGCTTTGTTAAAGCTTAATCTAGGGTTTCTAATCTTACATTTTGATCTTTAAAAGCAGAAAGAGAAGGTAGCATTAATTTCCCTTTAGAGATTAAACTGGGGATCAAGCAGGTCAAGTGCGTTTCTAGGTTTTCATAGCAAGCTAACGTTAGAACAGAGATCAAAATTTGGGACACATAAATTTTAGGGAAATTTCTTTTCACTTATATCTGAACCAATAGTTTTAGTCTTATATAAAGAAGATAGGGCATTCTGTATTTTTCCCTCCCAGATTCTAATAACTCAGCATAGAGTACTTTCAAGCAGAAAGAGGTGAAAATCCTTCATATCAATGACATGTTTTGAAACAGATTTGTTGTCTACAGCTTTCTACATCAGGTAAAAGGGTTCAGTTGGAAAATGACCACGTTGCAGTAACTAGCCATTCTAGTATATTTTTCCCAATTCTACACTGCATCATACATAAAGAAGAAACTAGATGGTACACTGTAAATTTGATCTTACGGGAGCCAAAATATCAACACAGTCTGAAGTGGGTATAAAATTGAAAAATTGGTACTCACTTAGCCCAGCAGTTAAATCACCTACAGTGCAGAAAAGGCAATTGTAAAATCCTTGAGACAGCTGCTCTGCTGGGAAATAATGGATTAAATCATGGGATGGTCTCTCTGTATTGGGGATCATAATACCCTCGATACAATGAAGAAATGGCT
>NW_004443972.1:8376479-8378474 GCF_000243295.1 Trichechus manatus latirostris | reverse complement strand
TAGGGTTTCCAAGGAGCACCTTTTGGTTGGCAGCTTTAACGCTTAACCACTGTGCCACCACTGCCTGGGTATACCCATTTCCAGGCATAAAAACTATTTACCATAGTCTCTATTGCCACATATATTATGTAAAATGTTCAACAACAAAATAATAAGACATATGAAAAAGCAAGGAGCAGGAGGAAGGCTTATCACTGAGTACCTCTGAAAAGTTTGGTATTAAATCATGTGAATCAATTAATTATTCAAAATGCAAATAAATAAACTTTAACTAGAAGAAGTATGCAAAATCTATCCAAGGACCTGGCACTCAGAAGGCATTTATAAGATGTTCCAGGGGTAGTGTTCATGGCAAGTGTTATGATTATAAAGTTAGTCTAGAAAGGATTCCAAGAGGATGGTATTCATTCCAGTACATAAATCCTGTCACAAAAGATAATCTTAGCGCACTCTTATTGTTGCCATTTGGGTACTCAAAAGACTTTTGGTGGTTTTCGAAGACATTTACAGATCAAGGCTTCCCAATAGAACATCCCTTTCAACCAGAGATTTGACTCTTATTTTTCAGTGACTTGTTTTTCTAATCTAGCAGGTAGATTATTTATGTTTTTTATTAAATGTTTTTCACAGAGCAACTTCCAAGTCTTATTCTTAAATGATCATACTATGTATTCTAAATATTAAAATCCTGGCTTCCCATTCAGAGCAAATGTTTGAAGTCTCATTTACTTATGCAAACTAAAAAAACCTTTCATTCTAAAAGCTATAAAAGAGAAGGTGGTGGTGTGGAGGCCTATACCATAGCACACTATACGGCAGCTTAATGCAGGAGTTGCAATTGCTTATGACAACGTGCTTCAACGTGTCAACAGCATGGAGCTTGTTTTCCATAACATTTGATTTTATAAAGAGTTGGTAAATTTAGGCAATGGGGATTATGATTATGAAATATCTCTGTTCTTATTACTTCCTGGCAAATTCTCCTTTTTCATTTCAAGTTGTCATTAAGTCATCATAAATGTGCTCCTGTATAGAAGAGCTGAATAGGTTGTTGCCATTTATTAACTATGATCAGCTTTCCTAACAAGGCAAATGCTTTCCTGGTTTAGCCCTGCCAAGGTAAAATTCATCCTTTTGATTCTGCCATTTCCCAGGAAATTCAAGGCTATGAAATGCTGTGGTGCATTCCATTGTCCTTGGCTCTCTCCAACATTTTACAGCATTCTTGCCAGTATTTTCATCATTCAACAGTTGGTGAATAGGAGAGAACCAAATTAAATTAAAAATAAATCATATTTTAATGTACAAAATTATATGTACTCTTTCTCATTAGAAAAGAACATGTACATCCATTCTTGTCTAACATCAGTATTTCATCACAATGACTCCGAAGTTCCCTCCCTTCAAAGTCAAACTGAGTTATATTCAGCATAGGGTCTTATATTCTCTGTTTTTATCTAGTTGATAACTCTACAACTCTTAATGAATACTAGTTCTTATTAGCACTTCAATACTTTCATTGAATCAGCCAATGAATGCACTACAGTACACTATATATTTATTTCATTTTATCCTAAGAGATACCATATCAGATAAATATTGTGTCCATTTTATGGATAAAGGAACTGAGGCTCAGAGAACTAAACAAATTTGACCAAAATCACACATCTGGTAAGTAGCAGAGACAGGATCAGAATCTCTACATGTGTGACTTCCAAAATAAGCTCTTTCCAACACATTATGTTCCCTCCCTTCAAGGAGAAGGCACTTGACCTATATGCATTGTTGATAGCTTCTCCATTCCCTTATCCCTTATAGTATCCAGTGTAATAAGTACAGACTGTTGTGACAAAATTCTTCATGACGCATAGGAACAGCCTTGGAAGATAGAGAGAGTGTCTCCTGGGTCAGAGGACAGATTTGTTTCCCAGTTAATAAAGGTAATATCTTCCTCTAGGCCAAAGGTTGGACATGTTTTACTAACAGCTTCTCTAT
>NW_004443972.1:8367090-8369729 GCF_000243295.1 Trichechus manatus latirostris | reverse complement strand
GTGGCATGGGTGGAGCCACCAGTCCTCAGGCCCCTGATGTGGGTAGGTGAAGACCCCGCTTAATGGGCAGAGCAATGTCAAATGTCAATAACTTGCCACTTCACAGCTGAAACAGTTGGTTAGACTTCCAGTATATACCCTGTTGTACTGTGGTAATGAGGGCCTACGCTGTTGAGATGGGCCCACGCAAGTCTATGCAGCAGGAAAGGCACTCAGACTCCATGGATCCCTTATGCCTGTGCCTAGGCAAATGAGCTGTGCCTACCCTGGGTTCCTGGGTTAGGGGAGCTGGTAGTTTATTTTTTCCTCTGTTTGTTAATTTGATCACTCTCCAAGACAGTGAGAATGGCTCTGGGCATGTGATGGATCCTACTTCCAGCCCAGGGGACTCAGCAATTGCTGAAGCTGGTCCAGGACCCATTGCAGAGCAGGGAGCGGGGAGATAAATGGTAGAGAGGTTTTTCCCTACGGGAGGTGTTTTTGATCCGTGCGGTGAGCCGTACGCAAGTATTTATCTTTTGCCGATGAGGGCTGCTTCTCACTGGTTCTGGGTGGCCATGTATACTGTCTGGCGCTGGGTCTCTCCCGGTGTAGAAAACATGCCCCCCAAGCACGGCCGCTTGCCTGTCTCAACACTCACCCACTAGCTGCTCAGGCCTGAAGGGCTCAGGCTCTTTCCGGGTCAGGTCTGGCAACTCCTCGCTTCTTCCGAACTGTCTCTTCCTCTCCTGCCACTCAGTCTGGTTCCTCAACTCTGCCTTTGATGTTCAGGGCTCCCAGATTGCCATATATAATCAGTTCACTTGTTTTTTCGGGTCTTTGTTGTAAGAGGGTCCACTGGAAGCGTCTGACTACTCTGCCATGTTGGCCCTGCCTCCCCTATTGACTTTTTAAAGTATATTTTATTATGCAGTATTCAAATACTTTGCAATTTAATGAGAGCTGGATATATAAGGGCTCTTTTTTATGCATGAAATTTCACTAAATAATATTTTCCTCAGATAGATAACCCAGTTTCTGATAAACACTAACAAAACTTGATATAATCCATTGAGTAATCACACAAAAGCCTTAGATCTTTTGTAATGTTAAGGAGTAAGTTCTACAAAAATAAATAATCAATTATATCTATTTTCTATTCTAAGCAACCAGACTACTGTGTAAAGTAATTATGGTTATTAGATTAATGGGAAAAAAATTCCTTGATTCTCATTCTTCAAAACCAATGAGACTAGATTTTAGATTCTGTTTTATTTTAATTATGAAAAGACAACATATAATCTTTCAGTCTAAAAAATAATAATTTTTTTCTAACATCACTTTAAATCTATTATTTTCCTAGTAAACATCATATATCAACTGAGTCACAAGTAACCTGTCAGTGTTTTTAGGCAATTTAAACTGCAAATACCAGCAAGAATTAATCATCCTGTATTTCTTTTGCTCTTATATTATCTTCCTAAATTAGATGCCTCTGATCTTTAAACTCCTTTGACTTAATTGATGAGCAAAATAATGCATTGTGAATAATGGAAAGAGCACACTGTTCTTTAGAAGACAATATAGAGTAATAAAAACATTAGACAACACTTAAAGTAAATTAAGCTTGGCTTTGAGGGGAAAAATAAGATCAAGAAGCTGGAATTAGAGGATTTTAGTATGTTCAGTTCCTTTCTAGGTTATATTTTGAACTGTTAATATGTTTGTACATTCTAGTACCCTAGTAATTTGAGGAGGAGTGGAAAAGTATGTTTATCTAGAAAGAAAAGAATAGGCCTATTAAATATTGGCAAGTTTCTGAACATTCAGTAGGCATTTGACAGCTAGATGTGCTGGCTCTTAGGAAAAATGCAGAATAGACACAGTAACCAGATTCCTACATATCTGGTTTTAAAAACATTTCTCTGTTTTTCTCCATAATTCTGCTTTCTTCTTAGCATCCTTTCATGCAATGACATAGTCAACAAAAAAAGAAGAGGAAAGTGTCTTTGAAAGTGCTGCCTACTACAGGTAACTTATGCCTTCTTCTATGGTTCATGCTGCAGCTGACAACAAAGGGTATTTTAAATCAATAGAGGAGAAACAGTCCTCTTCTTAATGCTCCATGTTTAACTGTTACTGTTTCCAATCACTTCATACCCTTCCAACTGTATGTTAAGCCAGTGCTTCCAAAACTGAGGGAGAGTCCCTCAAAACACAGATTCCTCACCTACCCATTGATTCAGTAGGTCCATGTGGGGGGCCATGAATGAGTGGACAGCACACAACAACAGCAAGCTCTTAAGCTGTGCTGATGCTGCTGACTCTTGGATTCACCCCTCCCCCTAAGTATCATTGCAGCACATCACATTATGAAAATCATAGAGTAGGCCAGCTCTTCAGACAAAGACTAGACTGGACTATGGGACATAAAATGATATTCATGAAGAGAGTGTTTCTTAGCTCAAGTAGATACATGAGATTAAATGGGCAGCTCCTGTCCGGAGGTGAGATAAGAAGGCAGAGAGGATCAGAAACTGGTTGAATAGACACGGGAAATCTGGGGTGGAAAGGAGGAGTGTGCTGTCACAGTATAGGGAGAGCAACTAGGGTCACATAACAAGGTATGTATAAATTTATGTATGAGAGACTAACTTGAA
>NW_004443972.1:8364451-8366391 GCF_000243295.1 Trichechus manatus latirostris | reverse complement strand
AATATCAAAACCAAACACAAACATCACTAAAACTACAGACCATGTTCATGTCTCATGAACATAGACACAAAAATCCTTAACAAAACATTAGCAAATCAAATCCAGCAATATACAAAATGGATATTTTATCATGACCCATTGGAGTTTATCCCAAGAATGCAAGGTTGGTTCAATATACAAGAATTAATAAATGTAATTCACCATATCAAAAGACTAAAGCCACAAAATCATATAGTCATCTCAGTAGATGCAGAAAGAGCAATTGGCCAAAATCAGCATCTGTTCATGATGAACATTCTCAACAAGCTAAAAAGTAAAGGGAATTTCCTCTGTATGATAAAGAGCATCTGTGAAAAACCTACAACTAATATTATACTTAAGAATGGGAACAAATCAAGAATGTTTGCTCTTACTACTTATATCCAACATTGTACCAGAGGTCCTATCCAGAAGCATAAAGAAAGAAAAAGCACATAGGTTTAAAAGAAAGAAATAAAACTGTCTCCATTCAGATAAAATAATCACCTCCATAGAAAATAAAAAGGAATCCACAAAAGATCTACTAAACTAATAAGTATTTAGCAAGGTCACAGGATACAAAGTCAATGTGCAAAGATCAATTGTATTTCTATATACAAACAAATAATTGAATGAGGAATTTTTTCAAATATCATTTATGATAGCATTAAAGATTATGGAATACTTGGAATAAAACTTTAAAAATGTGAAAAATTTATATACTTTTAAGATATCAAAACACTGCTGAGAGAATTAAAGAAGATCTAAATGAACAGAGATAAATACTGTGTTCAACAACCTGAAGATTCAATGTTATTAAGGTGTCAGTTCTCCAAATTTATATATAATCAAAATCCTAATCAAAAACTTTGCTTGCTGAAAGGGGACTTGAAGTACTTACTGATGAAGATCAAAGACCACAGCCTTCAGTATGGATTACACCTCAACGTAAAGAAAAAAAAAACCCTCACAACTGGACCAATAAGCAACATCAAGATAAATGGAGAAAATATTGAAGTTGTCAAGGATTTCATTGTACTTGGATGCACAGTCAATGCCCGTGGAAGCGGTAGTCAAGAAATCAACCATGTATTGCATTGGGCAAATCTGTTGCAAAAGACCTCTTTAAAGTGTTAAAAAGCAAATATATCACCTTGAGGACTAAGATGCACATGACCCAAGCCATGGTGTTTTCAATCACCTCATATGCATGCAAAAGCTGCTCGATGAACAAGGAAGACCGAAGAACTGATGCCTTTGAGTTATGGTGATAGCGAAGAATATTGAATATACCATGGACTGCCAGAAGAACAAAGAAACCTAACTTGGAAGGAGTACAACCAGAATGCTCCTTAGAAGCAAGGATGGCAAGAGACTTCGTCTCACATACTTCGGATACGTTATCCCTTTTCAGACCCTATTATTTCCTGTTTTGAATTTTTTTTGTATACCGTGTGTTTTCATTAGTGAAAGCATGCTGAGTCATGGAATGTGTTTAAATTTTTGGTTGGTAATATGGATTTTGAGAAGTATTATGTGGGAATATATGATTGATGGGTGCCCATCTGTCCCACTGGTCATGAGTGGCAGGGTGTAACTTGGGGCACCTTCTATTTTGGTATATTGCGCACCTCTGGTTTTGCCTGACACCCCACCTATTTTGCTTCAATGAACATTTCTTTCGCCTTTCACCATTACACAAGTCCTCACTAGAGTGCAGCAAATACTTTCAGTGGGAAAATTAGAGCCCCAAAAAACTTGAAAGGCAGGAGAAGTAGGTGGGCAACTGTTATTCCAATGGTCTTGAAAGTGTTATCAGGAGGGGCTAGTCCCTGGAGAAGGACATCATACTTGGTAAGGAAGAGGGTCAGCAAAAAAGAGGAAGATACTCAACAAGATGGATTGATAGAGTGGCTGCAACA
>NW_004443972.1:8360392-8361711 GCF_000243295.1 Trichechus manatus latirostris | reverse complement strand
CTATGGGTTTGTAATTGTTAAATCTGAGTGATGGGTACAATGGGGGTTCATTATACTATTCTGGAATCTTTTATAACTGTTTAAAATTTTCTACTGAAAAAAATTTAAAAATAAAAGATACTGAAAAGCACAAAAAATAAAATATTTCTTGAACTTATTTTTAGCTTGCTCTAAAAATCACACTACAATTTCAAACCTTAATATAACCAACACTTTAAGCTATGAAGAGGCTTGACCTTTTTTATTTTTCCCTTCAGATATAAATTTCTTTGCCCTTTCTAATCTCATATCTAATGAGCTCTTCAATTACACTCATCATTCAATATTATAAAATTAAAGTTATCCCTATGATGCCTCCTGTGAAATGACCTTTCCCACAACAAAGTTACTTCTCAGTCCTACTCCAGCATTGTTGATATCTGTAACTAAGCAGCCTTACCTAATTGGTTGTACAAAGGTCCAGTTTGAAAAGTAAACTTTAGTATCTAAATACCACAAGAAACTCTCAAATTCCTTCCTAAATTATTCCAAATTTTGTTTTCTTGTTATGGTAGCATGTTGTGTACTCTCAGCTATACTAACTGAAAGTAATACCAGCACTTATGAATGAAGAGCTTATGATTCTTTTTTCTTTTTTTCCCCCTCCTATTCACAGTCAGTGGCATTCAAGTGAAGATACACAATTTTTCCACTCTTTTACTCAATAAGTATTTAGGACCTACTGAGGATTAAGAAGAGGATATCACTGGGCATTATAAAGGCAACCACTGACTTAAATTTGATTAGATAGAAGAGAATAATATTTCAAACACTAAGAAATATTAGCATGTTAATAATAATTTAGTCTGAAGTATAGTTAATTTATTTAGTTCTAAAGGTTCTGGATAACCTTTGAAAAAAATCCAATATTGCATGAGGTTTTAAAATTAAATGGTTTTGGCACCCAAAACAAGATGGTAGCATGAGCAGCACCACACTCACTCTTCCCAACAAAAACACCAAAAAGCAAGCAGAAACTGGCAAAATCAGGTTTGTCTTAACTCTAGAAACCAGTTGAAGGGCTACAGCAACTATGCAAATGCTGAATCAAGAAAAAGGTGACCTGTAAACTGTTGGAAAGCTTTGGTTTTCTACTCTCCTGCACTCTACTACCTCCCTGGCTCAGTAAGGCCTTCTTAAAGTGATAGTGGTCTGCGTTTCCAGAGAAGGAACCTGACCTCTAGTTCTAGTGAGAGCAGAGCAGACTTTATTGGCAAATTATTGTGTGTCTGTTCTAACCTGTCTGGAGGCTGAGTGGAGGACTGAAGCAAAGCTTTTGT
>NW_004443972.1:8354547-8360151 GCF_000243295.1 Trichechus manatus latirostris | reverse complement strand
CAAAAGCACATGTGTACAAGGGAATTGAGTGAGACACATACTCAAAAATTAACCGAAAAGATTCTATGCCTTCACCTCAGGCTGATCCCTAGGCTCAGTGCAAGCCTAGTTAAGTGTTGAAGGAGGGCCCCAACATAGAGCCAATTTGAAAATATTGTAAGAGGTTTCCTTGATTCTCTCGCCTCCCATCTCACCAGCATTCAAGGAAATCTCTGTCAAAAAGCTAAAGAAATCTCTGTCATAAGCTAAAGAATAGAGACTTCAGTGTCCACACACAGTCAAAAAGGCAGCCTTTGCAAAAATAATCAGAAGTCACTAAAAAAAATGAACAACCATAGCCTTCGACAATTTAAAAATAAAAATTTTTTAAAAGAGTAAACCCTGGGTAAAGGGAAGAATTTGAAATTTCCAGAATTATCGCATTATAACATCCAAATGTCTAGTTCAACAACAAAATAACAACACATACAAAGAAATAGGAAAAGAATGGTCACTTAAGAGAACAAAATAAAAGAATAGAAACTATCCTCATGGAAGTCCAGAAAAATAAATCCAAAGAGATCCACAATTAGACACATTATAAGCAAACTCTCCAAAACCAAAGAAAAAGAGAAACAGCTAGAGAAAATTCAATCATCACATACAGGGACCCTAAATAAGATTAAGCACCAATTTCCCCTCAGAGACCATGGAGGTCAGAAAGCAGTGGGTTAACTTTCTAAGCTTAAAAAAAAGAAATGTGAACCAAGAATCCTATATCCAGCAAAATTGTCCTTCAAAAATGAGAGGTAAATTAAGACATTCCCAGACAAACAAAAGCTGAGGGAGTTTGTGACAACTAGAACTGCCTTACAAGAAATGCTAAAGGGAGTCCTTCAGGTTGAAAAGAAAGAACACTAGACAGTAACTTGAAGTAATTGAAGAAATAAAGGTCTCTGGTAAAGGTAACTTCATAGGCACATATAAAGGCCAGTTTCATTTTAATTTTAGTTTGTAGCTCTACTTGCTATGTCTTCCATTATTTAAACCACCACTTGTTTGTCAGTTTGTCATATTGTAGTGGCATGTGTATTACTGTGATTGTTGAAGCTATGTCACTGATATTTCAAATACTGGCAGAGTCACCCATGGTGGATAGGTTTCAGTAGAGCTTCCAGACTAAGACAGACTGGGAGAAAGGAACTGGTAATCTACTTCTGAAAGAAATTGGTCAGTGAAAACCTTATGAAGAGCAGCCTAAAATTTTCTGATATAGTGCTGGAAAATGAGCTCCTTAGGCTTGGAAAGCACTCAAAATATGACTGGGGAAGAACTGCCCCTCAAAGCAGAGTCTACCTTAATGATGTGGATGGAGTAAAGCTTTCAAGACCTGATGATGATGATGTGACACAACTCAAAATGAGAAGAAACAGCTGCAGACATCCATTAGTAATTAGAATGTTGAATGTATGAAGTATGAATCAAGAAAAACTGGAAGTCGTGAAAAATGAAATGAGACACTCGAAGATTGATATCCTAGGCATCAGTGAGCTGAAATGGACTGGTGCTAGCCATTTGGAGTCAGACTATGCCAGGAATGACAAATTGAAGAGGAATGGCATCATATTCATCATCAAAAAAAAACATTTCAAGATCTGTCCTGTAGTACAATGCTGTCAGTGATAGGATAATATCCATATGCCTACAAAGAAGACCAGTTGGTACAAATATTATTCAAATCACGCACCAACCACTAATGCTAAATATAAAGAACCTGAAGATTTTTACCAACTTCTGCAGTCTGAAATTAATCAAACACACAATCAAGATGCATTGATAATTACTGGTGATTGGAAGGCGAAATTTGGAAACAAAGAAAGGGTATCAGTCATTGAAAAATATGACCTTGGTGATAGAAACCATGCCGGGGATCATCATGACAGAATTTTGCAAGACCAACAATTTATTCATCAGAAATACCTTTTCTCAACAACATAAATGACAACGGTACACATGGACCTCTCCAGACGGAATTTACAGGAATCAAATAGACTACATCTGTGGAAAGAGATGATGGGTGAGCTCAATATTATCCTTCAGAACAAGGCCAAGGGCCAACTACAGAACAGACCATCAATTGCTCACATGCAAGTTCAAGATGAAGCTGAAGGAAATTAGAGCAAGTCCATGAGAGCCAAAGGATAACCTTGAATATATCCCACCTGAATTTAGAGACCATCTCAAGAATAAATTTTATGCCTTGAACACTAACAATAAAAGACCAGACGAGTTGTGGGATGACATCAAGGACATCACACATGAAGAAAGCAAGAGGTCATTAAAAAGACAGGAAAGAAAGAAAAGACCAAATGGATGTCAGACTTTGACATCTTGCTCTTGAAAATAGAGTAGCTAAAGCGAAAGGAAGAAACGATGAAGTAAAAGAGCTAAACAGAAGATTCCAAAGGGTGGCTCAGGAAGACAAAGTATTACAATGAAATGTGCCTGGGAGTTCCCAGAAGGGAAGAAAAACATGCTCACATTTCTCAAGCCAAAAGAACTGAAGAAAAAATTCAAACCTCGTGTTGCAATATTGAAGGATTCTCTGGGCAAAAAAACTGAATGATGCAGGAAGCATCAAAAGAAGATGCAAGGAATACACAGAGTAACTGTACTAAAAAGAATTGGTGGATGTTCAAACATTTAAAAAAAAAACAAAACCCACTGCTGTTGAGCCGATTCCAACTCATAGCAACCCCATAGGATTTCAGAGGCTGTAAATCTCTACAGAAGCAGACTGCCACATCTTTCTCCTGCAGAGCCGCTGGTGGTTTCCAACTGCCGATCTGTCAGTTAGCAGTCAGTCACTTTAACCACTGCACCACCAGGGCTTCTTTCAACTATTTTAGGAGTTACTATATGACCAAGAACTGAGGACACTGAAAGAAGAAGTCCAAGCTGCACTGAAGGCATTGGTAAAAAACAAGATTCCAGAAACTGACAAAATACCAACTGAGATGCTTCAACAAATAGATACAATGCTGGAAGAGCTCACTAGTCTATGCCAAGAAATTTGGAAGACAGCTACCTGGCTAACCGACTGGAAAAGATCAATATTCATGCTCATTCCAAAGACAGGTGATCTAATGGATTGAGGAAATTATTGATCACTAATATCACATGCAAGCAAAATTTTGCTGAAGATAATTCGAAAACAACTGCAGCAGTACATCAACAAAGAATTGCCAGAAATTCAAGCTGGATTCAAAAGAGGACGTGGAATGAGGGATGTCATTGCTGATGTCAGATGGATCTTGGCTAAAAGCAGAGAATATCAGAAAGACGTTTGCCTATGTGTTATTGAGTATGCAAAGACAATCAACTGTGTGGATCATAACAAATTATGAATATCATTTCGAAGAATGGGAATTCCAGAACACTTAATTGTGCTCATGAGGAACCTATACATAGACCAAGAGGCAGTGGTTCTAACAGAACAAGGGGATACTGTGTGGTTTAAAGTCAGGAAAGGTGAGTGTCAGGGTTGTATAATTTTACCATACTTATTTAATCTTTATGCTGAGCAAATAATCTAAGAAGCTGGACTATATAAAGAACAGGGCATCAGGATTGGAAGGAAGACTCATTAACAACCTGTGTTATACAGATGACACAACCTTGATTGCTGAAAGTGAAGAGGAGTTAAAGCAGTTACTGAGGAGGATCAGACCACAGCCGTCAGTCTGGATTACACCTCAACGTAACCAAGAAAGCAGCAGTCAAGAAATCAAACAATGTATTACATTGGGCAAATCTGCTGCAAGAAAAACACTTCTTTAAAGTGTTAAAAAGCTAGGATACCACTTTGAGGACTAAGGTGTGCCTGGCCCGAGCCATGGTATTTCCCGTCCCCTCATATGTATGAGAAAGGTGGACAATAAACAAGGAAGGCTGAAAATGAATATATGTATTTGAATATGATGTTGGCAAAGAATATCGAATATACCATGGACTACCAGAAGAGTGAACAAATCTGTCTTGGAAGAAGTACAGCCAGAATGCTCCTTAGAAGTGAGAATGGCAAGACTTCATCTGACTTACTTTGGACATGTTATCAGAAGGGGTCAACCTCTGGAGAAGGACATTATGCTTGGTAAAGTAGGGGTTCTGCGAAAGAGAGGAAGACCCTCGACGAGATGGATTGACAAAATGGCTTCAACAATGGGTTCAAACATAGCAATAATTGTGAGGATGTAGCAGGACTGAGCAGTGTTTTGTCCTGTTATACATGGGGTCCCTATGAGTTGGAGCCAACTCAACAGCACCTAACTACAATAACAACATCATTTAAAACACAAATGCTTAAAAAATAATTATAAATTTATGTTATTGGGCACATAGTGTATAAAGATCTAATTTGTGACAGCAACAGCATAAAAGGGGGAGAAGCAGTATAGGAAGAGAGTTTTAGTATGTTACTAAATATAAGTTGCTATTAATTTAAACTAGTTTGTTACAAATTTAGGATGTTCAATGTAATCCACATGGTAATCGCAAAGAGAAAGATTACTGGTTACCAGGGACTTTGAGGAGGAAAGACTGGACAGTTATTGCTTAAGGGGTGCTGAGTTTCTCTTTAGTGTGATTAAAAAAAAAAAACTTTTGGAACCAATGACCTCCCTGACAAGGAACACAACAGACAGTCCCTAGTGGAGCAGGAGAAAAATGGGGTGCAGAATTCAACTTGTAGTAAAAAGACCAAATGTAATGATTTGACTGAGACTGGAAAGACCCCAGAAGACATGGCCCCCAGACTTTCTGTTAGCCCAAAACTAAATGATACTCATAAAGAGTGTGCCTCTTAGCTCAAGTAGACACATGAGACTAAATGGGCAGCTCCTGTTCAGAGGTGAGAGGAGAAGGCAGAGAGGGTCAGGAACTGGTTGAATGGACACGGGAAATCCGGGGTGGAAAGGAGGAGTGTGCTGTCACAATATAGGGAAAGGTCACATAACAATGTGTGTATAAATTTTTGTACGAGAGACTAACCTGAATTGTAAACTTTCACTTAAAGTGCAATAAAAATTTTTAAAAAAACTTTTGGAGACAAACAGTGGTAATAGAAGCACAACATGGTGAATGTAGTTAATGTCACTGAATTGTACACTTAAAAATGGTTAAAATGACTATTTTTTTTGTTATATGTATTTGACCACTGTCATGGATAGAATTATGTCCCCCCAAAATATCTGTCAACTTGGCTAGGTCATGATTCCCAGTATGTATGATTATCTACCATTTTTTCATCTGATGTGATTTCCCTATGTCTTGTAAATCCTATCACTATGATGTAATGAGATGGATTAGTGGCAGTTATATGGATGAGATCTACAAGATTAGATAGTGTGATAAGCCAATGTCTCTTGAGGTATAAAAGAGAGAAGTGAATAGAGAGACATGGAGACCTCATACCACCAAGAAAATAGCATCGAGAGCAGAGCGCGTCCTTTGGACCTGGGGTTCCTGCGCAGAAAAGCTCCTAGTCCAGGGGAAGATTGATGACAAGGGCCTTCCTCTAGAGTTGACAGAGAAAGCCTTCCCCTGGAGCTGATGCCCTGAATTTGG
>NW_004443972.1:8352459-8353747 GCF_000243295.1 Trichechus manatus latirostris | reverse complement strand
AGAAAAATTACCTCAGCAACTCTTTTAGGACACAGTTGAAGAGAAGATTGAAGGGACAGAGATCAGCAAAAATGTCATTGAGTTCCTCCAGGCATGAAATAAGAAGGACCTGTACAGACAATGGAAAGCAGACTGCCAGTAATTCAGTAATTTCACTCCATTGGCTGAGATCCAAGTCTGACCAAATTTATATCAAATTCTGGTTTATACCAAAAAATATAGTAAAGTTCCAATGCATTAATACTAAAGGAGCCATCCAGTCAGTTTTCTTGGTAAATATTTTAGACTTAAGTCATCCTTCACCATGAGTACCAACACTAGTAAAATAAAATAAATCAGCCTTCTTTTTTTTTTTTTTCTTTTCTGGCCGCAATGCAGGGTTACTCAATAGAGAATGCTTTTAACAGTGTAGTAAGTTCCCAAATGGGCCAGAGCTAAGATTCAGATAACTCTCAAATGTCTAGTTAGTTGACTTACCTTCTTAAGACTCCATTTCTATTTGTATCCATTAATTTGCAAAGGGTCTAGAAGCTTGCGAGAAAAAGAACTCAAAACAATTTGTACTTGTAGCTAAGGCATATAGAAAAGGGATAACCTAATAGATCCTCACTTGCAAGGAGCACTCCAAGGTACCTCAGAGACAATTGATTTTGGAAGATAAAGGACTTAGGCACAGTGAGTTGGACTGAAGCAAGTCAGAAGGGATTTATAGTTTACGGTATAACATAGTAGCTGTTAGTGAACTTGACCCAAACCAGCCATCTTGGGATGTGTGTCTTGGAAAATAAAAGCCAGTGAGTAAAACTAAAAAAGATGTTTGGGGAAATTCTGCAATCCCTTGGTGGCTAAGTCGCTCACCTGTGGATCGATTTCCTAGACCTTAAGCGATGGGTAAAGACAGGCACACCTGGAGAAATGAGGCAGAGAATACAGTGGCCAAAGGAGGCACCAAGCAATATTCCAAGGTGAAGGGGCAACAATAAAGTTAGCAGAGCTCAAGAGAGATTCGAGCATGTGTTTATAATCTCAGGAGTCTCCCAAAGTTACTAGAAAGGAAGGAAACCTCCAACAGAAATTTGAGGGTCTCTGAACCCACCTACTGGTATTCCGAAAAGCAAACCCCTTGCCATCAAGTTGATTCTGACTCATGGAGATCCTATAGGATAGAGTATAACTACCTGCTAGGGTTTCCAAGGCTGTAAACGTTTATGGAAACAGACTGCCACATCTCCCTCCCACAGAGCTGCTGGTGGGTTCAAACCACCGACCTTTTGGTTAGCAGCTGAGC
>NW_004443972.1:8349434-8350462 GCF_000243295.1 Trichechus manatus latirostris | reverse complement strand
ATAGGGCAACATTTGTAGTAACTGTTAAATGAGAAACTATTTTGTTCTGTAAGCCTTCATCTTAAGTGAGAATAACAGCACAATTGGAAGAGCATAGTCAATGTCACTAAACTGTGCATGTAGAAATTTTTGAAATGGTGTAACTTTGGCTATGTGTATTTTCACCAAAAAAAAAATGGTTGAGAAGTTAGAGGGTTGACATGTTGTGGGGTTGTTAACCTATGTCAGAAAACAATATGTGTACTACTGTTTCATGAGAAATTATTTGTTCTGTAAGCCTTCACCTGAAGTACAATAAAAAAAAAAAATCTGTTCACATTTGTCAGAAAACAATATGTGTACTACTGTTTCATGAGAAACTATTTGTTCTGTAAGCCTTCACCTGAAGTACAATAAAAAAAAAAAATCTGTTCACATTATCAAAAGAAATTTCCATATTCCATTTGCTAATAAAAGAAAAAAGCTGTAAATTTCTTTTAAAATAATTTCCAATACTGTGCATTTTTGAATAGTTGTGAAAAACTGACTATGTGAACAGTTTGGATGATGGAAGACCATTTCATTTCTTTATTCAAAACATATTTATTGAATGCCTACTATGCAGCAAGCACCACTCTGGGTGTGGGGCTGCAGTAGTGAACAAAACCGACAAAAATCCTGCCTTCACAGGGGAGATCAACAATAAACAAGATAAATAACCACAGTATGTAGTTTTGGATAATGATAATTGCTAATTAAAAAAATAAATCAGGGGAGGGGACAGGGATTGCGATTTTAAACCGGGATCACCTGGGAAGGGTCATCTTTTTGTAAAAAGGTGATATCTGAGTACAGAACTAAAGGAAATCTAATTAGGATGGTAGGGTCACTTCAAACATAAAACTTGATGTTAAAAAGTTATTTTCACAAAAACAATCTTAAATTCTTTTTTTAAAATTTGAAAGAATTTTATTTGGAAATGCTACCTTAGCATCTAATATTTAACATCCTCCCAAACTCTCATATTTAAAAAAAAAAATTTTATTGCA
>NW_004443972.1:8323753-8335334 GCF_000243295.1 Trichechus manatus latirostris | reverse complement strand
TAATGTGATTTTTAGTTTCCATGTATTTAATTTATTTTCCTTATTCTTCCTGTTATCAATTTCTGGTTTCATACCATTATGGTCAGAGAAGATGCTTTGTATAATTTCAGTCTTTTTAAATTTATTGATGCTTGCTTTGTGGCCTAAAATACGATTTATTCTGGAGAATGTTCCATGTGCATTGGAGAAGAACGTGTATTTACTGCTGTTGGGTGCAGGGGCAGATTAACCAGTGAGCAAGGTCTGCATGGACTTACGTGTGCTTACTTACTAATCTGTAGTGTACAATGTCATGTGGGTTCCACCACATCTTTGATGTGGTGAAAAACAGGTGGAATTGTGCACTACAGATCAGTAAGTAAGCACAGGTGAAATTGTGTTGTACACCTGCATACCTTACTTATTGGGTAATCCATCCCTGGTTGGGTGGTGTGTTCTATATATGTCTATGAGGTTCAGTTGGTTAATAGTGTTATGCAGATCTTCTGTATCTTTATTGATTTTCTTTCTAGTTGCTCTGCCTATTGTCGAAAGTAGTGTGTTAAAACCTCCCACTATTAGTGTAGACCTGTCTATTCCTCTTTTCAATTCTGTTAGAGTTTGTCTTATAAATTTTGAGGCTCTGGCATTTGGTGCATAAATATTTATAATTGTTTTGTCTTTGGTGAATTGACCCTTTAATCAGTATATAATGAACCTCTATCTCTTGTAATGAATTTTGACTTCAAGTCTATTTTGTCAGGTATTAATATTGTTACTCCTGCTTTCTTTTGGTTACTGTCTGCTTTGTATATTTTTTCCATCCTTTGATTTTTAACCTATTTATGTCTTTTCTTAAATTTATGTCATTTTTGTCTTTTTGTTCTAACTCTCTTTCCAATACTCAGTTCAATTCTTCAAACTTATGTTTGCTGTTCAGGATCTGAGTCGTTGTTTGTATCGGTTTCACTTTCTCTAGTCTTTGTTGTAGGGCGACACTAAGGTGAATCTAGCTAAGCTGCATCTTAACCAGAAGTTCTGGCCACAGTACTTTTAATGTCACCAAAAATAGTATTTCTAATTTTATTATATAGTCTTCATCACTAAAGAAAAGTGGATATTTACATACACACACACAAATCACCCTCAAAGAATATAATTTATCATTATTAAGGATATTCAAAAGAATATGCCTTGAAGAGTAATTCTAATAGGTCAAAATATTTTGAATAATGAGTGTCACTTAAGTAAATATATAACATCCCAGTGTGACTGCTTAAGTAAATAATATCCATTTAGGAGTCAAAGTTCTAATGTGTTTGTAAAAAGATTGTAACACTGTATAGTCACATCTTTTATTTATTCAACAAATATTTATTAAGCACCTGTTTTGTGTCCTTTGCTAGGTGAACAGAGAAGATTTCTTCACTCATGAAAATTAAAGTATAGTAGGGGAAACAGATAATAGGCCAGTAAGCAAAGAAACAGAATTATAAATTGTGTGTGCCACAAAGGAAAAAAACAAAGTGAAGTGGTAGAATTTCAATAGGACCTTTTAAAGATAAAGTGGTCAGGGAAGGTTTCTGGAAGAAGGTTACATTTGATGTGACATCTAAAGGCTGAGACAGAGCTAGTCTTTGAAGAAGAAGGAAGCTCAGTCCAGGCTGAATAAAAACTGAATATAAGGAAAGGCTAGCTGATTCCAGAACACTATAAGAAGGCTACTGTGACTGGGGTGTAGGGAGACCAGAGGAGAGGCAATGACATAGAACAAAAGAAACACGCATAGACCACATAATGCCGGGCCTGGTGAAACCAGTAAAGAGTTCAGAGGCATTATGATATATGTAAATATGAAAAAAAGACTACAAAATGGTATGTGTACATTGATTAAAGATATGTAAAATGTTTATTCAATGATAAAGAAGATCATGGAAATGTTTAAACCATTGGTGTTTTAAGATAAAGAACTTTTGTAGTGCTTTATTTATGTTTTACAGTCTGTTTAAAATTTGTTAACACAACAGTAATATGATTTCATTTTAAATTAAGAAATGAGTGGCGGTAATGTACTTGAAAAGCTAATTTTCTCAAATAAGTAAAAATCTTGGCCATGCTACTTATTGGCTGTAGAAACACTGTTGACGCTTCACGTAGGTCCCCTTGAGTCTCTTCACCAACCCATCCCTCAGATTCTATACACTTTGTTGCTATCTGTTCATGTAGGAGACCTTAGATTTGCCTTTAGGATTACCGTTGGACTCCGGACCTGTCTGCATGTGGGAGAGCCTAGGTGCGCAGGAATTTTATATCCTCCCCAACCTGTGTTGGTTCAAAAAGTGTAATTCATTTTCCCTTCAATGACCAACTCTAAGGTGCAATTTATATTTCAGAGCCCCAGGAGGAGTTAGGCTGAGGCTGGGACTTTATTTGAAAGCACATTCTTTCTCAGCTTCTTCTCCTGCTTCCTTCCTGGTTTCCCTTGGGAGTACTTCCTTAATACACCACTTGAGCCAAAATCCTAGGCTCAGGTTCTCTTTCTGGAATAACCAGATAAATCATTCCTTTACATACACGTATATGTTTTTATTCACTCATTTATGCTTTTTTTCACCAATCTTTATTGAGCATATACCAGATTTTGTACACCATGCAATGCATTTAGCACATAATGAAAACATCATGTTTCAGTCTAACCCTGCATTCAAGTGTCATGTATCCCGTTAATGAATTTACCTGTATTTGATTAATCAAATAATTCATTTGATTGATTGATTTATGTTTGACTAATCAAATTAATTAAATGAAGTTATTTATATTTGATTATATTTAATCAACTTATCAAATGAAGAAAGTACAATAAATATGTAATGTTTCCAGAAATGTTCATACTCTAAATTGTTCCTGAAATAAATACATCTTGAATAAAAGCAAAATACATGCAGTATTTTTAAAGCCTTTAGTGCCCTAAAATTATTTTGTAAGTATAAGATTAACATGCATGATGTATAGCATAAATTGCTCATAATTATTGTGTTTGTTACAACTAGTTCCAACTTATTACCTGGTTGTATTCCAAAAATGCATTTATAATACTGTGGTTTGCAAGTCAGAATACATTTCCCCACAGAACTAATGTTGGTGATTTCTAGGTCAACTAGCACTTCCCTTTATGAGCTGTTTAACCCATAATGTGCTTGAACTAATATATATTTTCTGTAGAAAATTTTTAAATATTCATCTTAGCAAACAAACAACCCTGACACCCTATAGAAATAAGAAGAAAGTTGTTTTCACTCTACTTTTAGTTCTGATTCTGTAAGGGTATGGGACTGCCTGGTGGGAACATTTATTCTTTTCATGATCCACACAAAGCTAAGGCATTTGTGCTTGTACTTCCATCACCCCACCTTCAATAACCCTGTCTTTCATCAATTGTCTATCAATCCCAGGCCTGTCCCACCTAAGACTTTTGCTGTGCTTCACCTGAGTCCTCAAAATCCAAATACTATCTGCCACTCTACCAAGGCCCACCTGAAAGAATTTTCCTGTGTCTTCCCTGGAGAGCCAGATGTCTTGCATGTAATTCTTTTATTCTAAAATAAGGGGCCGAATAGACAAACTAATACTAATGGACATCTAATTTTTGTTTATTTGTTTGTTTATTCTCAAAAAAAGTTCTGTGGCTATTGTGGCATACACTGTTCATAGCCAACCCAAAGCCGCCTCACTTCTGTGAAAATAACTCCAGTTTGGTTCAGGGCAGCAATACTGGTAACCTGAGAGTATAATCATGATTCATCTAGGCCACTCATGTCAATCCTTTTTCCTGCATCAGATACTCATTCTCCAGACATGCCTTGCAGCTAGTGGTGACTATGTGACATAGTTCAGGACAATAAGTTATACAGATGTGTGTGTGTGTGTATGTGTGTGTGTGTGTGTGTGTCAGGGGTAAAGGGGAGGGGCCAACTCCTAGCACTTGGAGAAATGTACATGCCTTATTAGTGAAATCATTCATACTCAAACACACATTCACACACACACCTATTCACACAAAGACTAATTCACATACTCTCTCTTTTGTTCTTAATTTCTTTCTCACTCTAGCACATTCACAATCTGCCAAATACTCTCTCATACATAAACATGCTCATATGTGCGTGTTCACACATGCATGCGAGCGCACACACACTCTTTCTCTGTCTCTCTCTTCTCTCTAACATCCTACTTCTTTGTCTCTCACTCACTTACTCTTATCTGTTCATTCCCATGCTGTCTGGTGCACTTTCACACCTTATTTATTTCTCTCCTACATCCTTTCTGGAAGACACTCTCACCTATAATTTTTCTCTTTTTCATTCTTTCTCACTTACACGTTCTCTCACATGTACTCTCCCACTCCCACATGCTCTCTCACTTTTCACTCTCTCTCATTCTTACTCTCTCACCCTCTCTCACTCTTCCTCTCTCACCCTCTCGCAGACTCTTACATACCCAACTCTCTCACACTGTCAAATACAATCTCTAACTTTCTCACAGTCTTACCTTCTCACTCGGTCCCTTGTACACATACACATACATATACTACAGATTGTGGCTGTATTTCCCTAGATTTTTATAAATGTCTTAGGAGGATAGCTGAAACGGAAATAAATGAAGTGGTGAGAGTGACAATTTTAGGCTCAAGTGGGATTTTACCTGGGCCTAAAATTATGCTTGGGTTCTAACTCAAATAGAGGAGTATACTCAGCTACTAAGTGTTGAAGACATTTTCCAAAAGATCTGATGTAATATCCAAGGGTTCTAACTCATGATCCCTCATACAGTTATAAAACTGAAAGAGATAAAAATGACCACCTTGTAACCTACAATCTTCTTTGTAATAAATTAAGACGAAGTACAGTTAAGTAATTTCTCACAGTTTAATAGTTAGTTAAATAAGCTACTAGGGGAATTAGTCTTGGAAAACTGTTGAATTTAACTATATAGGCCAGTGATTAAGAGCATGGTTTGTGGAGACAGACTACCTGTGCTTGAACCCCTACCTTCCACCTGCTATCTATCTCCCAAACGCAAATTCACTTCTCTAAGCTGAAATCTGCTCATCTGCGAAATTAGTATAAGAAGAGAATCAACCTTCAGGGTTGCTGTAAAGAATAAATTAAATAATCCATGAAAAGCCCCTAGTGCAGTCCCTGGTTCATAAAAAGTATTCAATAAATGCTAACTATATTGCTTGATGGATTTTCATATCTATTTTCAAGGTATTTCTTTAAAGTATAGTGATCTTCATTGATAAAAGCAAGTCAGAAAATTTAGGGAAAAAAAATCATATAAAGTTCCTATTCTCACAAATTATGCTAGACTAATGGGCCTTATCCTACCAAGAAAAAAGAAATTGCTCTATTTGGGGAGAGAATGAGAGCAACATGAACTGTTTCAGATTCTTTGAGGTATCATGTAGAGTAACCTACACCGTGAATCCTAAGTGGTCCGAAAATAAATACATGACCCCACTTTCTCAAGTGCAAGCATTTAGCATCCTTCCTGACTCTTGAATCAGACTCAAAAGATGGCATCAGTGCTGCCTAACATGGAGACACCAAAAGGCACACTGGGCCAGACTCCAAAGAAACTAGAGGGAGGTAAGAAAAGAAGCAAATCAATATTGGCCATATAAAGAGAGCAACACAAAATAAAATTATTGATTGTGAGATAAAAACAGGGAAAATGTATTGTGTCTTAGAATATCTTCATAGTAAATTATTAAAGAGAAGCTTCTCAATAATATGTATTTTTAGAATTTGAATTAACTATTAGAAAATAAAAAATTATAACATATGTTTTGAAAGAGTAGAATAACCCGGTACACTCTTTGGAGATAACAGTTTACATTATAGATGAAGGTATGAACAGTTTTTTCTTCTATTAATTGTTTTATGATTGTTGTTGTTAGTTGCCATCGAGTTGGCTCAGATTCATGGCGATCCCATGCACAACGAGAGAAAAAGCTGTCCAGTCCTGTACCATCCCCATAATCTATTGTTCGTTGGACAACATTCCACTGTAATTCATGGGGTTTTCATTGGCTGATTTTCAGAAGAAGATTGCCAGGTCTGTCTTCCTAGTCTATCTTAGTCTGGAAGCTCTGCTGAAACCTGTTCAGCATCATAGCAATATACAAGCCACCAATGACAGATGGGTGGAGGCTGTGCATGAGGTGCATAGGCTGGAAATTGAACCCAGATCTCCAGCATGGGAGGTGAGAGTTCTACCATTGAACCGCCAGTGTCTCATTGCTTTATGATAGCATCACCAAAACACTGTAGTTACATTATTTGTGACCAAAAAAAGGCCAAATTGTCCTTCCCAAACCCACACATTTTCAGAAGGTCAGGACTGGGAACTTTCAAACACTGACTAGGGTCTAAGCAAGGATTCCGGCTGGACTCCTCCGCCAGTTGTGCCATGGATGTCGTGTGTGTCAACCTTAGTATTTAGGAATTATGCCACCAAACTCATTCACATGAGCATTGTGCTCTCCTCCACTGCTGCCTGATATTTTATTTTATGTAATCTATAAGTTTCTCTGAATTGTAGAGCACATCTGTATATTCCCCAATAAAACCTGCAGAGAGTTGGGAAAGGAAGGATGCCAAAAGAAGGAGGCAGGGAAGATAGGGCATGTTGACGAAAGGCTTAGTCAGCATTCTCATAAAAAAAGTAGGTATAGAGAAGGGGCAACCCATGGGATTCCAACATTAATAGTAGTGTGTGTCTGTTTTGAGTGCTGTGAAAGAGAAGGGAGACTGAGATCTGGAACTTCAACTACCCATGCTTCGGTGAACCATCAACTGCATAGCAGAGGGAAGTGTTGTTCATTAACAGTCGTCCATCTCATCACTACCAGGACAAGAACGAGGTGGTGACTGATGCCTACCTTATGGGGAGTACACTACTGTGTGAAATCACATTCAAATAATGACTTACAATTCACGTTGTGAGAAAATAATCTCATTTATTGTTTTAAGAAATTCAATGGATGTAGATTGACTAAGAAAGAGTCGATGGAAAATGAAAGGGGTAAGAGGTAGGCATGTTCCTTACATACCACGTAAGTAGCTTTAAGAAAAACACGTGCCCCCAAAGAAGCCTTTGCATAGAAGCCTTCTACTAATTAACTGATGACATGAATCAGTTGACATGATCCCAATCCATAATTACGACCATTAAAGAATGGATTGAGGTGAGGGGGTTAGGATACAGGTCAATTTACTTTTCAGCTTTCCTTCCACTGTAGGTTCTCTTTTTGAGACAGGTTGTCAAAATAGATAAGCAGCTACTCTGTCCACCTCCATTTTATGGAAAACAGTACTTAACACAACTCAAAATGACAACACACAGAATAGAAGCAAGAACAGACTTGAAGGTGAGATCTCCTGTGCTGTATCTACAGAAAGCTCTCTGCATCGAGCATAATTATTCCCCTTTCAAGCAGATGGGGACAAGCAGATGTAGGACCAGATGGAGTAGTGTGATTCTGTCTTATGAACAGAATCAGGAAAACAGAAGAGTTTCTGGGAAAATTACTGATGGAAATAGATCTGTTCACTCATAAGACCATAATGGAAAATTATGGTTAACTCTTGTGTCTTGAGTCACAAGAAAAATGGTAGTCCCACTAACAGTAACAGAGAACTTCTCTGTTCAGCCAGCTTCTGGATTCAATTCTGCTTTTTTTTTTTTTTTTTTTGGTGTAAATAGGTGCTCTTGGGAGAAACAAGACCCTAGCCTGACTTTTCTGCAGAAAGATACTTTCCCTTGTGCTGATTGTTTTCTCCTATGAGCCGAAACTCCAATTTGACTGCATTCACTCACTATATTTTCCACTTTTAGTGAAAGGAAACATTCTTGTGGAAATGCAAGCCATCGTAGGTAGATTTAGCCTCTGTGTTTTTCCAACCCTCAAAATGAAACAACCTTGTTCTTTCTATTGAGTGTTTTTATTCATTGATTCAACAAGCATTTGCTGAGCTTTTGCTATACTTTAGGCAATGAGCTAGATTCTGTAGCTCCAATGATAAATGAGAATTTGTCCTTGCCTTCAAGGAGCACAGTCTTAACTCCACTTCTGTCCCCATGACACTGGCCAGATCCAACATAAAAAGGGTTTCCCTAGTGCATACTAGCCATTAATGTTCTCAGTTCTGAAATACAAAAATGAACTGCTCATCACCCTTTGCCCCAACCTGCTTTCAACTCTCCTGACCACCAACTTCCTCACTACTTCTCACATTTCCAGCTGCATATCAACCAGAAGGCTTGAAGTAAGCTACTATCTTCCACATTAAGTATGAGCTTGCTTTTCTCAATGACAATTCTTGCTCTCCATCCTGGCAATACTGCAGTCTTAGTTTGTATTAGGTATGACCTTCCTGGTTCAATTTGACCATTCCTTAGAATTCTCTTACATCTGCCTTTAGCCTCAAGGATACAGCCCAGAGACCAAGAGATTAACCATCAACTCCGAAGTCTTCATTTTCCTTTCATCCCTTGGGTGGATGCGGCCCCAGGCAAATATTTTTTATGGGGCTCTCTGTCTATATAAGCCATTTTATTAAAAATATATTAAAAAACAATGGGTCCATATGAAGTGTGACTATCAATGGAGGTTTAGAAAAAAAAAAATAAGAAGTACTTAAATATTTGTATATTGTCCAGTGAGTGCACAAGTGAATTCTTCAGGCACCATCTCTTCCTATTCAGGTCCAGGAATCATCTCTTCATGTTCTTTATTGTCAAATGTGTCATTTCTGTATGCTTTTATACTTCCCACCATGAAATAAATGTAGCAATGTGGTTATTACGGTCAATGCCATGGCTCTTCAGAACCTGTTTGTATTGAAACAACATAGATCTTGCTGTCTTTGCAGTTCCTTATATCATCTATTTAATACTGGTTACATCATTTTTCATGAGACTGCATCATCCGTATGCTTCTCATGGATACTGGCTTTCACTGACTCTCTAAAATGTTGTTAATGTGTTTCCTTGATGACGACCACAAATGCAAGTCTTAACCCAGAGTATGCAGGAAAATGTGAATGACAATCCATTTTCTGTGAATGTTAAATTTACTGTTTAGAAACATAGAGCATAAAGATAGGACAATTTATCTTCCAACCATTTTTAAATCTCTGTATGATATATAATAATAGAACATTTTAAAATTCTTAGTTTTCTCTTTTTCTCCTTAGTCATTCTTTATAGAAATTTATTAATTTTTTTAATATTTTCAAAGAACCTATTTCTGGCTTGTATGATTTTCTCTGTGTTTATCTGTCATGTGTTTCATTGACTTTTTTCATTTATCCTCAGAAAGGAGAAGGGAGGAAACGATAAATTTGTTCTTCTTTTTCTAGTTGCTTGACGTGGAAGCTTAGATAACCAATTTTTAATCTTTCTACTTTTCTGCTTATACATTTAAAGCTATGTTTTTCCTCTAAGTCTTGCTTTAGCCACATTCCACAAGTTTTAACCTTTCATATATTCATTATTGCTCAGTCCAAAATATTTTCTAATTTTCATTGTTATTTCTTCTTCATAGGTTATTTAGAAAAGTGTTGCTTAATTTTAAGCATTTATAAGTGTTCTAGTTATTGTTCTCACCACTCATCTGTCAGTTTGTAGTACTGTGGTGGCTTGCATGTTGCTTGATACTGGAAGCTATGCCACCTGTATTTCAAATACCACACAGGGTCACCCATGGTGGACAGGGTTCAGCAGAGCTTCCAGATTAAGACAGACTAAAAACAAGGGACCCATCATTCTACTTCTAAAAACACTGCCCACTGAAAACCTTAGGAATAGCAGCAGAACATTGTCTGATATAGTGCTAGAAGATGAGCCCCTCAGGTTGGAAGACACTCAAAATATGATCAGGGAAGAGCTGCCTCCTCAAAGTAGAGTCAACCTTAATAATGTGGATGGAGTAAAGTTTTCAGGACCTTCATTTGCTGATGAGGTGTGACTCAAAATTAGAAGCAACAGCTGCAAGCATTCATTAATAATCAGAATTTGGAATTTACAAAGTATGAATCTAGGAAAATTGGAAGTTGTCAAAAATGAAATGGAAAGCTTGAAGATAGATATCAAGGCATTAGTGAAGTGAAATGGACTGGTTTGGCCATTTTGAATCAGACAATCATAAGGTCTACAATGCTGGGAATGACAAATTGAAGAGGAATGACATTACATTCATTGTCAGAAAGAACATTTCAAGATCTATCCTGAAGTACAACACTGTTAGTGATAGGATAATATATCCATACGCCTTAAGGAAAACCAGTTAATAGGACTATTATCAAATTTATGCATCAACCACTAATGACAAAGTTGAAGAAATTGAGTATTTTTATTAGTTTCTGTAGTCCAAAATTGATCAAACATGCAATCAAGATGCATTGATAATTACTGCTGATTGGAATGTGAAAGTTGGAAACAAGGATCAATACTTGGAAAATATAGCCTTGGTGATAGGGACAACACTGGAGATCACATGATAGAATTTTGCAAGACCTATTCATTGGAAATAACTATTTTCAACAACATACATGGTACTAAACACATGGACCTCGCCAGATGAAATACACAGGAATCAAATGGTCTACATCTGTGGAAAGAGATTATGGAAAATCTTAGTATCATCAGTCAGAACAACACCAGGGGCTGACTGTGGAACAGACCATCAATTGCTCATATGCAAGTTCAAGTTGAAGCTGAAGGAATTAAAATAAGTCATGAGAGCCAAAGTATGACCTTAAATATATCCCACCTGAATTTAGAGATCATCTCAAGAATAGATTTGATGCATTGAATGCTAATGATGAAAGACTAGACGAGGTATGGGATGACATCAAGGATATCATACATGAAGAAAGCAAACGGTCATTAAAAAGACAGGAAAGACAAAAATGGATGTCAGAAGAGACTGAAATTTTCTCTTGAACATAGAGTAGCTAAAACATATGGGAGAAATGATGAAGTAAAAGAGCTGAATAGATTTCAAAGGGTGGCTTGAGAAAACAAAGTAAAGTATTATAATGACATGTGAAAAGACCTGGAGTTAGAAAACCAAAAAGGAAGGACATGCTCAGCATTTCTCAAGCTCAAAGCACTGAAGAAAAAAGTCAAGCTTTAAGTTGCGATATTGAAGGATTCTATGGGCAAAATATTGAAGAATGCAGGAAGCATCAAAAGAAAATGGAAGGAACACACAGAGTCACCGTACCAAAAAGAATTGGTCATCATTCAATCATTTCAGGATGTAGCATATGATCAAGAACCAAAGGTATTGAAGGAAGAATTCCAAGCTGCACTGATGACACTGGTGAAAAATAAGGCTCCAGGAATTGACGGAATATCAATTGAGATGTTTCAACAAACAGATGCAGTGCTGGAGGTGTTCACTTGTTTATGCCAAGAAATTTGGAAGACAGCTACAGGCCAACTGACTGGAAGAGATCCATATTTACGCCCATTTCAAAGAAAGGTAATCCAACAGAATGCAGGAAAATATCAAACAATATCATTAATATCA
>NW_004443972.1:8320901-8322136 GCF_000243295.1 Trichechus manatus latirostris | reverse complement strand
AATCAGTTGAAAGGGAGTTTCCTTGGGTGTGTGCCGTTATCCAAATATAAGCAGACATTCTGGCAAGGCTCGGGACTTTTGCTTGTTCTGGATCCTGCAGCTTGCTCCTGTTTGTTTGACCTCCAGTTCTTGGGACTTGGCACTAACAGCTTACCTGTAGTCTTGCTTGTCACTCTTGGGATTTGTTGATCTTCACAGCCTGTGAGCAAGAGCCTTGCTCTCTCACCTGCTGATCTTGGGTTTGCCAGCCCCTGGCTACATGAATCAGAAGAAGCCTCTATCCTAATCCATGGACTTGGGACATTTCAGCCTCTACAACTGCATGAGCCGTTTCCTTGATATAAATCTGTCTCTATATATACACTTATACGATTTACTGGTTTTGCTCCTCTAGGGACCCAGTCTAAGACAGTGGTTATATTTTAACTCAAGTCTTCTATGTCTTTACTGAATTTTTTGTCTTATTTCTCTGTTATTACTTAGAGATATTTATTAACATACCCAACTATGATGTGGATCTATTTCTTTTTAGTTCTGTCACTTTTTGCATATATGTTTTGAAGCTATTTTAATAAGTTTATTCAAATTTAGGATTGTTATGTCTTTCTAGACAATTGACCATTTTCACATTAGAAATGTCCCTATTTATCTCTATTGATGCTTTCACTTTACAGTCTACCCATTAACATTTTTTTTCAGTTAATGATAGCAAGGTATTTATGTCTCCATACTTTTCCTTCAGTTTATCTATGTCCTTATATTTAAACTGTGCATCTTGTAAACAGAATGGAGCTGGGTGTTATTTTTTAATATAATCTGACAATATTTCCTTCTAACAGGAATGGTTAGTCCATTTACCATTAATGTAATTTTTTATATAGTTGCATTAAGTGAACCATCCTACTGTTTGTTTTTATTTATCCTACGGTGTTCTACTTTCCTGTATTCTTTCTTTCCTCCTTGAGGATCAAGTATTTTTATTATTTCAGAGGTCAGAATAAACTCAACAGCAACTGGTGGTGGTGATATTGGCTTTCTAGTTACACATTTTGACATTAATCTTAGTGGTTACCCTAGGGATTATAATAGGTATTCTTGAATATATTCCAAATAGGCTTAAATTAATACTTCTACGTCTTCCCCCAAATGCAAGAACCTTACAGTGGTTAACTCTACTTACCCCCTCCCTGTTCTTTTTGCAACTGTCGTCATATATTTTACTTCTACATGTTTTA
>NW_004443972.1:8319560-8320727 GCF_000243295.1 Trichechus manatus latirostris | reverse complement strand
GGGTCTGCTGTTGACAAATTCACTCAACTTTTATTGTCTGAGAAATCTTTATTTCATCTTTATTTTCACAGGGATAGAAATCTAAGCTGGTAGGGTTTTTTGTTTTGTTTTGTTTTTGTTTTATCATTTTCAAAATATAATTTCATTATTTTCTGGTTTCCATAATGACTGTTGAAAATTTAGTCTTATTCAGTGTTATTGTTTTAAAGGTAATCTGTCTTTTGTCCTCTGGCTACTTTTAAGATATTTTTTTTCCTCTATAGTTTTGAGAAGTTTGCCTGTGATGTTATTTCCTACAGGAGACGTAGTTTTCTTTGTATTTATAGAGTTTTCTGTGCTCTTTGAATCTATCAGTTGAAGTCTTTCATCATTTTTGGAACATTATTAGCCATTATGCCTTCAGTTTTGTTTCTCTTTCTTCTCCCCTTCTGAGGCTCAGTTTATATATCTATATATATGAATGTTTCAGTGTGTCCCACGGTCTCTTATGCACAGTTCTTTCATCCTTTTTTCTCCATATTCTTCAGTTTGAATATTTCAGTTGACCTGTCTTTGAGTTCAGTATTCCTCTCTTTTTTTCTATGTCCAGTCTGTTGTTAAACTAATCCAATGGGGTCTTAATTTCAGATTTTATATTTTTTACTTCTAGTACATTAAATTATTTTTACAGAAAGAAATTCTCTGTTGAAATCTTTATTCACTCACTTTGTTCATCTTTTATTCTCTTTAACATATCATTACTTTGTAGTTCTTTTCTACTAATTATAACAGCTGGATCAGTGTGGTTCTGCCTGTATTGTCTTTTCACATGTCCCTTAAATTTTTATTGTATGCTGGACATTGTGTATATAAAAGAACCTTAGAGACCTCAGATGATAGTATTTTCCCCCAGGGGGCATTGATCGTTTCCTTCGTTAGGCAGATAGGGTGGGGGATAATCACCTGAATCCATATAAAGAATTGAGCTATGCTGGAACTGGATTGCAGTTTTCAATAGACTCGGTCTATCTTTTACTTACCCTTATTCTGGGTCTGTGGAGCCCTGGTGGCTCAGTGGTTAAGAGCTCAGCTGCTAATCAAAAAGTCAGCAGTTCTAATCCACAAGCCACTCCTTGGAAACTCTATGGGGCAGTTCTATTCTATCCTGTAGGGTTGCTATGAGTCGGA
>NW_004443972.1:8311549-8319130 GCF_000243295.1 Trichechus manatus latirostris | reverse complement strand
TCCAAGGACCCTGAGATTGTCAGAAATTTCACTCACTCCCAGCTCAGACTCCTCCTCAGTTATGACTCTGGGGATTTGTCTTTTCCCCAGTGGAGTCCTCCCACATATGTCAAGCTCAGTCTTTAGCTCATGTCCTGAATCAACAAATGCTTGCAGGGATAAAAAGCCAGTAATATAAAGCTCATCTGAAAGAGCTCTTTCCTCTTTAAAATTTTAGTTTCTCTAATTCTCTTTGCTCCCACAACCCTCTATTATATATAAAATAGGATTTTTCTCATATGTCTTTTTTCTAGTCGTTGCATAGGGAACATTGTTCTGCTGCTGTCTAGTGCTTCCACCTGAAAGCACACCCGCCACACCACCCATTGCCATCCAGTCATTTCCGACTTAAAGGAACCCTATAGGACAGAGTAGAACTGCCCCATAGAGTTTTCAAGGAGCCACTGGTAGATTCGAACTGCCAACCTTTTGGTTAGCAGCTGAGTTTTTACCTGAAGCAGAAGTACATAAGTTACTTTCTGCTTTGAAGCAACAATGACGCTGCTTATAAATGCTTCTCCAATACTTAAAAATTAAACAATTAATTAAATTATTAGCAATCATTTTCTTGTATTAACTAGAGTGAGAGAAGAACCACAGCCAGCACTCACTCTTCTGCTTCCATGACCCAATGGGATAACTGAAATGAATTAGGGTTCTGATAGAAACAAGGAAAGTTAAAGGTTATTGAATATGCCACAAAAAAAAGTATACACTAGAAATGCTACAGGAATTTAGAATATCATTTTATGTCTTGATAAGTTCTAGCTTACATGATAATTGTGTCTGTTCAAAACCCCACTTTGATAATCAAACCCTGAATGACTGCCGTATCAGACAAATGCATATATCAGACTAACTAGTCGGAAGATCATGTACATGGAAACGCAAGAGAGAAAAACACATCAATATATTTCAAAAACAATTTCCCCACTGACTTAAAATCAGTCTGTCACCAAACTGTATGAGCTATCATTTGAATTTCAAATGAAGTAACATTTGTCAGATAATGTTGACTTCACTTGTTTCAGTGGGCTAATGACCAACATGTATTTGGAAGTCAGCATCAGCAATTCTGTGTTTAATCATCTAATGCATCATTTGGCTGTTAGCAGCGTTATTTGGCTTATGTTCAGAGCTCTTTTTTTTTTTTTTTTTTTCCCTGTATAACACTTTGGTTCTTAGCCAGCTGTTTAAGTTAATTATAAATTTTACTATTATTGTCAAAAATCACCTGTTCCAGGCTTTGGCTACAGCACATATGTTTGCATAGTCATATATTTATTTTATGACTACTATAGGTTCAATGAAAGATAAAATCTCTCAAGTGAGAGATTGAATCTTTCTCATTCCCCTACAAAAAAAAAAAAAAAAAATCCCTTGGGTTCCAACAAGTATAATTTTCTTTTGACAAAATAAGTCTATTAAAAAAAATAGCTTGAAAAAAATCTCTTTGATACATCATTTTATCAATCAAAGCAAATATTTTCTTCTGCAGAAAACCTGATGAGATAGGAAAATTTTAGGAATTTTTAGGAGTATATTTTAGGGATATATTATGTTTATTCTAACTTCATCCCTGTTTTTTTTTCCTAAAAAGATCCTAATTTAGCCTTGCTATAATGACATAGTCTGATAAAACATAGTCTTAAGATTAAAGGCTTTAACCACCTTAAATCTCCAAAGTAAATTTGATTGGATTTTATAAATTTGATAACAGCTGTAATTACCCATTGTATCTAATTAAATTGGCTTTACTTAAATAAACATTAAAATTAGTTGATTAGAAACAAACATGTTATTTAAGCCTAATTTTGTATAAGGGCATTTAAATTAATTCTTTTCTAGATAGGACAATAAGAACTATACCTGCTGATAAGGTTAAGAAACCAACTCCTTCTAAATTTCCATTTCTAACACATGTCAGCAAATAGCTGGATGCTTACAATAGTAGGGGTTGTGCTTTTGACTCCTTTAAAAATAAGAAGACTATGCTTTGAGAAGGTGTCATGGTTTGAATTATGTCCCCCAAAAAATGTGTATATCAGTTTGGCTGGGCCATGATTCCTGGTACTGTGTGATTTTCCTATATGTTGTAAACCCCGCCTCTATGATGTTGATGAGGGAGGATGAGTGGCAGTTGTGTTAGTAAGACAGGACTGGATCTACAAGACTGGATTGTGTCCTGAGGCAGTCTCTTGAGATATAAAAGACAGAAGTGAGCAGTGAGACGGGGGACCTCATACCATCAAGAAAGCAGTGCCGGGAGCAGAGTGCGTCCTTTGGACTGGGGTCCCTGCGCAGAGAAGCTCCTAGTCCGGGGGAACACTGATGAGAAGGCCGACAGAGAGAGAAAGCTTCCCCTGGAGCTTATGCCCTGAATTTGGACTTTTAGCCTACTTTGACTGTGAGCAAATAAACTTCTCTTTGTTAAAACCATCCTCTTGTGGTATTTCTGTTATAGCAGCACTAGATGACTAAGACAGAAGGCAAAGGAAATCTGCATTACAGATTTAAACTCCGTGTAATGTCTCAGCCTCACCCAGGCTGCCAATAATGCAGTCTGCCTCCTGAGAGTTCAGCCCTCGCCAGGCCCTATACCAGTGACAATCAGGCCTGGTGGCTCTTTAAACCAAAATCAGTTGCCATCAAGTCGATTCTGACTCATGGTGACCCCATGTGTTGCAGAGTAGATCTGTGCTCCATAGGGAGCCAGGCCTTTCTTCTGAGATGCCTCTGGATGGGTTCAAACTGCCAACCTTTTCAATTAGTTGTTCAGCACTTAACCATGTTTGCCACCCAGAGACTCCTGGTGGTTCTTTACAAGTTTCTATTCAGCCCATGGATGCATCCCTGAATGAACTTGCATTGGTCTCAAAATGATCAGTGAGGTATAGCCTTCCTAATCTAACTCCATCATTCAAGCAGTTTCCTGGGGACTAATTCAGCTTAGTCTTCCTCCCTGCACAACTGATAATGGCCCTGACCTTCTGTCCTAATTTCTATAGAGACTTTTTCTCCAGGGCTGGGAAAGTTTCCAGACTTCTTCACCTTGTTTCAGTCTGGCCTTCCATCTACACATTCTAGATACCAATCACAAAGATTGTGGCCATTCTAAAGCCAACCTTTGGATCCACTTGAATCAGAAATCCCTCATTTTACAACTTAGATCCATCCCCACTTTGCCACTCTCCTTCAGACTGTATGCTTGACTATTTACCTGCCCCTCATGCCCTGTCAGTTTTCTCAGCCTCCACCAATTTCATTACCAGTTCTACCCTATCCCCCAGTCCGTCCGTTTGCCTTAGAATGAAATTTTATTATGACATGAAGCTGGGCAGGGTTGCTAATGACAAATGGGTATGGTGCATACTAGAACACTTGCATTTAGTTGATAGCCACATAATGAAAGTCACCTAACCTCATGAGCTAGTGTAAAAGCAAGTGACTGTATCCGAAGCAAAAACCTTTTTTTTTTCTTCATTAGCATAACTGGTGTTTTCTAAAACTGTGGTTCCAACTTCGTTGCTAGAGAGCAAACAGCTGGTGGAAACTATAACAAGAAAGGCGGTTTAAAGAAAGCTGTGATTTTTACAGTTCTTCCAGTAAATGTGTGATATGGCCAATCTGGAGGAATAGGAAAAGAAGAACTGAAAATGAATGAAATGCTGTAAGGTCCCCTCTTCAATTATATGATCAGAAGCTTTTCCATTGTGAAGCCCAGTGGTAATAAGAAGAGTGAAAAAATCAAATTCATTGCCATTGAGTTGATTCTGACTCATAGCGACCCTACAGGACAGAGTAGAACTGCCCCAGATGTTTTCCAAGGAGCGGCTGGTGGATTCAAACTGCTGACTTTTTGGTTAGCGCCAGGCTCTTAACCCTGCACCACCAGGGCTCCAATAAGAGTAGGCTAGTCTTATTAAGCAGGCATTTTATATGTATTATCTGATTCTCACATCAGTCATAGGAGATAGGTATATACAGTGAAACCTGTGAGAGCCAGAACTCAATGAGTCTGCCTTGTTTTTCCAGATCTCACAAGTTTTCTGCCTTTGACAAGGTACAGTCTCCACTTTTCTGTCTCTCTCTATTTAGTGGAAAATATTTGAGTTTTCCTTCTCTAATAGGTTTCCACCTTACATAGGTTCTGGCTTTTGCAGGTTTTACTGTATTATAGATGAAGAAACTGAGTCATAGAGTTTAAGCAATTTACCTATTGTCATACTGCTTATTAAATGATGGAGTAAGAATTCAAACCCAGGTAGTCTGATTCCAGGGTACTCTTAACCATTTCACCATGCTGCAAAAATGGCAATATAAGTAAAAATTAAACATCATGTAGAAATGATGCTTAAATTCCTGTGTCCTGTTTCACATTAAAATATTTCCAGAAGGACTTAGGAAAGTCTCTATTCTGTAGCAAGACAAGAACACAAGTTGAGGAAATTTCTTGTCCTTAATTGAATGATTGATCTAAGGTAGAATTTGAGTCCAGCATATCCTTTTGCCTCCCTGTACTATCCTGTCATTAAATATTTAAGTACCATCAGGAGTGTTCATTGGGTATTCAGTGGGAGAGATACTACGAACCTACTTGACTGGCTGCTTAACATGGCTGTCTTGAGAGGTCAAAGCATGGTGGACGTTCTGGGAAAATAAACATTATTTTTTACCAGTTAGAACTTGGACTCTAAATCCCAGTTCAGTCCCTTGGTGAACTTGGCTATATCACTTATGATGTTAGGAATCTTTTCTGTAGACAAAAGGCAGATTCTTCTGGGCCCCATCCTGACCTTAGTCTTTGAGGTATTTCTTCTACAAAGGTGAGAAGGAAGATGGAAATATTAGCCCACAAAAGAGCCTTATTCCTAAGGGCTTAGGGAGTACACTTCATCCTCCCTTCCTCTTCAACTCTACACTAATCTTAAGAAGACTTTCCAAATGAGGATCCCAAAAGTACAATAGCACCAGACCTGTCCTATTGCACCAGATCTTGTTTCTGGAAGACACAGAAGCAGAATGACATATGAAGCAATCACCAAAGGAAAGTAATACAAAGAGGGAAGCCATCTAAAGAGAGCCTGCCACTTGAAAGACAAAACTCTGCATGGCAACTTAACCCAGTTATGTCCTCGTCCTATCTTCTTCCTTCTCAGGAGAAAAGACTAGATTATGCTGTGGCAACAAAGAACAAAGCACCCTAAAATCTAAGTGACTTACAAGAACAAAAGTGTTTTTCTTTCTTTTTTTTTTTTTTGCTTCCACATGTCCAACATAGGTCAGTCACAGGCAGGTGGTAGAAGAGAAAAGAGAGACATGGAAACCTCCAAGTAGCTCTCAAAACTTCTGCTTCCATCCGTATTTCACTGGCCAAAGCAAATCAGATACTGACTCCTGAGTTCAAAAGGCAAGAAAGTATAATCCTACTGCTGGAATGGGCACCACAAATTTCTTGATGCCAGTGAAGTAGGGAAGTATAATTTGCTCCAGAGAAGGGCAGTGAATATTTTGAGCAAAAATACAATCTACCACAGGTTGTATTTTTTGTCAGGTGAGTATTAGTGTTCTATGCTGCATAATAAACTACCACAAATTTAACAGCTTAAAACAACATCCAGTTACTCTCTCATAGTTTCTTGGGTCAGCAGTCCAAGCACAGCTTAACTGGGTTCTGTGTTTCAGGGTCTCACAAGGCTGCAATCGAGGTGTCAGGCACAGCTGCAGTCTCGTCTGAGGCCTGGGCTACTCCCCAAGCTCACACAGTATTGTCAGTGTTCAGTTCCTCATCTCCCACAGGCCACCCATGTGGGCCTTGCAACATAGGCAGCCCCAACGTGGCAGCTTGCTTTCTTGAAAGCCTATGAGGGGGTCTCTAGAGCAAGTCTGACACAAAGACAGTCTTACGTAATGTAATCAGAGAAGTGATACCCCATCACTTTTGCCATATTCTATTGGTTAGAAGCAAGTCACAGATTCCACCCATACTTGAGGGGAGGGGATTATACAAGCTCAGGAACACCTGGAGGTGGAAATCATGAGAATTACCTTAAAGTCCATCCTTCACAGGTGGTAGTGTGGGAAACGAGTGGGGAATCTTTAGATTCTCCCTAGAGATTAGAGTATACCACTAATATATACTTTAAAAACTTGGCCAAGAATGTTCCATTATCAGAACATTATATTATAGCTCCATGAACATGTAAATTTAATTTATTTAGACATTGAGATTCCCTGGGTAGCGCGAATGGTTAAACATTGGACTACTAACCAAAATGTTGGCAGTTCAAACCTACCCAGAGGCACCTCAGAAGTAAGGCCTGGCAATTTGCTTCTGAAAGGTCATAGCCTTGAAAACCCTATAGAGAATTTCTACTCCACACAGTTGGAGTTGCCATGAGCCAGAATCAATCAAGGGCATCAATTCAACAGAATCAATCAATTCAACAGAATTAATTCAACAGAATCAACTCAATGACAACTAACAATGACAATTATGGAACCAGTTTTATTTTAATCCCATTTTATTCCCACTACCCTGTATCTGCTATTCCACATTTACTAGAAAAACCATTTAAGAAAATAATTGGTCGTGATACTGAAGCAAACCGTCTCTGGGTCTTTGCTTTTGTTTACCTTGGTTACTGGAAGAGGATTATATTTTCTTTTAATATGTACTAACCCTAAATATATTTTCACATGCTAAGATCTGTTTATCTTCTCCTTGTGAGCTATCAGTTAGCATTTCCACATTAGTCACAGACTATGTTTGTCACCAGAATAGCTAATAAACATAACCTATGTAAATCAACTCCTATCAAAACAAGACAGAATGCCAATCTCCTGGTTTCCATAATTAGTGTATAGTGTGTGTTTACAATCCAAGCAGTCCAAATGAAAGGCATTGCCAGAGAACACACTGAATGAAAATGTTTGCTTACCAAAAAGATATTTCTAAATGTTAACTATGACCAATTTGGTTTTCCCTAAGCCTAAAATAATGCTGCAAAACACTTCCAAGAACAATTTGGCAAAAATAAATCCAGCCATTTGTAGTAGTTTATGGTGTGTATATATTATAAGGAATGATTTGACTTAAAGAATAAAACCAATTTCAAAGAGAAATACAAACATTTTATAGGGCATGGATTATGTTATATTGCAGTACTAATCAAGTGCCTGTTAGATGGGATGTATAATGTTTCTCTCCCAATATGATAATGAAAGTACCCTTTTCTTTCAACACAGTATATGATAAAGTAAAATTATTTTTACACACAGCTGCTAGATGTCATTGGCAATACCAGTGATAACATAATTCCTGACCCCAAAGGTGTATGTTGTTCTTGTCCTCAGAGACACTGGAAGGTAACATGACAATAAGAATGAAAACTCTGAAAAGGAATTATACCTGACATATAAGCAGGTTAGAAGATACTTAACCTGATTCATAAAAATGCAAACTTGAACAGCATGATATAACTTTTTATCTAATATAGTGTCTGCCATGGATTGAATTGTGTCCCCTAAAAATGTCTGTCA
>NW_004443972.1:8308140-8310611 GCF_000243295.1 Trichechus manatus latirostris | reverse complement strand
TTCCAACAATTCTGACGTTAAGTTGGTTCTGATGTAAGTCAAATACCTCTTTTTTTTAGTTTTCATTTTTATTACCTTTTATTATCAGTATCTTTATAAATCCAATCTTTAAACATGTGTGAGTGAACATCTGAGAATGATAACATCAGCAAATTACGTGCTACAACATTGTATATAGTATATATTACTAATGATAAGATGTACAAAAAAACAAGATGATCACTAAGTGTGGTTCATTGTAACTTGAATATGTTGTAAGTTGCTGACTATCTATATAACCTCCAGTACTGTGAGGTGAAGAATTATTTTACCCAGTGAATTTGGTCTTTGTCCTTCATTTCTGGGAGGTAACCTCTAAAGTCTTGGGATTTTGGAGTGAATGAAGTGTCTTTGTTATTCTTGAGGGCTCCAGACCACACCTAAGAATTTATGCTAATTAATTAATTGACTCATGTAAAGTGGGGACTGGCCACAGCAGAAAGACCGACCAGGTGATATCAGCCAAACTCCTGGAAAGGGACAGGCACTGGAGATTAAGTTCAATCAGTTGACTAATAACTCAATCAAGCATGCCTACATAATGAAACACCAATAAAAACTTTGCACACTGAAGCTCAGGTGAGCTTCCTGGTTGGTGATATACATAGATGCACCAGGAAGGTAATGCATCCTTGGGGTCATGGAAGTTCCAAGTTGGCGACCCTCAGACCTCACCCTAAATGTCTTTTCTTTTGTATCTTTTATAATAAAACTGTAATTGTAGGTATAGTGCTTTCTGAGTTCTGTGAGTTATTCTAGTAAATTATCAAACTAGAGGAGGTAGTGGCAACTCCTAAATGTGTAGCCAGTTGGTCAGAAGTGTGGGTGTCTTAGGGACTGCTAAGCTTGCAGCTGGTATTCTGAGAGGGTAGTGTTGTTATTGTTGTTAGGTGCTGTTGAGTCAGTTCTGACTCATAGTGACCCTATGTACAACAGAAGGAAATACTGCCTGATCCTGTGCCATCCTCACAATAGTTGTTATGTTTGAACCCACTGTGTCAATCCATTTCATTGAGGGTCTTCTTCTTTTTAGCTGACCCTCTACTCTACCAAGCACAATGTCCTTCTCTAGGGACTAGTCCCTCCTAATAACACGTCCAAAGAACTTGAGATGAAGTCTCACCATCCTCATGTCTAAGAAGTATTCTGGTTGTACTTCTTCCAAGACAGATTTGTTCATTCTTTTGGCAGTCCATGGTATATTCAATATTCTTCCCCAAAACCATAATTCAAAGATGTCAATTCTTCTTGGGTCTTCCTTATTTATCGTCCAGCTTTCACATGCATATGTCACCCTGAAGACTAAGGTGCGCCCAATCCAAGCGATGGTGTTTTCAATCACTTCATATGCATGAGAGGATAGTAGTAGCCCCCAAATTTGTGGCCAACAGCTCAAAAATGTGGGTAGTCTCTGAGGACCCCCGAATTTGCAGCTGGTGTCTAAAGTCTTGGGCAGACGTGGCAGTCTGGAGGACTATGCCCCTTTAACCTGTGTGACCTGGCCTAATTCCAGGTGGTTACAGTCAAAAGAATTGAAGAAGAATCGATACTGCATAGCAGTTAGTGTCAGAAGAGAACAGAAATGTGCTAATTTCCAAAGTACTATTTGAAATTTTTTACCATTCCACTTTTTCAAATAAAAATAGAATAAATAAAATAAATTAAAAGATGAAACTGACTTCATCTGATTGAATCAGATACATTAAAAGTCATATTCTAATTAAAATTATGAAGTTATATTTTGGCTTCCTAGCCTATTTTTTAAATGTTCTTGAGAGGTAAAATGAATAATAGCACAGTTGTTACCCACAAAGCTAATTTCTTTCTTTGGCATTCTGAGAGGTATCTATGGTTTGAAGACTTCTAGTCTAGGATAACCTCAGAAACTCAGCCTGTTGGGTTCAGAGTCATCTTCTGAAGGCAAAAGTGTTGAGGTTCTGGGGTTGAGAGCCTAATCTGAGATGGACTCAAATCTTAAATCAAACCCTAGATAGTTTCACTGCAGAAGTTAAGTCATTTGATGGGGAAGGATTCAACAAGCCTCTCAAAATGTGATTAGACAAGACAGCTTTGGTAAGTTTTTTATGACCAAAGTATAAGGCAATCCTAAAATTGTATTCCCAGAGTTTGAAGACTAACAATGGGCCGAGAATCAACACAACTTCTCAGGCTCACCTAAGTTTTGTCTATTCACATGCTCTTAAACCAAATTCAGACCATACCTTGGTGATTAAGTCTACAAGAGACGTTTCTTTCTATCTCACTGTGGATATTGATTTAAATAAATGGGGCTTATTTTACTATAAGGTTAATCAAACTTCCAAGAAATGAAAAATATAATCCAATTCACTTACAAATTTAGGACTGGCATTCAATAACAAAATCTCTAGCATGGCAGTGTAAATTGAGGCTAAGACAGGGATGATAATAAC
>NW_004443972.1:8284755-8287521 GCF_000243295.1 Trichechus manatus latirostris | reverse complement strand
TAGAATACTTCTAGTCTACCTATTCAACCCTACCCTGAATAGACTTTCCCTCTGACTTCAAGAGCCTTTAGTCATTCTCTGATCGTAATTCTTCATTTTCCGTTTCTCCTTGAAGTGGTTCTTTCTCTGAAAGGACAGAGGACCCTGAGGGTGAATCTAAATAGTTCAAACCAAAACCAAATCTGTTGCCATCGAGTCAATTCCAACTCATAGCGACCCTATAAGACAGAGTAGAACTGCCCCACAGGGTTTCTAAGGAGCCCCTGGTGGATTCGAACTGCCAACCTTTTGGTTAACAGCCAAGCTCTTAACCATTACACCAGCAGGGCTCCCTAAATAGTTAAATAACTTAAAATTTGGCCACCATCCTTCTCATCAGCACTATCAACCTCCAAGGACACTCACTCTGATATTAACAAGGGGATCTACAGCATTTACTTCCAGTTGATTTTGTTGGGGGAGAGTCTCAACTACTTTCTTCTATTCCCTTAGAATTATTCTGTGATATTACTCTTAATGAGAATTATTCTCAATGTCTAGTTTTGAAATAGTTGATTTTATGCTATGAATACATGCTGCTCCCTTTTATTTGCTCATCAGTTACAGAATACATTTGTGTTATCACCTTTTTCCTGCATCACTTATAAGTTCAGGACCCACATTCAACTGGTAATTAAAAATAATATTGCTTGGATGCTAAATCTTCTTGGCAACTGAAAACAATTGGGTATCCTGCGTACAAAGAAACAAATCAGAGCAGAATAGTGATGGTTACTAAGCAAATAGAGTGTGCTACACGCTTTACACATGTTACCTTATTCCAACTTTACAAGGAACTTTCACAAGAAATAGAGTATATTTTACCCTATCAACTAGATTATGAGCTCCTTGAATCATCAGCCATGCTTATCTTGTTCATCACTGTCTCCCTACATCTACCAAGATGCCTGGCCCATAATAGGAGCTCAGTAATTAGTTTGGAATAACTGAATGAATAAAATAAGGCCATTGTTGTTCTTCTTACCCACTTTTTGACCCACTTCCTAATTCTAAATCCAGCCTATTTGTTGTATTTTATTCACGAGTGTGAGCCTCACAAAAGAGTCGGTACACTACTTTCCACATCGCAAGACAGCTTCTTAATGCAAGCACAATGATCAACAGCAACTCAGTTAATACAGAGGAACATCATGCTGTCATAGCTTCATTGAATTTGATTCTGACATAGAATCTTTAGTAAAACATCCACTGTTTCAAATGCCAAGTTGCCCTGTTTTAGATGGTTCATCGAAACAACCTAGAATGAAATTCAAGATTCCACACACACAGAGCACTTTCATAAATATATATCATGTTCTAAAACCATGAGCTTTCCTCAGGACACTTACTATCAAGTTATAGGTTATGGAAACAACAAAGCAGTTTATGGCTTCATCTTCATTCCCATTATCCCATTAGGTACGAATTAGACAACAAATTTGCATCTGTTTCCTGGCTTGAATCTTCTCATAAGTTGTCACTGACTTAGAGTTAAGACTACACTAATTTTCTTGTACCCAAGCATGACTACTTATGGATGACTGTTTCTTCCTGTTTTCATTATTTTTAGTTATAATGAAATAATTATTCTGCTCATAGGCTCACTCAGAGACTACTGAAACCTAGAAAAATAATTTTAACTTCAATTCCATTAGTTTATTATTAAAACCAACTGATGTCATTTCATAGCCTTGAATTTTTTTTAGTAAAATAATGGAACAGTTATAATAAATCTCCTAAGCATCATTTCATAGCAAACATTCCAGAGCCCTGTTTTCACAAAATCCTATTAATAAAACTTTAAGGTCAGTTTGACTTAGATAGAATTATTTCAGCCAGGATGGCACAGGTGAAATGTGACATTAATCCCTTGAGTTAGGGAGGAGAAAAATCTTCACTAATAAAAAAAAAAGAGACAGAAAGAGTCGTGAGTTGTTAATAAAACTGAACTATCCAGAATAATTATAACCAATATCAACAATCATATCAACGAGAGAGTAAAATGGGCATTTTCCTTTGTTTTTTTAGTTTCTCAATATTTTCTTGACTATTTTCATGAAATTTCTCCCCAGGTGAACTTTAAAATCAAGGTACAATGAAACCTGTGAAAACCAGAACTCTCCATGACTGCCTTGTTTTTCCCAGTCTTGCAAGTTTTCCACTTTTAACAGAATGTAGCCTTAACACTTTTCTACTGCTCTCTATTAGTGGGAAATATTTGAGTTTTCCTTCTCTGACAGGTTTCTGCTTTACACAGTTCCCAGCTTTTGGAGATTTTACTGTACATAAAAAGGTCCCATTTAGGGTTTTCATTACTATTATTGGAGCGCCGGGGCGCAGTGGTTAAGCACTTGGCTACTAACGGAAAGGTTGGCGGTTGGAGCCCACCAGCAGCTCCGAGAGAGAAAGATGTGGTTTTCTGTTTCCGTAAAGAATACAACCTTGGAAACTCTATGGGTAGTTTACTTTGTCATATAGGGTCGCTATGAGTTGGAATCGACTGGATGGCAACAGGATTAATGGAGATTACAATTAGTACATTGAATTTATAGATTAATTCAGGAATAATTGATATATTCACCATATTGAATCATCTACATCATACCTCTGTTTGTTTTGTGTTTTATCTTTTATTTATTCTTCAGTACAGGTTATACTTTTTTGAAAATACATACATTAAACATTTTTTGTGAAATTTATTCCTAGATTTTTAAAAAATTTTGGTGC
>NW_004443972.1:8267174-8283816 GCF_000243295.1 Trichechus manatus latirostris | reverse complement strand
GCCAAGAGTCTGATTTGGACTTTTAGCCTCCAGAACTAGGAGAAAATAAATATCTGTTCTTTAAAGCCACCCATACTGTAGTATTTTGTTATGGCAACTAAAATACTCTTATCTGCTGAGATGTCACAGAAGCGGAATCACTTGCTAGGCATTTCTTCTCTGTATGCTTTATGTCTTCTTTTTTTTTCTTCTCTCATTTACCTTTAAAAGTCACATCTTCCACCTATTGAGTTTACTAAGAAGCCCAGTCATGTCTAACTCTTATGGGACGAAGCAGACATCTCACAGAGTTCCAAGAATAGTTTGTCCTATTTAAGAAACACCAGATGGAACAGCTAATGCCATGCCTTACCTCATCTGTACTGTCAACGTGGCACAACTACTTTCCATTAGAATCAGAAAAGTCTTTGCCTCCAGAGAAACAGAAAGGAGAGAAGCATCTTTCGACCCTCCTCTAAAACAGCTACATCATGCCCTCAGCCCCTACCCCAGGATCAGTTTCTAAAACAGGGATATATATAGTCAGGATTGGTAATTATTATATAAATATAATTTCTTGATCAAGGCTTGGATAATGGTGCTAGGTTGGTATTAGGATTTCAGTGCTATGTTATCTACATAAATCTAAAAAGAGGGGAAAGTGACATAAAACAAATCTACTAGAAGAATCAGAAACACTGAGGTTTATGGTCATGTAGGGGGAAAAAAGAGAAATCAAACTCTTTCATTGTACTCCCAAAATCATCGGTCCTCCCTCCTCCTGAATGTATCATCATATATCTTCATTCAACTTCCACCAGTGTCTACGGAGGATCTAACCAAAGTTTGCCTTCACTGGGGATGTACAGGCTGAGGGTGGATATGTTTAAAATACATAAATGGCTATATTAGTGAGAAACCTGGAATAGAAAGTATCTCAAATCAAAGGTCCAGCTTAATGTATTCCTGGCTTAGAGGTCATTAAACTGTAGATGGAAAAAACAGAAGAAAGTGCTGAGTAATAAAGGCCTTCCTTATTTAAAATTTCCCAATAGAACGTTGATAGTACCAGCTGAACTCAATATTTTAGAGGGCCGTCTCCAAGTCAGCTACCATTGCCACATCACATTTATGAAGTTCTCTCCTAGGCAGAAGTTATCCTCCTGTATCAGTCGTTTGTGCCATTAGCCTTTTATAATTAAGAGGCCAGTTGTCAAATTACAGAGAAATCAAAGGTTAGTCCTTATCAGGAAAATCTGGGAGAGTCTCATGTTATAAACTTCACACTACCTAGCAAAGGGCAAGGTGTCAAGTATAAAGATTTAGCACTAGCTTTTTCCCCCAAAATTTGAGCTCCTTTTCTCCATCCGTAAAATACAGATAAATCAGACCCACTACTTTCTGGAAACAACAGCTGATCAACTTTTTATGTGTTTATTAGTAGAACCAATGTGTCATACATTTTTTCTTCTATTAAGTCTATTTCCTGATATCAAAGGTGTTGGGAAACCAAAACGTCTAGGAAATAGCACTTTGTACTTCTCTTTAAAGTTACTGGAAGGGGAAGAGAACTAGTTTAATTCACAGTTTGGTCCTTCTTGCACAGAGATGCTGAAGAGTATGAAGCTGAAAAGAGATCTTGGGCCAGAGAGAGACAGAAGATACCGAAACTGTGGAGTCTTCATAAATTAGATGAGCAGGCCCCTGAGCCACTGAAAGTCGACTCTATATCCCCAAAGGTGTTATTTTCAGACAGAAATCATCATTCTTAAGTTTTTGTAAGTTATTCTCCTATTCTAGATGACATTTCTAGACAATGTTTTGTTCAGGTTCAATTTGATTATTTTATCTACCAACTCTTCATGTGTAAGAATAAAATGTCAACGTAAATAGTATTAACAGCTAAAAATCAAAGGAAACAAAGGTATAGTACAGGGTCCAAAATGTTATTAGTCAGGATGGAATAAGCTATGCTGTAGGAAAAAATACACTCTGAAATCTGAGTGGATTAACAGAGCAAAAGTTTATTTATTGCACACATCACAGACAAATGTGTATTAGAAAGATTTCCTTGGTAACTCTCATAAATTGTGACTCAGAATTCTTTCATCTTGTGACACTGACATTTTAAAATATATGGAGTTTGTAGTCAAAAAGGAAGGAGAAGAAAGAACAAGGACAAGGAACACCAGCTCCTAATTGCTTCAGCCCAGGAGTCACACAAGTCACTTCTGTTCCCATCATACTGGCCAGAACTCAGTCTCATGGCAGGGAGGCTGAGAAATGCAGTCTTCCTGATTCCCAGAAAAAAAGAAAATAAACACAAAGCACGATTTCTGTCACAAGATGCATGGGCATACAGACAAGGGATTGGCTCCTACAGGGTCTTGAGTAAATTGGCTAATCTCTCCTCACCTTATTTTCTCCATCTGTAAAACGAGAATAACAAAACATTTACCTTGCTGGCTGTTTTTGATGATTAAGTCAATTATCTGCACAGATTATCTGGCCCAAATTTAATGCTCAATGTAGGACAGCCATTGTTAAACCAAAAAAAACCAAACCCATTGCCGTCGAGTCGATTCCAACTCATAGTGACCGTAAAGGACAGAGTAGAACTGTTCCATAGGGTTTGCAAGGAGCGCTTGGTGGATTCAGACTGCTGACCTTTTGGTTAGTAGCTGTAGCTCTTAACCACTACGCCACCAGGGTTCCCATAGCCATTGTTACTACCATTTAAATAGCTTGGGGTGTTTGCAACTGGCCCTTAAGACTATTACAGATTTCAATGTCAGTGCCATCAAATCATAACACTACCCTAGCCTTTATAATCATCCTGTTATGGTGTGAGCTTATACACTTTCAAGGTTACTTCACCAAGATCAAACTCTTCACATACAAACATCCGTTTTTTTATTTATCACAGCTCTGTGCTCCCTGCTTTCTTATGGAATGTTTCAATTGCAAAATAAGTCTTGAGGTATTTAACCTTCTCTGGTGTTCACTTTTTTCTCATTTGTTCCTTTCCTTTCTTTTTTTTTTTTTTGGAGTAATGGATTGAGAGAACTAGAGATAACATTCTGCTCAACAAATATCTCTTTCTGAAGGTTTATTGTTTTCAGATACCAGTTTGAAAAAACATCAGAATTCCTGAATGTCTTAATAAATAACAGAACCTGAATGACAATATTTTTATTCTTTCCTTATGTAACTTTGCCTCACCTCATTAAAAAGCTCGGTTTAACACAGGTAAAGGAATATGCCTTTCACACTAAGCCCTGCTGTATTCAGATGCAGAAAAGACTACATTTCAATTGAGATCCATTTTCTAACTCCCTACTTTGAAACAACTAAGTAGGAGTGTTAGGGAAAAAAAAGGTAGATGGGAGCCGTAGTGTTGCTTTTTCTCATTATGCCTTTAAGATTTGATTCACACTACAAAGATCTGTCAACACAATCATTCAGGTGGCAAAGGAGACAGCAGCTGCTACCTAACTAGGAAACCAATATTATTCCTGGAGTGTTGTTGTCCTGCAGGGCTTGGATTATCTCAAGATGGATACTTCCTCTCCAGTGCTACGTTACAAATCACTTTTGGTAGTAGCAGAGGTACTGCAAAGAAGCATTCAACATCCGCCAAGGAGTTATTTAAAGATGAAATATGAAGCATTCTGACTGCTTCTGGATTATCTTTGCTGTACTTCTTAATGAATTTTTTAAAAGGAAGCAGCAAGTTTTCTTCTATTAGAGTTCCATAAAATGTGCTTGTGCATATATCAACTTCGGTCAAGACAAAAATATTACCTTAGAAAATAAGAGCCTATCCACTAGAAGTAGTTCTTCTTATACTTTTAGTTACTATTGTATCACCACATCTCAAAGGCAACCCTGACTCAAGCATATCCGACTTTCACAATGCATCCTGGAGGCTCCTCCAGTACTTGGTAGAGTATTGAGTTTCCAGCTACTGCTACCCCTATTCCATTCCTCCCCCTTTTTTTCTCCTCAACTAGGAAGAAAAGTTCAAAAAGCTCAACAGACCACCTTATTAATATCTAATGCACCAGGGTAGTCCAGCCATCAAGAGATGATCTAAGAACCTGGATTCCAATGGAACAAAGGCATTAAAAGTATAGCCAAATTTTTCTATAAATCCATTGGCTTTAACTTCCCTCAATTCCTTAAATCACCTTACACTGTAAATTTTACCTTTTATAAGATGACTTCGCTGGATTTCTGTTGCTATCTCTAGGAGCTGTTCCTAGTTGTCACAAAGGACTTTAAAACTTCCAGGGGTGGTGGAATAAAAGTCTCTCATGAGTCCTAGGGTGTATGAGGTGACAAACCCACTGAACGTGTCGACTTTTCTCTGTTGTTTGACTCCTTTAGAGCCTCTTTATACTCATCTGAACAAGAAGAAAAGAAACAATAAAAAAGGAATCCTTTAACTTAGCTATGTGTTAGTCAACAAGAGAGCATTTTGAGAATGAGTAGAGTTCTGAGCAGATTTTATCATGTCAGCTACCCATTGCTCCTCTGAACAAGAAAGCTTTGAGACAGTTCTGACTACATTCTAACTAGCCTTGTCATTCTCCTGTAAAAAGGGCTCCATCAGGATCAGATCTGAGAGCCCAGATTAATAAGCAAAGTAGGAGGGGGCTATCCTCATGCTACTTTCGTGGCTCATAAGGGCAAGATATTTATTTAGCTGCATGTCTTGGGCAACTAATTTCTCCTCTCTGAATCTCAGTTCCTCATGTACAAAATGAGATAGTCTTCAGAGTAGCTTAGGCATGAAATAATGATTATGTCTATTATACTCTACTACCTTACTTCTGGGATAAAGTCAAAATAGTAAGGAACAAAAGAAGAGAGTATTAATCAAGTCTTTTGCAATATAAACGGAGACAATTATGGGATACAAATATACAAGAAAAATTTGACAGTTACAGTGACTGACAGATTACATGTGTTAGCCAGGGGAGGCCCATCACATAGATAAAAAATATAATTCGCTATGAAATGTGATTTTAGGAAAACCAGCATGCTCAAATGTACCTTCTCCATGAAGCCCTCAGTTGAGGTCTTGAGCCCTTTAAAAATCAAAGCATATACTGGTTGGGGGGGGGGAGGGGCAGTAACATTAATGCCTTAGCTTTAATGAGTTTATCAGAGATCAGACCTTCTAAGAACTCATGAACAGGTTCAAGAAGGTTTTATAAAGGATAAGGCAGGACCCCTGGCCCAGAGAAAATTGGTAGTAATCAAATGGAGTGCAGAGAGGAATGCAGATACATTAAGGTAGAAGAAAAGGATGACAGTTACTGAAAAGCAGCTACAAAGGAGGGACTAGGTCACAATGACAAACGACAAAATTCCAGATACTATTGACAGACGAGGGAAACAGGACCTCCAGAGAGACAATTTTCAAGCTACTGATCTGAGTTTCCTTAATATCAATGGACACAGTCGATCCAAGAATCTGGATGAGGCCTGCATTTTTTTGGTGGTTCAGTGGCCCCATCTATGACAAAGTACCTCAAATGCTGGGAGTTAGTAGATAATTCCTTCACTTCCTCACCTAAGTCTTCCTCTATTAGAAAAGACGAGAGCCTGAGAATAACTCCCTATGTCATGGGCATTGTCATCCACTCCCTTCACTGAACAGCATCATCATTTCCTGTGATTTTATAAAGATTTATGTGCTAGGTTTCTGAGAATCACACCCAAAGATCAAAGCAGATCTCTGCCCTGGCCTTATCCTTTCATAGCAAGTGGTCAATGGCAAGGAACCCAGGCTAATATTTAAAATCAATGCTCTGAATATACCAGGATGGGGTACAGAAAGGAAAATTCATTCCTTCTCTGGTCTGCTTTAAACCTTTGTAAAATAATATTTAAGAGTTTGCAGCCAGGATTGGTTTTCAGTTCTATCATATTATGGGAAATTGTTTTCCACGACTTACATCAGGCAAACAAGCAGACTTGCTCAGTTTGCTGGAGCAGTTCATTTGTCTCACAAACAAGAGGGAGTCTCACAAAGGCTGGGCTTCAGACTCACTGTATTGGCTCTATGCCCTAATTATAAGGGCAATAGCTATCATTTGTTGAGCACTCACTACAGGCCAAGTGATGTTCTAAATGTGTTACATCTGTTTCCTCATTTAATCCTCATTAAAATGCTATGGAGTAGTACCTTTAAAAACTACATTTCTAGATAAGAAAACCAAGGCACAGATAGCTAAAGCAACTTGCCCGTGCACACACAGCTAGTGAGTGGTTCGAAAAGAGCCAGAATGACTCCAGAGCTTAACCACCTTGCTGCTCCTCCTCCCATTGCTTATGCCTGCTGCTAAATTTCCTTCAACTAACGTTAGAAGGGATCTTCTTAGGCCATCAAGTTTCCATAAAAGCCAGAATTAATGTTGAATGCCCTTGGGTACCATACTGTTTTCCTCAGAATTCTATTCTCAAGGACATCAATCAGCAAGCTGTGAAAAGAGGATCTCTACTGATATAAGTTTGGGAATTCTACACAGTATATCCCCTCAAAGAGGTTACAATTTACACAAGCATCTCAAAGGCAATGAGAAGTGCTACAGTAAAAAAATCTGTTTAATTTTGTTTAACCCAGCTTGCGTCAAACTTATTTGACAATAGAAATCGCTTTGTTTTAAACTACGCATCAATTAACATTCTAGGGAATAGGATTTGTGGAACATCAGCTGGAAAAAAGCTGGTCTGGAGCCATCACGACATATTCAAGCTGTTCTACAGATGGTTTAGTGGGCTGTGTGTATTCTGAGCCCTGAATGGAAACAGACAAACAAGCCTCTTCCCAGGTGACTTTGGGGGACCAAAGAGCAGGACCCCTGTTAGTATAGCAGTGGTTCTTAACCGGGGGTGATTTTGTCCCCTCGAGGACATTTAGCAATGTCTGGAGGCTTTTTGTCGCAATTGGGGTTTGCTACCGGCATCTAGTGAGTATAGGCTAGGGAGGGATACATCATAATATGCAGAAGACAGTTCCCCACAATACAGAATTATGCATTCCAAAATGTCAATAAGGCTGCTGTTGAGAAAGCTCGCCTTAAAGGAAATAACAGCATCTCAACTACTAGCAGAAAGGTTGGTGGTTTGATCCCACCCCGAGGTGCCTAGGAAGACAGGCCTGGCAATCTGCTTCCAAAAGATCCCAGCCTGAAAAACCCTATAGAGCAGTTCTACTCTGTACACATGGGGTCGCCAGGAGTCAGAATCAACTCACCCAGAACTAACCACAACATTCCTGACTTACACTCAGGCAAAAGACCTGTCCATTGGGCTGTAAATCTCCTAATTCCACAAGCAAATAGCTATATCTCCAGCACATGGCACTGTTGCTATTACATTATAAATAGGAATATTTGTTGACTGTCTATAAATAAAGGATTCTTCTCTAGGCTCTCTAAGCTGGGGAACTAGGGAACAAACTCTTTTCATGTAGAATCTCAGTGCTTTTGGAACTTCTGACTAAAGGAAAACCCTGACACAAGCCTCCTGATTCAGGGAGACTGGTTGAGTTTAATCTTAGAGGCAAAAGGAACAGATGCTAGATTGAGGTGTCGTGGTCAGTGAGCACATGTTTGTAATTATGTCCTGTAGTCATAAGGAAACCTGTGCCTATCATTGACTGCAATGGCTGAATAGAATAGTCAGTTAGGGTTCCTTCGTGCTAGGACACAGTTTTTTTCCTCCCTTTTTGGGCCGTTAGTACTGGGGTTCCTCCAACCCGGAATAAACTAGTGAGTCTGTCCCCCTGAGTTTGGAAGGAACAACTGGACTAAAGCTAAATGTAAAGAACTTGGAAAATCAATAAACTGAATGGAAATAAACTGAGTCGTGTCCTTGGAATACCCAAGAACAATGTTTTGTTGTCTTGAGGAATCACCTGGAAGCCTAGGAGAAGTAAATTATGATGGTTTGAGGCCATGCTAGACCAGATATCTTCATTCAGTATTACGTCCATGATACTATTTTCTTGTGGCCCCAGATTCTCTCATACTCGGTGCACATATGTCCATAAAGGATTAGGCTTCAGCCTCTGAGCATTTAACTTTTTACACATTCCAAGTTTGGAGTAACTTCACTGGGAACCATCTGCTACTAAACGTCTGGTTGGATTTGGATCTAATCCATCTCTGCGAGGTGCCTGATAGTCACACACTCTGAAAACCCCCATGCCAAAATTATATGTGAATCAAGGACCAAGGGTTCCAAAATGATCCAATTAAGAAATATTTTTAGAACTCAGCTTAATTTTTCTAAGGCTCAAACTTTAAGGATTAGTATTATTACATAATTAACAATCTTTGAAATGAAATCCTATTGAATATATTTTTTAAACTAGAACATTTCTTACCAGGGCTTGGTAACTTTGTTAATTTAATATAGCTACACATTTTTTTTCAGAAGTTAATACTATATTTGTATGTATTTTCCAGAATTATAACATTCATAAGTTTTTGTCTAAAATTAAATTAGTAGATAACGGCAAATTTTACTTTGTTATATTTTGTTATGGTGATTAAGTACATGAACAACTGCATCCTACACAAAACCAGTTGCTGTCTGAGTCAATTCCAACTCGTGGCAACCCTATATGTGTCAGAGTACAACTGCGCACCACAGGGTTTTCAATGGCTGATTTTTTTAAAGTAGAATGCCAGACCTTTCTTCTGAGGCTCTTCTGGGTGGACTTGAACGTCCAACCTTTTGGTTAGCAGCCAAGTGCATTAACCATGTGCACCACCCAGGGTCTTCACATCCTATATAAATAAAAATGTTGCTGTCAAGTCGATTCCGACTCATAGTGACCCTACAGGGTTTCCAAGGAGCGGCTGGTGGATTTGAACTGCCGACTTTTAGTTAGCAGTGGAGCTCTTAACCACTGCGCCACCAGGGCTCCCCACATCTTATATACTGCCTCTCAAGTAGCTATCTAAAAAACACAAAATTGCCAATCCATAGACCTATACACTCAGCGCCATAATGGATGACAAGTTTGTCCCTCAAATAGAATTTTAAGTTTTTTGAAGAATACAACCATGTCTTTCACTGCTTTATATCTATATCATGCTAAACATATAATAGGTATTTATTGAATACTTCACAAAATCAAATTTCATTACCCAGGGATCTCACTAACAATGATAGGAATAATGGCTAATACATATTGTGCATCTTCTATTTGCCAGGTATTGTGCTAAGTACTTTATATACATCACATAATTTTTCCAATAACAATATGAGGTAGTTTTTGACATACCCTCATCTTACAAATAAAGTAACTGAGATTTAGAGAGGTTAAGAAATTTTCCCAAAGACACAAAGCTAGGAAATGGCAAGTTGGAGTCAAAAACTCAAATCTGTCTGACTTCAGAGCCCTCTTTCTTAATTACTGTTTTCCTCCAGCTATGAACACTTTCCCCTTCTGGTCTCCTTGTGGGAAAGGATTGATATGTATCCAGTAATTCCAGGCAGTGAGCTAGTATCTTAAATTGTATATGCTGACTGGAGTCCCTTCCTGGGACTCCAATTCATCTATCGCCTTCTGTCATGGATTGAATTATGTCCCCCCAAAAATGTGTGTATCAATTTGGCTAGGCCATGATTCCCAGAATTGTGTGGTTGTCCTCCATTTTGTGATTGTAATTTTATGTTAAAGAGGGTTGGATTGTAACACCACCCTTACCCAGGTCATATCCCTAATCCAATGTAAAGGAGTTTCCCTAGAGTGTGGCCTGCACCACCTTTTATCTCTCAAGAGATAAAAGGAAAGGGAAGCAAGCAGAAAATGCGGGACCTCATACCCTCAAGAAAGCAGTGCCAGGAGCAGAGCGCATCCTTTGAACCGGGGTCCCTGCGCCGAGAAGCTCCTAGTCCGGGGGAACACTGATGAGAAGGCCGAGAGAGAGAAAGCCTTCCCCTGGAGATGATGCCCTGAATTTGGACTTTTAGCCTACTTTACTGTAAGGAAATAAACTTCTGTTTGTTAAAACCATCCACTTGTGGTATTTCTGTTATAGCAGCACTAAATGACTAAGACACCTTCCTTCGTTAGTACAAAAGTCCAACTCTTCCCCCCTACTTGATAACTCGGAACCTTGAGCATTCAATGCTCAACCCAGGTATCTGGAGTTCTCTACAGAATCAGAGGAGCCACTTACCTAGTGGCAAAGTAGGAACCATTATTTAGATGGTCTAAGGAGACTGAGAAGGTGGCACAGGAGAAAACAAGTGTTCACAGAATATTTAAAACGCATCTTGTAGAGCATCTAGTTCAATCCTCTTATTCTACATATATGGGCTCCTGAGGGGAAGGGACTTTCCTGAGCTTTCAGTAACTAGTGACGGAGCCAGGAACTAGATCCCCATTCTCCTCTCCATCAGGACCTAGTTCTAATGTACCACATTCCCTCTACCTCAAAGGCAAATAAACACCAGAGTTTTAAGCAGGGTGATGCAAGGATTTTTCCAATGACCCTTCTTTCCATGGAGCTTTCTAAAAATGGAGAAAGGAATTATTTATAGACCTTATTTCAAGGTGCTTTTCAAATATCTAATTATCCAATGACCCACACGAGAGCTAGAGGTGGCAAAGGACAGTGGATTTGGCTGCGTGTTTTGTAAGCATTCATGTGATGACCCAAACTCCAGCATTTAGACAATGAATGCCCAGTATGAGGATGCTTGGAAGTGAAGACAAACATCTGTGCCTGTCATTTAAAGATATGCTGAGGACAGGAAAAATATCTTTGAAAGGATTTTAACCCATTAAAAGTAGGTAGCAAAGCATTTGATCTTTTAATGACATCAACAAACTTTTCGAGAGTTGTCAGGGGCAGATTTTTTTTTTAAGTATGCCTTTGGGCTTTCTAAATGATGCAGCATAGGAGAATACAGTTATGAGTTGTGGGAGAGACTTCAACTTGAAGCATTTGTAGTACAGTCCACGAGTCTTAGAAATATTTCCATCTACCAAATTAGACTATTTCCATCTGGCAGACACTGCTACTTTCTTTGGGAAATGAATGGAGCTGAAACGACCATGGCTGCTTTTCAAGGTTTCTATTCAATGTGGGCAGCATTCTCATGCCCAGGTCTAACTTGCTTTCATTGCTCTGAGAGTATAGCACCACAGTTATTACAGCCCGAAGAGAAAGATCAGCTGTTCTGGGAGGGACCAGAGAAGACAATAAAATTATAACCACATATCCTGGGATCTGGCTTCAGGCGTTAAAAGGCATGAGCCAGAAAGTTCTGGCAAAAGGGTGGATAGAAGGAGGCATAAAAAAAGACACAAAAATAACCAAAATGCAAAATGTTTCCAGTTTCTTTTCTCCTTTTTAGCCATTTCACACACACAAAAAAGAGAATACCATCAGAGAAATGCACATTTTGTTTACCTTATGCTTAAGGTATCATGAATGATGGAGTGATGATAGCAGAGTCTTGGGCAGGGAGCGCCACCAAAAATAATCATAAAACGTTAGCTCTCTGGGCATTTTCCTTATTGGCATAGTTTTAAAGAACTTAGATTCTTCTTCAGCCTATAAAGTTTCTCTTTATCACTGTCTATATTATATCTCCATTCATCCCCTTGAAGATCCTCTTGACTGCCCTCTGTCCCTCCTCATGTTCACCAACTGGCTCCATGTTTTCCTTGGGAAAACACACCCCTTTCTACTTTACCTGCTTTAAAACTGTGTAGCTTCAATGGGTCACCATGTTGACATCATTCCTTCCAACTATATGTGGGTCCTCTAATATACACCCGACATCTCATTTTCTACCCTGCTTTAATTTTTATTGGCATAAACTCAACAAGAGAAAGCTTTGGGACTTAACACTGTCACACTGACCTCTCACAGGACTCCTTGTCAATCTTCCTGTTTCCATGCATGAGACCATGATGTAGGCAAATAAAGCTTACAATTGTCCCTAGAGCTAAAATTCTTTTGTTCTCTCTCTCTCTCATCTCAAATAACCCATTTCTTGAAGGTCTTGGGACACACTCTTTCCAGGGATTGGGTTGTTGCTGTTGCTGTATGCCATCAAGTTGATTCCAACTCACAGTGACCCCGTGTGACAGAGTAGAATTGCCCTATAGAGTTTTCTTGGCTGTAATCTTTATGGGAGTAGATCACCAGGTCTTTCTCCCACAGAGCCACTGGGTGGGTTTGTACTGCCAACCTTTCAGTTAGCAGCTGAGTACTTAACCATTGTGCCACCAGGACTCCTTTAGAAATTGGGTTAGAAGATAATATTTATCACAGTCTAGTAGCCCAAATCATCAGTCTATCTCCGAGAACTGAGCCTGACCACTTAAACTTTCTGTCACTCCAAGATAGCTTGCTGCCCATTTGGACATTATTTTGTCTGTTCAGAAAAGGCTCTTTCTCCCTAATTTCATCCATGTGTTTATCATTATCAGCTACTTCTGAGAATTCCACTGCAGACTCATGCAAATAAAGCCCCCAGTGGCCTTCCCAAACCTGCCCCAAAGTGTCAGAATTCTAACAGTGTTAACATTAAGCAGCCACTTCCTACCTATCCTATCCAAGGCTCTTGCTCTCTACGTGAAGTCACTAAATGACCCATCTTTCACAGTGAATTCATTTAAGGGATGCACTAACAGTATATGTGTGTATAACTGAAAAATTGCCTACACAGCATATGTTGGTCATGAATATCTATAGTGTAGGAGCAAAGTTTAAGAACTATGTAATTTATTAAAAAATACATTATTTTTTATTCCATAATAGCTAAAAACACTCCATGAAGTTTCTCTCAACCCAACCGCAATAGCTTTTATAGTTGCCATACCTCATTTGAAAACATCCTTTCCTAAATTGTATTGCTTGTTATTTTTGCTTCACTCATTCATTTAGCAGGTATTATTAACCTTTTCAAGTACCTACCAAAAGCAAAGTATTGTTCCAAGTGTCTAGATCCAAATCTTGGCTCTGATAGTTTAATGCATTTCTCTTAGGTTGTTCTAAGGATTAACAGAGATTATAGACTTAAATTAAGTATATAAGCAGAGGAGTTCTGGAAAGACAGTGTGATGAGCTCTGCGGACCCTCTCAACAACAAAGCAACATAGTAGCAAAAATTATTTAAAAAATATATATATAAAACCTTTGGCAATTGTCCTAAGGGAATACAGTAAATGAAGGAATATTTATTCAATAAAATTTACCAAATCTTGGCAAGAACAAAAAGAGTCTGTGGCATTTGAATCACCAGTCTCTGCCTCCCATTCCCATCTAAGCTCAGTATGATAAAAGCTCCATTTGGGCAGGTACAGCTACCAACACAGGACTTTCTCTCCTCCCAGCTCCCAATTGAGGGCTACAATATTTCCTTGGGAGGAACAGACCACTAGCATCTCTTACTTGCCCTCAGCTCTGTGTTGCAGAGGTTCTATTCAAGGCAAGAAAGCCTAAGAAGTCTGGAACTGTCTTCCTTCACTCATCCCTCACTCACAGAGTGGAATCCCTACCCGGGACTCACAGGCTGAGAACACTGGGTCTCAGACCACCCTCACTGCAACTCATTCATAGGGCAGAGGTTCCATATCAGGAGAGGCAAGCCAGAAAGAACACGAGCTGCTTCCCTAATCTAGCACCCTTCTAGGAATGTCTTTGTTTCACCTTCATTTCTGAAAGATAGTATTCCTGGATATAAGATTCCTGGTTGAGAATTTTTTTCTTTTAGCACATAGAATATATCATCCCATTACCTTCTGGTCTCCATTGTTTCCAATGAAAAGTCAACATTAGTTTTATTTAGATTCCCTTGTACATGATGAGTCATTTGTCTCTTGTTGTTTTCACAATTTTTTCTTTGTATTTGTCTTTCAACTTTTTTGCTATGATGTGTCTGGGTGAGGATCTCTTTGTGTTTATCCTACTTGGACTTTGTTGAGGTTCTTGGATGTGTAGATTAATATTTTTCATCAAACTTGAAATATTTCAACGATTATTTCTTCAAATATTTTCCTGCTCTTTTCTCTCTCTCCTTGCCTTTGGTTACTCCTGTTTTGCATATGTTGGTATACTTAATGATGTCCCACATTTCTCTAAAGTTCAGTTTAGTCTTCTTCTTTACTTTTTCCTCTGTTCTTCAGATTGTATAATCCCTATTAATCTAAGTTTGCTGATTTTTTTCTTCTGCCAACTCAAATTGACTAGTGATTTCTCATTTCAGTTATTGTACATTGTACATTTCAACTCCAAAATTTCCATTTGGTTCTTTTTTTTTAAATAATTGCTATCTTTCAGCAATTGAGAGAACAATTTGACAGAGATCAACAAGAAAATAGAAGACTTGAACAAAACTATAAAACAAATAGACCTAACCAACATCTATAGAACATTCTACCCAACATTACCAGAATATATTTTCTTCTCATGTGTACAGAAGTTTTCCCCAGAACAGGCCATATGCTAGGCCATAAAACAAGCCTTAAGAAACTGAAAAGGATTGAACTCATACAAAGTATGCTCTTCAACTACAGTGGAATAAAATTAGAAATCAAAATAGAAAGAAATTCAGGAAATTACAAATATGTGTAATTAACAACACACTCCTAAATAACCAATGGATGAAGAAGAAATCAAAATAGAAACGAGAAAACACTTTGAGATGAATGAAATTAAAAACAACATACCAATACTCATGGGATGCAGCATATATCATGTGCTTAAAAATTGTTAGTTGTAAAGTTAATAATTACTGTTATTTCCTCCCATAATAAATGGTTGTTGATTGAGTGTTTGTTCATTTCGAAGCTGGAATCACAAAATCTTTTTGAGGAAGTGGATAGTAAGGTTGCCACATCAGCAAATGCCAGCCCTAATGTCCTCTATGTTCACTTTTACTCTCTGTTGTTCTTGAGAGCTGGTGGGAAAATAAAGAGCAGTTTTACATAGAAGTGAATTAACAGTTCAGAACCACTTCAAACATGATCATGTCACTCCTACGCATCAGAAACCACCAAAAACAATGATAATAGTAATAACAAGCATCTATTGAGCAACTGGTCTATGCTCTCTTTGCCCACGAACCAAGGCATGCCAAGAACTTCCATCACTACACCATGAATATCTCCCATATCTCTGTCAGTGAAGCACTCACACACAGATATGTAGAGGGATTTGCCATTCTCTTCACAAGCCTCACCTTCTCCTGCTCTGTCTTTTGCCTAATGTGCCTTTGCTTTTGTTGTTCTCTGAGCCTGAACTATCTTTCTCACCCATCTCCTTCTGTTCATATTCTATTTATTCCTCAAGGGTATGCTCAAATGCCACCTCTTCTGTGATACCTCCCTCAATCCTTTCCCTCTTCTCCCACCCCATGTAGACAATCTCTTCTTTATCTGCTTGTCAGTAGCCCTTTGTACCTCCTTCATAAATTTTAAATAATCTGTTTTGTACTCCTCCTGGCAACAACTTATTCAAATCAGGAACTTCATCTTCTGAAACTTAACATTAAAAAAGGATACCTACCCTAGCACCATGCCTTGTACATAGTAGGTGCTCAAAAACTCCTGACATGAATTTAAAAGCTGATCATGAAGACATTCTTAGCATATTCTGGTTTATAGACCAGGGGCTAACAAAATATGCCATATGCAATGGCTCTAGAATAATCTTGAAGGCACTACTATTTCATTTCATCAAGTGCCCAAAATAGTACCTTGCCCTTCAGAAATCTCATGTTGACTACCATCAAAACGTATGAAATAACGTGAAATGAAGATAGTATGCCTTCTGTTGAATTTAAATTTGTGGCTTAAGTTAAAGGAAGAAGTGCTTGGAATAAAGCATTTCTGAATTCTAAATAAATCAGTAAAAAGGAGACAGACAGGATATTTTCATATTCTCAAATATTTCCAGGAAAAGTGTTAAATTGGATATGCAAAGAGAGGCTTGAAGAACCTCTGAGCATATACCTCATCCCATCTGCACCACTCTTCATATTAAAGAGCCTCAGGCTATTGTGGCAAAATCATGCAACTATTAAGGTTTGAAGCAGAACAACTTACCAGTTGTTGGCAATGCTGCGTAAGTACGTGCTTAGGGTGGGGAGTGTCAGAATAGAGTAGACAAGAAAGATCGATATCAATTAAAAAATAATTATTTAATTCAAAATACAATATAGATAATGTTAAAAATCTAGGCTAATTTAATGATTATTATATGACTACCCAAATCTGCAGATAGTCAAAATAGTTGATTAAATGTTCTCAGTATTTTCTTCCAGGAAATCTCTTCTTATCCTTCTTTCAAGGAACTGACTCATTCTAAAATTATCTGACAATGGATAAGGAAAATAAAGTAAAAACCAGGGATCCAAAGGGCTCACACACTGAAAAATTTACCCCTGGAGATCATTTGATAGTATTACTAGCTGCCTCTCATAGTGTCATGTCCTCTATGATGCTCAAAGCCCTTCCTTACTCCCTGATTTAAGTAGTTGTATGAGGTTATATGGAGCCACGGTGGCATAGTGGTTAAGAGATCAGCTGCTAACCAAAGGGTCAGCACTCTGAATCCACCAGACGCTCCTTGGAAACCCTGTAGGGTAGTTCTACTCTGTCCTATAGGGTGGCTAT
>NW_004443972.1:8234639-8267074 GCF_000243295.1 Trichechus manatus latirostris | reverse complement strand
CTCTTCTTAATCTGACTTGAATTTCTGGCAGTTCCCTTTCTATGTACCGCTGCAACAGCTTTTGAATTATCTTCAGCAAAATTTTACCTGCATGTGATGTTAATGATATTGCTTGATAATTTGCACATTCTGTTGGATCATCTTCCTTTGAAATGGGCAGAAATATAGATCTCTTCCAGCCAGTTGGCCAGGTAGCTGTCTTCCAAATTTCTAGGTATAGATAAGTCAGCCCTTCCAGTGTTGCATTCATTTGTTGAAACATCTCAATTGGTATTCCATCAATTCCTGGAGCCTTGTTTTTTACCAATGCCTTCAGTGCATCTTGGACTTCTTCCTTCAGTGCCATCCGTTCTTGATCATATGCTACATCTTGAAATGGTTGAATACGGACCAATTCTTTTTGGTACAGTGGCTCTGTGTATTCGTTCCATCTGCTTTTAATTCTTCCTGCATTGTTCAGTATTCTGCACATAGAATCCTTCAAAATTGCAACTTGAGGCTTGAATTTTTTCTTCAGTTCTTTCAGCTTGCAAAATGCCAAGCGTGTACTTCCCTTTTGGTTTTCTAACTCCAGGTCTTTGCACATTTCATTATATTTTACTTCATCTTCTCAAGCTGCCCTTTGAAATCTTCCATTCAGCTCTTTTACTTCACCATGTCTTCTGTTCACTTTAGCTACTCTACATTCAAGAACAAGTTTCAGAGTCTTTTCTGACTTCTATTTTTGTCTTTTCTTTCTTTCCTGTCTTTAATGGTCTCTTGCTTTCTTCATGTATGATGTCCCTGATGTCTTCCCACAGCTTGTCTGGTCTTTGGTAATTAATGTTCAATGGGTCAAATGTATTCTTAAGATGGTCTCTAAATTCAGGTGGGATATAGTCAAAGTTGTACTTTGGTTCTTGTAGAGTTGTTTTCACTTTTTTCAGCTTCAACTTGAACCTGCACATGCACAATTGATGGCCTTTTCTGCAATCAGCCTTTTTCTGACAGATGATATTGAAACTCTCCACCGTATCTTTCCACAGATGCAGTCGATTTGATCCCTGTGTATTACATCCAACGAGGTCCAAGTGTATAGTCGCCATTTATGTTGTTCAAAAAAAGGTATATACAATGAATAAGTGGTTGGTCCTGCAAAATTATATCATGTGATCTCCGGCATTACTTCTATCACCAAGGACGTATTTTCCAACTGCTGATCCTTCTTCTTTGTTTCCAACTTTCGCATTCCAATCACCAGTAATTATCAATAAATCTTGATTGCATGTTTGATCAATTTCAGACTGCAGAAGTTGGTAAAAATCTTCAATTTCCTCATCTTTGGCATTAGTGGTGATGCATAAATTTGGATAATAATCATATTAACTGATCTTCCTTGTGGGCTTATAGATATTATCTTATCACTGACAAGGTTGTACTTCAGGATAGGTCTTGAAATGTTCCTTTTGACAATGAATGCGACGCCATTCCTTTTCAAATTGTCATTCCTGGCATAGTAGACCATGTGATTTTCCAATTCAATATGACCAGTACCAGTCCATTTCAGTTCACTAATGCCTAGGATATTAATCTTTATGCGTTCCATTTCATTTTTGATGACTTCCAATTTTCCTAGGTTCATAATTTGGACATTACGCGTTCCGATTATCAATGGAAGTTTGCAGCTGTTTTTTTCTCATTTTGAGTCGTGCCACCTCAGCAAATGAAGGTCCCAAAAACTTGACTGCATCCATGTCATTAGTTTTGGTTTGAGTGCCTTCCAACCTGAGGGTATCATCTCCCAGCACCATATCAGACAATGTTCTGCTGCTATTCATAAGATTTTCACTGACCAATTTTTTTTTGGTCCTTCCTATCTGTCTTAGTCTGGAAACTTCGCTGAAACCTGTCTATCATGGATGAACCTACTGGTATTTGAAATACTGGTGGCACAGCTTCCAGCATTATATCAGCTTGCAAGCCACCACAGCATGACAAACTGACAGACTAGTGGTGGAAAAGGATCATTATCCCCCTGAAGTTAGACAGGTTCAGACACTACTACTGATATTACTACTACTATTTCAACCACCATTTTACAATATCTTACCTGACAACAGCTTCCTCAGAACAGGCAGGTGTGGTAACTCTGTCCCTGTTTAAAGAAGCCACTGAAGCCACACCGATTATTTCTCGCTGTTCTAGACCACAGATGTAAATGTGGGGATGGTGTGAACACCACAGTTTGAACAAGGAGTAAAGCGATAAAAACAACAAAAGAATAACCCACACACTCTCTATGTTTGGGAACCTGTTGTTAATTGATTTGAAAGATCCAAGAACACGTATTGTATCATCTTCATCTTTCCATGCAAAAGAGGACAAAAAAAATGATCAAGAATAATTTTAGTTATGGACGTTTTTAATAATAACTCTGGTGTTAGCTACAAATTCTCTTGCTACTGCTAGAAACTCACCTCTTCAAGTACAAGTTTTATTTATTTTAGCAAAAAGTTCTACACTACATCGCTGGGGAATTGTATTGGTTTTTAATGGCAGTAACTCTTCATCTCCCTTTTCTAGGAATAGCCCTGCCCACACACTCAGCCATGTTTCTACCCTCCCTTCCCTGCAGTCATAGCTGACCACATCTGGAGTATGATCAGACACAAGGTAGCATATTCACTGGCCAAACAGATTCTCTCAGGATTTTAAAATAAGCGATCTACAGAGGGTGCACCACTGATATGTAGTTCCATCTTTGATAGTAAGCATTTTTGCATGCCTCGTTCCCATCTTCAAAATGAGTCTTATGATTCCTGTGTATATGAAATGATGTTTGTGAAAGTGTAAGGCATTCTTGTCATCTCCAAGCTGAGATAATATTTTAAAGGCGGTAACAAACTTTCTGTTGCTGTTTTAGGTTTTTTATTTTCTTGTATTATTTTGTGGAGTATTTCTTATCTGGTGGGTCCACCAAATACATGTATTTATAATATGCAATTCCTGAAATAATTAATTTATATAGTCACAATATAAGGTTTAGTTGAGAATGGCCAAGTGTACAAAATGGAATGAACTCATTTATTTGTTATGTATCTATATATAATACATAACATATAATACACATATGCAGATAAACAGGACATACATTACAGATGATAAACAACGTGACAGTGGTGCTAGAGTAAGAATCACTAAGGTATTTGTTAACTCCTTAGTCCTATGTTCCCATATTTCCACTGCCGTGACACACATAATAAACTGTAGTACTGTTACAGCACACTAGGGTAAACTGCTAGAGAGATCAACATGTGGGGCACACTGGTTGTCTATGAACTAGTGCTTTAGGCTATTTTTGCTACTAAAACAAATATTATCTTAACCACAACTCTTCTAATTCTGTGTTTCTACTGATCATTTTTTGTGCTTCTCATTTTCCCAGTCCCCAAGCCCGTCCACCTTAAAATGATCACTTCCTCACATCAGGGCATTTATATTAATTTCTGAGAATTCTTAGTCTCTTTCCATTTGCTCAGAGTATACTGTTTAAATGTTGAGTCTTCATCAACTATTTTTTTTATAGCTTAATCCCCTGCCATCTCTAATATGTTACTGAACAAATTCTTGCAGTGCTGATTTTATGGAAAATTGGTACTCTGGCTTACAAAGCCCTTTATGATAAGGTCACTGCCTAACTCTCTGCCTGCCTCTCCCTACACTCTCCATTTTGCTAACAGACTGGTATGCTGCTTTGTACATGGTCTTCAAATACACTGACTTATTCATGCCATTGGCCTTTGTACCAGCTGTGCCCTTTGGCAGCAATGTGCCCTCCCTTCTCTGTGCAGGGCTGACCATTTCTCATTATTCATAGCTCAGCTGAAATCTGAATGGTCTTCCCTAACCCTTCAGTCCAAAGCAGCCACGCAGACACCATGTCATGTCAGCCTCATTGATCCATCTGGGTTGTGTTTATTGTATTTGTTTATTGTTTTTAGTCCTCCCCACTCCTTGTAAGCTCCATTGGCACAGCACTTACCTGCTTTGTCCATTGGTGTTCCTAGAACCTAGAATAGTGTTGGCATTTAGTCATCGCTCAAATATTTCCTGAATAAATGTATGCTAAAAAAATTCTCCTGCAGCTACCTTCTGCCTGGAAATTATTTCTCTATAAACTCAGCTATTAAAAAAAAAAAAAAGAGCAAGTTCTCAGGGAAGTACCTCTGAAACATCCTTCCCACTGCATAGAACTGCATAGAACTCATTAACCATTCCTACATCACGTTAATAAACAGCCCCCTGAATTAATAAACAAGTCACCTAAGGTTTTGTACTGTAGTTCATTTTTTTATGTGTGGGTTATAAAGTATTTGATAAATCACAGCCATATAGAAATACAAGGTTTTTAAATTATTAGTACTGATAGTCAGAATAGGACATCACCCCTGGCATGGGTTTCAAAGGTATTCCTAGGTCTCCTTACCCAAATATACCCTAACAAGTACCTGTCATCTCCACACTACTCATGACTAGGTTATGCTGTTCAAATCTGTTAAAATCCAAATGTATAGTGAAGCCCTATTCAGTTCTAAAGGCAATACCTATGGTTAAAAATCACTCACAGACAAAATTACCCTTAAGAGTCCCTTAAATCACCCATAAAGTACAACATGCATATTATGCCATTTCTCAGTGAATCAAACACAGTCAAGTTCTTTTTCCCCCAACACTATTAGAACAGAGGACTATTCTTCAGCTGGTCACCAGATGAAGCAGTTAGCCATATTATATGAAATTTACATATATTTAAATTTTATAATCAAATTCAGCCCAATAACACATTCACATTGTAAAAGCAAGAACTGAGACCAATCAAGGAGAAATAGAACCTTATCTGCCATCTCTGGTTCATTCCAAGCCATCCATAGATGAAGTAGAATGGGGAACAAATTACTCCACTCTATTTACTTCTCTAAAGTCCCTGGGTGGTGCAAATGGTCAAAGCACTTGGTCACTAACCAAAAGCTTGGCACTTTGAGTCCACCCAGAGGCAGTCTAATTCCAAAAAAAGTAGCCACTGAAAATCCTTTGGAGCCTGGTTCTACTCTGACACACATGGGCCTGCCATGAGTTGGAATCAACTTCATGGCAGCTGGTTTGGTTATTCACTTCTCTCTCTCTCTTTCATCTTCCCCAACCCCCCAGCCCTGTGCTCATGCTTGATTTATTTAAGCTAAATGTGCATATGATGCAACTCTCCTGTAACACACTCAATCATAATTGGTCATTGCTACCTTAGTTGGAGGAGTTGATCACATGTGTCAGCCACATATCAAGCAAAGCCCACATGGGCATAGAATGCAGGAGAGCAACTTAGAACAAAAAGAAAGGAGTCAAGAAAGTCTGGGCACAAAGCTTCTCTGGAGGGAACACTGGACTATATGCCTAGGGGTGGATTTGGGCTTGGGCATCTAATGGTCAGCTGAAAGGTTGGACACTAACCTATACAGATTTTGCAAGGAGATATACAAAGGGGAAGTTAAAGAAAATAAGATGTGTTGGTAGCAAAGACAACTTTCTTGGTTTGCCTAAGGCTATTTCTGCTCATAAATATAATTGTGAGAATTGCTTAGTGTGTTATTAATCTTACAGGAGACAGATAAACAGCGCCAGTTACCAGCTCTTCATATGCGGTCTATTCATCCTCTCAGAGGACAGAAGGAGAAAATTCATTTCCAGAAATGACATAGAGAAAGATTACTATTCTTATTCACACCTATATAAAAGTTGAAGCACAATTACACCCAAAGGTAAGGGAATCTTCTCCAAAGGGAATGGTTTCTGTGATTTCCAGACAGGATAAAAAGGAGCCACTTCATTTATGTTTTAACAAAATGGGAAATGTGAAGTTAGAGACTTTGGATGCTGAGGATTTGAGATAACTTTTAACTGACTTTCATGGATTCTTTTCTTGAGACTCTGTGCTTTATGGTTGTTTTGAATTTTCAATTTCCTCCACCCTAACTGTCAAAATAGAAGGGGTGTCCTGCACATTACAGTAATTAGTCTAAATGAGAGAGAGCTGTGAAAGGAATTCAGCAGTCACAGAATGTTAGTATTAATGCTGTTTGTATTTCAGATATGAATAGGCAGCAATATGCATTCCAAATGAATGAAACACCAGACATTCAGTCAATAGCATTCTCTGACACCTATTGTGTGCAAAGAACCAGCCTGGCTGCTGGCTGAAGAAAAAAAAGCAATACAAGACAGTCCTTATCTTCCTGCTTGCAAGGCTGCAGGTCTTGACACACCAACACACTTGGGGAAGACTGCAGCCATCTCCCCAGCAAGGGGCCATTTGTGGGATATGATGACAATTGTTAAAGACTGAAATTGTGTCTCTGTTATGTTGTTGTCGCATTGTGTGCCATCAGCTCAATCTGACTCATAGTGATCCTAGAGGACATAGTAGAACTTTCCCATAGTGTTTCCTAGGCAAAATCTTTATTGGAGCAGATCTCCAGGTCTTTTCTCAGGTTTGAACTGCAAACTTTCAGTTAGTAGCCAAGCATTAAGCATTGTGCTACCAAGGCTCCTTGTCTCTGTTACAGACAAATGTAAAGTTGCGTGGCCCTAAATTTAAAGAGAACAATTAATTTCAAGAGACTGGGATTCTCATTTTTTCTTAAGTCTTAATTTTGTCTATTATCTGATGTAGCTTCTTTAAGAAAAATACAGTCCAAATTTGAATTCTACATTTTGTAGGGTTTTTAAAAGCATATCATTCTGCAGTTTTGCTACTATCTTTACATTTCTGTGTTACACTGTCTAAAAACAACTCTTTAGTTCCTTTCGTTCCCTGGGTGACACAAATGGTTTGCGCTTGGCTGCTAACTGAAAGGCTGACAGTTCAAATCCATCCAGGAATGCCACAAAAGAAAGTCCCGGCAATCTGCTTTCATAAAGATTACAGCTGAGAAAACCCTATGGAGCTCAGTTCTACTTTGTAACACATGGGGTCGTCATGAGTCGGAATCAACTCGTCAGCAAGAGGTTTCGGTTTTTGGTTTTTAGTTCCTTTATAACTAATAATCTCAACAGATCAAGCCAACATGAGATATTTTATGTGTGACTGAGATTTCCAAACATGAGCTCTGAGCTTGGTACTGATAAAACTTGCCTACAGCAGAAATTGGATTTACTCCAATCCTTTGACCATCCAGAGCAAAGACTTCCTTGAAGCTCTCTTTATAAAGATTAAAAAAAAAAAAATTAATCCAGTTTAATAACTCCATGCTGATTTAAAAATAAATCTTGTGAGAAATTTCAGCACCCACTAAAAATGTGCTTAACTTGCTACAGAAATATTTTCAGGTTGACATGAGAATCGATATCGTACTAATCAGGACAGAGCTGTGAAGTAGACATACATAACAAGCATGACTCATGGGATGAAATTATAAACAACTTCATTTTTATCTCCCACTGTCTCTTCAAATTTATTCTGTGAAGCGAGCACTTCCACTGCCTCCAGATGAAAATTTGGGCTGTCCTCATTACTTTTTCTGGGTTCTCTTAGATAACAGAAAGTCCTGGAGTCACTTTAAATCAAAAAACATTTTATTTCAGTAATAAATCAGAAGTCCAAACTTAAATTAAAGCTGAAGCATCTCCCTTCCCCTAGCTGAGTCACAGTGCAGGAGGGAAACCTACAGTTGGAGAAGGGTAAAAAGAGATTTGCCATTTCTTTTTCTGCTGTGCTTCTACTTCGCCACCCCCAGCTTAAACTTGGAAGGAAGAAAGAAGGTTCAGAAAAGCCCATACTTGACTGATACTCTTGTGAGTTGGTGTTGATCTTTGTCAGATTTGGCAAATGTTTAAAGGTAAGTTCTCCTGTGGGTTCTTCTGAGATCGACAGGCAAATTTATCCACATGCTCAATGCCAGAGAACTCTTGGCTGCAATGCCTTTGGTGCAAGAGATGAGTTCTCAGTATCACTGGCTAAGGCAGCTTCCTTCCTCATCTTTGGGCATGTGCCAATGCCTCCAGGTTACTCTGCTGTGCTCAGCTCACTCTCCTAGGTGTCTTCTTGGATATAACATAAGATAACCTCAGATCAGGTCTCTCTCACAGTGTGAGACCCACATCCGTCCCATAGAAACCACTCATGCATTAATCCATCTACATACTCATTCTATAAATGCCTGTTGAGCTCTCATTAAGTACCAAGCACTCCTAAAAACATACATATGCTGAAATATAAATGAGTAATCAGCTTAAAGTATACCTTTCCCAAGGAGTATTTGTATTTTAAACATACAATGCTTTAAACCACATGAATAAACCACATCACCCTAATCACAAATATGGATTTATTCAATAGAGTGAGTCCCAAGAGCTTACCCAAGAGGCACAGACATTGCATTTCTATGTGGGTGGCAGTCCAGATGCAGCAATGTATTATGAAGTGTGAGGCCAGGGGGCTTTGAACCTCCGATTGCACACCACCACCACTGCTTTTACCGAAATGATGTAGCTATTTGAGGTGATTTGGGGGTAACTGATAGGTTATGGAAAAGGGACAGGATTTGTTGTTGGAAGCCAAGTCCCCCAAGCCACTCCTTGGCTCTGTTTTCACATCATTAATATTTATAATTGTGTTATTATTAATTTTTAATAATAGAATTATAGAATAACTGTGCTTGAAGAAACCATAGAAGTCATTAGATCCAAGTCTCTGCACATATCTCTCCTGGGTAAGTGTATGTGAGGGTATGTATGTGTGTCTGTGAGGGATGTTTCTTACCTAAGAATGTGCTCTGAACATGGGTACAGGAAATCCACCAATACTGGCCCTGATTCCCTTTGACAATTGTTTGGACTTCACAAGCATTTATCTTGTACCCTCAGCTCACCAAGGTGAAGGCTAAGTTATCAAATGTTGGTTCTATTTATATGTGATGGACATGCAATCTGGTATTGAGTTTGACATAGGGGAAAAAATTAGAAAGGGCTAATCAAGGTCCTTCCACTCATAATTTTCTAGGGATTGTGGTGTAGGTTGCTTGACACTTTAGTTAAAGAACCAAAGGAGGTAAGAGAGTAGGGCCATGTGAGCACTGGAGGGGGCATTAGCCAGCATAAAGACTCCAAGGTGGGAGCACGCCTGGTGTGTTGGAGATATAGCCAGGAGGCCCTTGTGTCTGGAGTGTATTGAGGGAGACTGAGAGAAAAAGATGGCGAGGAAAGAAAAAGGTAGCAGATTGTGGAGGACAGTGGTTCTCAACCCTGGAGTCACAATAAAATCACTTGGAAAGCTTTCAGCAAATACCAGTGCCTCAGCTTAAAACCAGGTCTCTAAGTGGTGCCAACAGTTTGCACTCAACTGCTAACCTAAAGCACTGGAGCCCACTCAGTGGTACTGTGGAAGACAAGGTATGGCAATCAGCTTCCATTAAGATTATAGCCAAGAAAACCCTATGAAGCAATTCTACTCTGTAACATATGGGGTCGCCACGTGTCCAAATCGACTTGACAGCGACTAACAACAGCCCTAAAACTAACATAATGAGCATTCCAGAGGTGGGTACCCAACATCGGTATTTCTTTAAAACTCACCAGATTGTGTCTAACGTGAGCCAGGATGGAGAATCTGGTGCAGGACCTGGTTGGTCATTTGAGTCTGACTTTGAGCTAAATGTGAAGCCACTAGACTATGGTTTTTGAGCAGAGGAATGACTGATCTCATTCAGGTTTTTAAAAGGTCCTTCTGACTACTGTGTCAAGAATAGATTGTGAGGGCAGAAGCAGTAAGGAAGATGGTGTCTTGGTCGGGGGTGGGAGCAGTGGTGGTGTAAAAACTGATTGGACTCTGGCTATATTTGAAGACAGAACTGACAGGATTTGCTGATGGATCTGGTGTTAGGTGGAGAGAAAGAGAGGAGTCAAGGATGACTCAAAGACTGTTGGCCTTTTCTCCATTCTTTCCTCTGACAAGATCTTGAAGTGCCTGTCACCATTTCAGCCACAACTTCTTTGTGCTAATTTCCCTGTCTGTGGTTGTCTCATTCCTTCCACACCACATCCCTGCTCCTCCTTGTTTCATTCTCAAAATCTGGCTCTTAATAAAAGATATTAAATACTTTTTCCACTAAGATATGAATGAGTAGTAAGTATAAAGTGTACCATTTGCGAAGGATATTTGCGTTTTAAAGAAACAGCATCTTTTAAATTTCATGAATAAATATTTATTTTAATCCTAATCTCACATACTGATTTATTCTGTAGAGCAAATCCTAATAGTAACAGACTGAGAATTCTTACTTGGAAGGGTTTTATAGATAGCAATATTGGGTAAAGGAATGGTCAGAGAACTTGCCTTAAAGCTGAATTTGCATAATAGGCCTACTGTTTATATTTAGATCACAAGCCTATTGGAAGTAGTTTGTAAGTGACTGATGGATTGGGAAGGAGCCTAAAACTCCAGGCCATCCATTGGCACTATCACTATTTTCAAACATATGTAATTTCTATAACTGTGTATTATTATTTTTAAACAGTAGAATATCTGTGTGGAAGAGACCTTAGATGGCATCTGTTTCACATCTCTAAGTTTCCAGAAAAGGACGCTGAACCTTGGAAAGGCCGAGTTTCTTACCCAAGGATCCAGATGTGAAGGACTTTAATATTGCAACAAAATTCAAGTCCTATGGACATAAGATACAAAGGAAATCCATCCAAACTTCAAGGCATCAGTGCTCTTTTAACTAGAGGTGTAGTTTTCTTCCTTTAAAAAAAATTTCCATTTCCTTTTCTTCATTAAAAATGTTTATTATAATTAGTGAAACAATGCAAGTTTGTATGCAGCACAAGTTAATGATTCACTAACCTCCTCCATTCCTCTATGTCCTGAAATAAACAACTTCCTCTATGTCCTTAAAAAAACTTTATACATCCACACATACACATATATGTCATTGTGTGTTATTTGTTCTGTGCTAGCAAACCTCTAAAATTGGAGCACTTGGCATAATAAAATCGTTGACACGAGGTCTAAATCTGAACTCCATTTCATTGCAGGCTGCTGCTTCTGCATTCCCGAGAATGTAACCTTGACTTTTTCTCATTCATATGTATATGGCCTTGTGCATCTGGCTGGATGGGATAAGAAGACCCTGGCCTCCTATCAATCATCTTGTTTAATCTGCCTGGCTCTTGCACCAAGCCAGACTTAACAAATAAGGGTAGGGGTCAGGAATGTGATTGTAGGAGAACAAGTTTACTCAAGATGTTCCAGGAAGAAGGTAATTGAGCTGATGACTTACCCCCATTGTGACCATGTGACCATCACGCACTCTGATTCCCCATCTTTACTATAAAAGCACATCTCTCCCTCCATGCTTCGAAGAACTTGGTATATTTCTCTCTGCCCTGTGTTTTCCCAATTTGCAAATTGTATTACCCTCAATAAATCTCAGGTAATAAAATATGTGATATGCAGATGACACAAAGTGAAGAGGACTTGAAGCACTTACTGAAGATCAAAGACTATACAGCCTTCAGTATAGATTACACCTCAACATAAAGAAAACAAAAATCCTCATAAGCAACCTCATGATAAATGGAGAAAATATTGAAGTTGTCAAGGATTTCATTTTACTTGCATTCAAAATCAACACTCATGGAAGCAGCAGTCAAGAAACAAAATGATTCGTTGCATTCGGCAAATCTGCTACCAAAAACCTCTTTAAAGCTTTGAAAAGCAAAGATGTCACTTTGAGGACTAAGGTGCACCTGACAAAAGTCATGATATTTTCAGCCACCTCCTATGCAAGCAAAATCTGGACAATGAATAAATATCAAAGATGCGTTTTAATTATGGCATTGGTGAAGAATATTGAATACACCATGGACTGCCAGAAGAATGAACAAGTCTGTCTTGGAAGCGAGGATGGCGAGACTTCACCTCATGTACTTTAGACATGTTGTTAGGAGGAACCAGTTCTTGGAGAAGTATATCATGCTTGGTAAGGAAGACGGTCAGTGAAACAGAGCAAGATCATCAACGAGATGGATTGACACAGTGGTTGCAACAATGTGCTCAAACGTAACAACGACTGTGAGGATGATGGAGGACTCGGCAGTGTTTCGTTCTGTTTTACATAGGGTCGTTGTGAGTCAGAACTGACTCAACAGCACCTAACAACAACAACAACAATAAATCTCTTTGCTTTTACTTTAACAGAGTGAGCATTCTTACTCTTCAACAGTTCTTAGAAAAAATGAGCAATGTATTTATACACATATATATAATCACATTATAACTTATTTTCTCACTTAGCAATAGGAAATAAATAACTCCTATTATTATTTTTATTTTTTAATTGTTGTACTTTAGATGAAGTTTTACAGAACAAATTAGCTTCTCATTAAACAATTAGTACACATATTGTTTTGTGACATTGGTTACCAACCCCATGACATGTCACCACTCTCCCTTCTCGACCTTGGGCACCCTATTACCAGCTTTCCTGTCTCCTCCTGCCTTCTCTTCCTTGCCCCTGGGCTAGTTGTCCCTTTAGTGTCATTTTGTTTTATGGGCCTGTCTAATCTTTGGATGAAGGGTGAACCTCAGAAGTGACTTCATTACTAAGCTAAAAGGATGTCCAGCGGCCATACTCTCAGGGTTTCTCCAGTTTCTGTCAGGCCAGTAAGTTTGGTCTTTTTTGTGAGTTAGAACTTCGTTCTACATTTTTCTCTAGTTCTGTCCAGGACCCTCCATTGTGATCCCTGTCAGAGCAGTCGGTGGTGATAGCTGAGCACCCTCTAGTTGTACTGGACTCAGTCTGGTGGAGGCTGTGGTAGTTGTGGTCCATTATTCCTTTGGACTAATCTTTACCTTGTATCGTTGGTTTTCTTCATTCTTCCTTGCTCTAGACAGGGAGAGACTAGTGGAGTATCTTAGATGGCCACTCACAAGTTTTTAAGACCCCAGACGCTACTCACCAAAGTAGAATGTAGCATATTTTCTTTATAAACTACGTTATGCCAGTTGAGCTAGACGTTCCCCGAGACCATGGTCCCCACAGCCCTCAGCCCAGTGATTTGGTCCCTCAGAGAGTTTGGATGTGTCTATGGTAACTCCTGTTTTTAAACAGCTGCATAATATTTCATGTAATGGAGACACCACAATTTATTCAACCATTTTACTCTTAATAAACACTTTTTTTTAGGTTTTTACCTACAGAAACACTGGAAAAAAAACTGTACACTTATCCTTACATCTGGATGTTTTTATTATTATAAGATATGTTCTCTGAAGGTTTCAGTAAGATTAACTGACTATAAAAACCTTTTATCTTCTGACCATCTGTCTATAAATCCATTCTTTTTATTCTCACTAGGCTATATTCTTAAAGTCAGGCTTTGATCTTTTCTTTTTATTAATTGAGTAATTCTACACGTATTTATTTAGTGCTGTTAATGTGATATGTCCTGAGGCTCTTTCCTGAATCCTATATTTTTAGTTGCTACTCAGACTTATCAAAATGGCTCTTAATAAAGGTTTTTCTCCACATGTCCCCCAACCCAACTCACCTCCTATTGCCCACTATAGTAATTAAACATCATATAAGCCTTTGAGGCCTGAATCTGTAAAAGGTAATGAATCATTTATAGAAATCACCTGGCTTGCCTTGGGTCAGGACTTTCATTTTGCCAGAGAAAGCAACTTGCACAAGGATCACTATAAAATTATGAGTAGAAGGACCTTGATTAGCCTCTTGTAGTCTTTCTTCCCCAGATTAAACCCTCAAGCAAGATCAGATTGCATTTCCTACATATGTAAGCAAAACTGCAATTTGAAAATTTAGCCTTCACCCTGGTGAGCTGAGGGTGCAAGATAAATCGTTCTACAATCTAAGCAATGGACAGAGGAAATCAGAGCCAGTATTGGTGGATTACCTGCATCCATGCTGAGAGCACATTCTTATCCAAGAAACATCCTCCACAGATACACACATATACTCTTACATACATAGGAATGATAAAGATAGAGATAGCTGCCTTTCATATATAACTAAATGCTATTTTCTGATTGTACCAAGGATATATTTTTTTGTGTGACAGTTTGAAGGCAGTGTCCCTACCTAAATAGGAATCCAATACTACAGAAGATACTACAGTTTAGCGTTGAAGATCATGGCCTTTGGAGTCTGAGGGACATGGATGCAAACACTAGCTCCACCTTGTGCTTGTATGCTGACTATGGCTAAATCATTTAACTTCTATGAAAGTCTTGATCTCCTCATCCATAAATGAGAATATGAATACCTAACTCTTATGGCTGTTGCAATCATTACATGAATATTGAACATAGAGTAGAGCACTTGCACACCATAAATATTCAAAGAACACCTATTATTATTATAATGATCAAAGGAACTTCAGCTTCCTTATTCTTCGATGAGATAGAAATGGATTGCATGAAAAAATAGTTTATCTATTACATAATACTATCAAAGGCATAGGGAAAACAGTCATAAATATAAAACATTTTAAATATAAAATATTTTAACAGAGATAAACAGCATAGATCAAGAAAGTGGCAAAATTTAATACAGCTAACCCAGAATGGAGTAAAAAAACCCAACTCTCATGAAGCCCATGAGAGATACTTCAGGGTTATATTCGGAATCCAAGAATCAAAAATAACTAGAAGAAAATAAATGGTACAAGTAAAAAGACAAATCAAAAAGACTGGTAAGAGTGGATATTATGAAGGTTATGGTCTTCAAGTTACTCTGGTGATAGGAACAAATAATACAAATTGTCCAATATAGTGCTGGAAGATGAGCCCCCTAAGTGGAAAGGCACTACACAATGGCCACAACAGTGCACTCAAACATACAAGAATCATGAAGATGGCACAGGACTGGGCATTTAGTTCTGTTGTACATGGGGTCGCGATGAGTCAGATCCCACTCAATGGCAACTAACAGCAAGAATGGTATGGAAATGTCTGTATTTGTGTGTGTTGGGAGGCATTGATGAAGAAATTAATTCATGGAGAAAAGCTGGAGTCATGTTTTTCTTCTGTAACTTCACTTTTTATGGGGATTTGTACTCATCAGAGGTAGATGGATACAGGAGGCTACACAATTATATTAAGGCAGCTGATTCAAATAAATTTGATACTTAAATGCCTAAAATTCCTCAGTTCAGCATGCTGAAGGAAGAAATCAATTACTAGAGTTCCAGGCCTCTATAGTAAAATCTAATGGTTATTTTAGAGTGGAGGATGAAATCATAGTATTATTGATTTATATGTATTGTACTACCACTACCACTAAAAGGCAAAAAAAAAAAAAAAAGATACACTTCCTTATCCACACCAAAAAAAATCAAACAAGGACACAGATAATTCAAATATTATTGTGTAGATTTTATTTTCTTCAGAGATTAGATTTCATATCCTTTTAATTTCTGGTGCATTTCTTGGCCTCCAGGAAGTTTTGTGCTTACTCTGAGCTGCTTTGACAATCCTCACATCTGCCCCTAAGGCCTTGGGTTAAACAGTCAACTGGTCAGCAAAAAATTATGAAGCAAATCTCGTGCATGGGATCAGGGCAATGGGGCAGGCACGACTTTAACTCAGCTGCAAACGAAATTCTAACAATAAAATATTCAGAGAGACATACCACTTTGAATGGAGATGAAGTCAACCATGAGAATTCTAAATGGAAAAAGTGAATTTCCATTCCCCCTTCTTTAGTATTTCTAAATAAGTCATTTTCAAGCTTCAAGAGGTCCCAAATGCTAAATTCTGGGAAACAAAGCTTTAGAGTATCTGATAAATAAATTCTGGTCTTATTGCAGCACTGCCTCAATTTTTGCAAAGGGAATTCGGTCTTGAACAGAACAGCATCAGAAAATTAGAGGCAGTGTGGCATAGTGGAAAGAGTCTTGGGTTCAGTGTTAGAAAACAGGATTTGAAACACGACTGTGCTTTGAGTAAATTATATTTTCTTTAAGTCTGTTTTCAGGGTTGTTTTGGAGATTCTGTGAAGTAAGTCCAAGTGTGTTTGTAAAAGTAGAGCGTTATTCATTCATGCCTTAGTATTAAATATAAGGAAAATATTTTATTTAAACATCAATGAATTTTCCTTAAGATCATCACAAATAAATATATATAATCCATACCATGTGCTTAGCCTAGTATTAGATGACAGAAGAATCTTTAACCATCAAGAGAGACTCCTAATATTTAATAAAGTTCTAAGTTACTGCTAATACTTTAGTTGGCTATTTGTTCAAAAAGAGGACAAAATTAATGAAGGTTTATCAGTAGAACTTCAGGAAAATAATAATCAGTTTTATTTAGTCCACAAAATGTAAAACATTTACAGGTCTTGGGAAGCATTTGGAATAAATGTACTTAACAAGCAAAATTACAAAATCTGAGTAGCATTCATTCAATCTCAAGAGTCATTGAACCCTCTGCTGTGGAGGCAATTCCAATGCATAACGACCCAAAGGACAGAGTAGAACTGGCCCATAGGGTTTCCAAGCCTGTAAATCTTTGCAGAAGCAGACTGCCACATTTTTCTCCTGAGGAGTGGCTGGTGGGTTCAAACTGCTGTCCTTTCAGTTAGCAGCTGAGCACTTACCTACTGTGCCACCAGGACTCCTCCAGTCCCTAGACTTTCATATTTTTTTTACTGCACCAGCCTACTTTCTCAATGCACTTATTATCCTCAAAAGACCACACTCCAGATAAACCCATTATCAACAACAGTAGATTATGTAAATTATCCATGTAAATGTACTTAAACAATTAAAGCCACACAGTTATTCAAAGTTAAAGAACAAAAGCAAAGAAACACTAATTCTAATTAGAGAGCAATCACGCACAGGCTTAAGGTCTCTTAGTGCCGGGTAGCAAGGGGCTTCTTAATGCCTCCTGTGTATATTTATGTATCTGCCATAATTACTTTAACGCTTGTAGGTCTGCATATGTTAAATACATAAATATAAAATCTCCTCAAAATTGATTCAGGTTTTTTCCCTCACAAATTATCCCTCTTTATAATATGCCTGCATATTTAAATCATTATATTAATGCAATCAAGTCAGAGACTAACATCTTTTAGTCTTACTCGCTATTATGGGAATATCAGGATGTGCAGTTGCCTTCCATTAACGCTATCAGACTGGACTTTATTTGCAGAATGAGACCCATCGATTGTATCAAAGAATGTCAAGTTTTGTCCTTTAGTGACTCATGGGCTCCTTTCAAGAGCAGTGCAGTAATGGTTACTAGATTAAAACTTCAAACATGCACAATCACAGATGAGGTCCTAAAGCACTACTTTTATCAGCCTCATGTGGGAGAAAGAATATTGGCCTGGGAACCAGAGACACGGCTGGTGGTGCAGACCCTGTCGCTGTTTGTGTGACCTTGCACGTAAGGCTGCCAGATAAAATATAGACACTCAGTTAAGTCTGACGTTTAAATCAACAACAAAAAATTGCTGTAGTATAAGTAAGTACCGAGTATTGCATGGGACATACTTTAAAAATTATTCACCGTTTTTTCTAAAATTCAAATTTAACAGCATCCTGTAATTTTTATTTGCTGAATCTGGCAACCCTACTTGGGCATGCCATTAATGGACAATGATAAGCTTCTTCATTTGAGAAGTGCAGGGTTGGGCAGAATGGCATCTAAGTGAAACACCATAAAGAATATTCTGTTCATAGACAAACAAGAGACAAAACTTATTATATTTGTTTCCGTAATGATTAAGCAGAGATTCATAAAATCACTCACATTTAAAACTAAGCAAGCTAAGCTGCTTGCCTAATGGTGGAGATGGATCCAATATCTCTGTAAATTTCCAAACACAGAGGAAAAGAAACCTTAGGCAGTCTTTTAGCCAAGCATTTTAATAACTTCTGTATATGCTATCTACTGCTGCATAACAAATTACCCCCAAAACTTAGAGCTTAAAATAGCATTTATTATCTCACAGTTTATATGGGTCAGGAATCCAGGCAAGGCTTGGCTGGGTCCTCTTGCTTAGGATCTCAAAAGGCTAAAATCAAGGTGTTGGCTGAGGCTAAAGTTATCTTGAGGGTCAAAAGGATATTCTTCCAGACTCACTCACATGGTTGTTCATTTGTTGTTGCTGTTAGGTGCTGTCGAGTTGATTCTGATTCATAGCAACCTTATGTACAACAGAAAGAAACACTGCCCAGTCCTATAACACCCTCACAATTGTTGCTATGCTTGAGTCCATCATTACAGCCACTGTGTCAATTAATCTCATTGAGGGTCTTCCTCTGTTACACGGACCCTCTACTTTACTAAGCATGATGTCCTTCTCCTGGGACTGGTCCCTCCTGGTACTGTGTCCAAGGTACATGAAATGAAGTCTCTCCATCCTTATTTCTAAGGAGCATCCTGGCTGTACTTCTTCCAAGACAGATTTGTTCATTTTTCTGGCAATCCATGGTCTATTCAATATTTTACTTGCATGTGATATTAATGATATTATTTGATAATTTCTGCATTATTTTGGATCATCTTTCTTTGGAATAGACACAAATATGGATCTCTTCTAATAGTTGACCAGGTAGCTGTCTTCCAAATTTCTTGGCATAGATGAGTGAGCACCTCCAGTGCTGCATCCATTTGTTGAAACATCTCAATGGTTGTTCATAAGACTCAGTTACTTGCACATTGAAGGCCTCAGTTCTTCATTGGCTGTTGGCTGGAGGCTTCTCTCAGCTTCTTGTCAGGTGGGCTTCCCCACAGGGCAGCTCATAACATGGCAGCTTGCTTCATTAGAGCAAGCAAGCAAGAAGAACCAGAGACAGTGTGAGCAAGAAGTCACAGTCTTTTATAACCTAATCTCAGAAGTGAAATGCCATCACATTTGCCAGTTTCTGTTTGTTATAAGCAAATCAGTAGGTCCAGCCTACAACCAAGAGGAGAGGATTGTATATGATGTGAACACCAGGAGATGGGGATCATCGGGAGCCATTTTAGATACTGCCTATTACAACTTCAAAACTCTTTTTTTTTTTCTATTTGTTTATTTTTGGAAAATTTGCTTAATAGCTTGCAGGCTCTATATTTGGCCCTTTAAAAAATTGGTGTCCATTGATGATACAACACCCTTAATCTTGTTCTTTACTTGATCATTTCTGTCTTAAAATGATCATTTAGAGTTAATAATCAGTCAGTTCAGGTTTGAATTCAGTCGGTTTTAACTATTGATGTTGTTGGGTGCCATCGAGGTGATTTCCACTCATAGTAACCCCATGTGACAGAGTAGAACTGCCCCATAGGGTTTTCTTGGCTGTAATCTTTATGGAAGCAGATCCCCAGGTCTTTCTCCCACAGAGCCACTGAGTGGGTTCGAACAGCCAATCTTGCTAGTGCTAACTAGTGCTTCTCAGATTTAAACATGCATAAAATTTATCTCGGGGTGCTTGATAAAGATGCAGATTCCACCTCCCAATAAGCTTGCAACTCCTGGAGATTTCAATCCTATAGCTCACGGAAGAAGTTTAGGAATTTGCTGGTTTGGCAAGTTCTGCAGGTATTTTCTATGGGAGTGGTACACAGTCTACACTTTGGCAAACTCTGCTCAAGCCAACAAGCATGAAGAACAAGTTTCTGGGGGCCTTGTCATCTTGATCCTCTTAATCAGAAAATTTAGGTGAGGGATAGTGTGACAAAATGAATAAAACAGTAAGGTTAGCATTAGTGATTTAAGTTTGAATATTGGCACCAGAGTAGGTATATGACTCTGTAATTCATGCCCTGAACCTAGGTTGCTTCAAGTACTTCACTGAGCTTTTCTTAGAATTAAATAAGATAAAAGTTGCCAAAATCTATAGCCAATTCAAATTTGTATTACACTTTTTGGGGGAGAAATGGCAATTAAAATTTATTCATGCTATTTAATCTAGTAATTCCCTTTCATTCATCATTCACTAATTTATCTGTTCATTTAACAAAAATGTATGAAGTACATAGCTATGACAGATACTGAGCTTGGTACTAGGTATACAACAATCTCATATTCTAGATGGACTATAATTTAGGAATGTAATCTAAAATAGTAAATAAATCATAAACACAAAACTATTCTGAATGAAATAGTATGTAGGCATGGAATGAGGGCTATATAGTGATCTGGGAAAAAGGCTTATAATATGAAATAAAAATTAGAGCACAAAACTGTATATACACCAGGATTATAAATATATAAAAACAGAAATATATTCCTTGAAGAGAAGAATGTAATAAAACTGACCAAAATGAAATAATGGTTAGGATAGTGTGATACATTATGAATAACATATTATTGTCCTCTTCGCTACTTTCAATTTTAGAAAATTGATTTTATTACTTTTAGGGTAGAAAAATACATATACTGATCCATTAACAGTGGTTATCTGTAGAAAATAGGATCAGTAGAGGCTTTTACTTCTATATATTTCAGTATTATTGGAAGTTTGAAATCAGAAAAAATACAGTTTAAATTAACATAAGTTATCATCAGATGGGAGCATCGGTTTCTCTATTTCAAATTTTCTATAGTATGAACAGATTAATTTTGAAAAAAGAAAAAAAAACTTATTTTTAAATTAATTGCAAACTACCTGGTTGCAGTGCATGGCAGATAGTAAATCTAAAAATATCAGATGAACCCAGCATTCTCCAGCTTTGCGAGGACTTTCTTGAGGCCCAAATTAATCTCTTCCAGCAGCAGATGCACTGCGCTCATATCCAATCACATCATCGTGTCTCTGTCTTCCTCCAAAATCGTCCTTGATGAGGCCCAGTATTTTACTGGTCTTTCTAACTGGAACAGTACCTTAAACCAACAGGCACTCAGCTTCTTTACAAAATTGAACTAAAATGCTCTAAATGACTCCAAGATTCCTTTTCCTAATCATAGTTTGGAGCATAAGTAGAGTCTGAATTATTTTTCCCTGGTGTATTACTTTTGTCTTCTCTCACATTGACAAACAGCTTTCTCCCCTGCCCCTCTAATTGTAAGCTTGACAGGTCACAGTCCGGGGACTTAGGAAATGACAAGGTAGAGGGAAGGGCTATACTCCCAACTTTTTGACCACCGTCAAAGAAAAATTAATAGCAGACATCTTACTTTGATTTTAAGGTTTTTTTCATTATCTATAAAACCAAATATCAACTGTAAAATTTCCTGATCCAAAATTAATCTTGCCAGGGTCTTTTTTCACCCAAAGTTGCTAATCTTTTCTTTCCTATTGGAAGCCAGCCTTATTTAATTTAAATTTCAAAAGGTATCATGGCTAAGGTGGATAGAGGGCCAGAGACCACCTTGTGACCTAATATCAGTAGATCTCAGTAAAAGGGGGAGGACAGGGTTCAATCAATAATGTTAAGATTAGCCAATGCTTGACCTTCTGTTCTTCTCCCTCCTCTTTGTAACTACCCTACCTCGAGCCATTTGCTTTTTTTTTTGAAATCAGAATGATCTCCCTATATGCATATAGAATAACTGCTCAGAATAAATCTTTTGTTTTAATTTCTGTGTTTTGATTATTTTTAACACCACTAAGGACCCTGGGGAAACCCTGGTGACGTAGTGGTTAAGAGCTATGGCTGCTAACCAAAAGGTCAGCAGTTCAAATAAACCAGGTGCTCCTTGGAAACTCTATGGGACAGTTCTAGTCTGTCCTATAGGGTCACTATGAGTTGGAATCGACTCGACGGCAACAGGTTTGGTTTTGGTTTTTTGGTTAAGGACTCTGGTGCTCTCACTCCTAACTTTAAGTTTCTAAGATGTTTATTTACTTTAATTAGTAAAATTGTTTTTAGCCAATAATAAATGCCTAATCTCCCTGTGTGGGACAAAGAACTTGGCTTGACCTTAGTTTCTGGCTCCTAAAAACAGCCCTTGGAATTCCCCCAACAATCAAGGTGACTTTGTTTTCTAAAACAGCCAAGCAACACTTGTTGTTGTTGTTAGGTGCCATCAAGTTGATTTCAACTAATAGTGACACCATGTGACAGAGTAGAACTGCCCCCACAGGGTTTTCTAGGCTGTAATCTTTATGGGAGCAGATTGCTGGGTCTTTCTTTGGCAGAGCCACTGGTGGATTCAAACTGCCAACCTTTCAGTTTGCAGCAAGTACTTAATTGTGCCACCAGGGCTCCTTTAAAAATCAAAAACCAAACCCTTTGCCATTAAGTCGATTCCAATTCATAGTAACCCTATAGGACAGAGTAGAACTGCGCTATAAGGTTTCCAAGGAGTGGCTGGTAGATTCAAACTGCTGACCTTTGGTTTAGCAGCCAAGCTCTTAACCACTGCACCACCAGGGATAACACTTAAACATGTGCAAATGAGTCAGGGCTACACAGATCCCACCCTGGCAACAGGCCTTAGGAAGGGAGGGGGACAAGATGCAGTCATTCATGCATATTCATTGATTGGATAGATCATAACTATGCATTAAGACCCCAGTCATGCATATTCATTGAAGTCCCAATGACTAAGGGACCCTGGACTGTGGAGCTTCCTATTTGGGGGCTTCCTGTATTGGTAAGAGCATCCATGCACAGGAGAAGGTGGCAGTTCCCTGAGGACAATAGAGGCCCCATGCTGGAAACTCTCCCAGACCTTGCCTCATGCATCTCTTCACTTGTATCCTTTCTGATTATAATAAATGGGTAACTCCAAGCATAGGTAATACCCCCAAAAAAAAAAAAAACCAAACTCGTTGCCATCAAGTTGATTCTGACTCATAGCAAACCTATAGGACAGGGTAGAACTTCCCCATAGGGTTTCCAATGAGCAGCTGGTAGATTCAAACTGCTGACCTTTTGGTTAGCAGCCAAGCTCTTAACCACTGCGCCACCAGGGCTCCAAGTACAGGTAATAGTTTCCATGAATTTTGTGAGCTGTTACAGAGAATTAATGAACCGACAAAGGGGCAACCCACCCAAGCTCAGGGTAGCTAATTCAGAGGAGGGTTGTACAGGCAATGGATTTGTGAAGACCCAGCCTTTGGTGGCTGGTGGTTGGAGAAAGGCTGCACAGGCAGAAAATGAAGAAGAATAGAGTCCTTCTAGCTTGTGCCTAGACCGGGGGTTGGGGGGCAATGGTGGCTGGTCTGAAGTGCAAGGAGTTGTGCAGACTCCTGAGCCTATCGCTGGTACATGATGACCTGGCCCCAGGTGGTCAGGGATGTTTTGACCTGGCCAAGGGTGTCCAGGGATAAAGTCTGACCTAACTCTGGATGGTTAGAGTGAGAGAGGAAGTGCCACAAAAGTGGCTGGTGTTGAGGGATGGAGATGTGGAAAAGTGAAGCCTGGGTCCACTTCCAGACGACAATTGGATTCATGCCATGCAGTTAGAGATAACAGTGGGGTTTGCCAACCTGGGCCCTTTTGTAGCACATTCCCTTTTTTTAATTGAAAGATAAAAAGTAACTTCCCAGTCAGAACTTCAGACAAATATGAGATAGTACAATTTCAACTGCGAACAAGTATATGTGACTCTTTGGTTATCCTGGGCTATAATTTTTGTGGGTAAATGTATTGTTTCCACTAGGATTTTTACAATATTAAAACTAACTGTTGGGCTCCCACTACTTTGCCTCCAGATGCCTAAGGGTCTCAAGTACGAAAAAAAAATTTGCTCTAAGACAAAATCTCATTCAAGTCCTGTGGTTCACCCAGCGAGTTTGAAAAACCCAAATAAATTGTTCTCTAGCTATAGCCACTTCAAGTCTTGACAGCTAAAAGGCAATTCTTCTCTTTGCTAGTCCTGAATTTGGTGTCTGACAGAAAGATTTATTTTCCTTTATATTGTTGAGAATCTATCTTGTAAAGAGGAGAACTGGCCAGAGTCCTTACTTGTGTTGAGGTTGTTGTTTTATCTTCTTGGTTTAGGTAGAATTGAGACAGTCAACTGGGCAGAGTGCTAGAGATCTGGGGAGGAGGGGCTTTGCGGTAAATTTATAATCAATGACTGTAAAAACTATTCCTCAATGTATTTTAACCTCCTCATCTTAATATGTCAACCCATTCGAAACTTTCTTTGTTTATTCAATATTTTGCAACCGAAGCAATAATTATGAACAATATTGTCCTAGTTGAATTCTCCTAGAAACAGGTCCTGAGAAAAGGATTTCAAAGAAAATAGTTTTGTGTGACATATAGGAAATATATAGGGAATATAAAGGTAATATAAAAAAAATAAAGGGATGTATCACAGTGAGATAGGGAAGAGAAGCCAGACAATAAGGGTATATTATTAATCCAGCTACCACAGTGGAAAACTAAAGCTTAATCCCTAGAGAAACTGACAATTATGTAAAACACACCTCAAAATTCCTTCCAAGGAGCAAAAGAGCTGGGGTATTTATACACCAGTCCGAAGAGTCTTGTGGAAGGCTGCTTCTGAGGATGATAATTCCTCAGCACTTCCAACCTGGCATGTGCACAGGTAGTGCGGCTTCCCACAGTTACAGGTAATTCTAGGAGTCTCGGGCACAGGAGCAGATAGAGTCAGTTCGAAGTCAGCTGGAGCACACTAAGAGTCTGAAGCATACATTTGGGGCACTAACACTGTCATTGTTATCATCTTTTATGTAGAGTGTATTTAATATTATGATATGTTGTGGTTATAGTGGACAAATAATTTTGGTTTCTACTCTACAATATATGCTAGAAACTGCCTTTTGATAAATCTCTGTTTAATTTCCTTATAATTGCCCCTTTTTTTCACTAATAGCATGGATTTCACAATAACTAATTTGGGGTTCTAGTATTGGGCTACACTTAGAGGCAGTAGGTATAGTGGTTAGGAGCCCCTTGTCGGGATCCAGCTTGCCTGCATTCAGTACTGTGCTCAGACATTAGCTGCACACAATGAGAAAGTTAATTAACCCCTCTGTGTCTCAATTTCCTCACCAGTAACATGAAGATAATAATTTTAGCTACTTGATAGTGCCGTGGTGAAATTCATATGCATTAGTATAATAACCTGAAATAGTGCCTGGCTCATAATAAGTCCCATATAAGTGTTAGTTTTTATTTCCTCTTCTTTTTTTTTTTTATTCAATGGTCATTTATTGAGCCTATACTCTGTGCCAGGTGCTCTTCTTCACCCTGTAGACACAGAGATATATAAGATACATAGCAGCCCTTGAGGAACTCAACAATCTAGTTGTGGGATAACTAGATTTGGCCTTTTGTTTCTGGTTCCTGAAAATAACCCTTGGAATTTGCCAGCAATCAAGGGGACTTTATTATGTAAAATAACCAGGTAATACTTAAACTCGTGCAAATGTAGCTGGAGTCTCAAAGACCACACCTTGCAAATAACTTCAGGAAGGGAAGGGGGCATGATGCAATCAGTCATGCATATTCATTGATTTGATAGATCATGCATATGAATTGAGGCCCAAATCATGCATCTTCAGTGAGGCTCCAATGACTATGATAAACCAGAAAAACCTAACCCATTGTACTATGATAAAAGGTCCTAAACATGGAAGCAGTGGGGCTGGATTGGTGAGAACATCCATGCACAGGAGAGTGTAGCACATCCCTGGGCTCAATAGATGTCTCGTGCCGGGGCTTCTCCCAGACCGCGCTTGATGTGTCTCTTAATTTGTATCCTTTCTGGTTATAATAAAATAAGTAACTGTAAGTATAGGTAATAGTCTCTGAATTTTGTGAGCTGTTCTAGAGAACTAATGAACACACAAGGGGCAAAGAGACTCTGACTTCTCTGGCTAATTCAGAGAAAGGCTATGCAGGCAGTCAGTTTGTGAAGACCTGGCTCTGGGTGACTGAAAGAAAATTCAGGGAAAGGTTGCATGAGCATTCGATGAAGTAGGATGGAGTCTTTCTAACTTGTGTGGACAGGCATGAGTTCTGACCTAACTCTGGGTAGTTAGGGTCAGAGAGAGGAAATGCCACAGAAGTGGCTGGTGACGAGGAATGGAGATATAGGAAGGTAAAGCCTAGATCCTCTTCCAGGTGGGAACTGGATTCATGCTGAGCCTTATCATGCAGTTAGCAATGAAGATGGGATTTTACCACTTTGTCCCTTTAGTAACACACTAGTAAAAAGGACTAATAACAATAGCAGGTGGACAAATTAAAATTAAACAGACAATTGTATCACAAAGTAATAAGGGTCATAAGAGCACAGAACAGGGAGCGGTTTCATAATTATAAGATATTACTAGGTAGGATTATAGGTTCTTTGAATGGTGGGACACAACGTAAAGACACTTGGATAGATGAAAAGCAGAACTCTTTGTTACTTATATCTCCAAACTAAAGAAGGCTGCTATGCATGGTAATACAGAGAGTTGCGCCTAGGGACAGGGTAAGAGCAAGCTGGGGCCATAAGAGGTAGCTTAATTATGGCAAGCGAGGTAGAGTTAGCTAAGTTTCATGGGCTCCCTGTGGAATGGCTAATTTAAATAATTTCACAGGCTCAGGGGCATAGGGGCTCTCCCTAGCTATTTGGTACCTGGCTCTGGGGAGATTACAACAGGGGTATAGTGGGCCCAGAGAGTGAGAGCCCTATAAGGGAAGTGATTAAGGTGTGGACTTAATCAGCTGTTCAGGAAGGGGAGCTGACCAGCCTCTAGCTAGGGCCTCAAACTGGGTCAAGACAGCGTTTAAAAAAAACAATCTATATTACAGGAGCAACCAACTTTCTGGGCAAAGCCAGGACAAGCTTTCCCTTAGAGTTGATGTTACAAGGAAAACAGGCATTGTGAGATGGGAAGGAGCAGTGGATGCTCTGGTAAGGGAGAGACGCTTGTGTAGAGAAGAGGACTTGTGAGCTGGCACAGTGCATTGGAGGAATGGTGAGAAATTGTGATGGAAATTTAGGGCATAGCATGAGAAGAAGTGGTAGGTCACAACTAGGTATTAAAAGTCTAAAGGTCTTCACCCACTATGTGAAGGATATTGACTTTTCTTCTGTAAGGAAAGAGCAGCCAGAGGTGGTTTTGTTTTTTTTTTTTTTTTCCCCAGGAAGTGACATCTCAGCTTTGTTTCTCAGAAACAGAATTCAGTCATTAATGTGAAGGATTGACTGGAATCAGTGAGCAAAATTCTGCTGTAGCAACTGTCCAAGTCAGAGATAACGAGGCAAGCTACAGCAGGGCACTGGGGATAAAGAATAAGTGACAGGCTTGAAAAAACTTTTGGAGTTGGTGACTAATTGGATAGGACTGGGCAGAGAAGAAGGAGGGTTAAGAAAAAAACCACTATTTCCAGCTCTTGCAACATGGCTGGCCATGACATTAACAGGCATAAGGAATACAAAAGATCATCAAGTTTATGGGGCAGGGGAGAACATGATGAATTTAGAAAATGACAGGCTACCTTTAAGGTGTCTACAGGAAACTAAGACAACTGTGGCTATTCATGCGTCTTTGCGTTTGGGAGACAGCAATATGTGAGTATGTGAATAGATAAACTCAATCAGAAGCTATACTCTCTCAGAAGAAAATTAGACAACACCGTGGTGCCTCACTTGTGCCAAAATGAACATGAGATACCTGCACCTGTTAAGCTGATTCTCATTCTCAGCTTTTCAATTGGTAAAACTTATTCAGAAATCACTGTCTAACATTTTCTCCTTCACTTTTCTAATAGTTAGGTGACCATTCCATTTTGTGATGCTGATTCCAATATATCTACTCTAAAATTGACAGGGAAAGACAAATCTTCATTTAAAATGTTTGAGACTTGATTACTATGCAGTTGTTCTGGGGGTAATCTGACAGCGACTTTTTGATTTTGATTTCCAAGGTTGATTTCACAAGAGTGGTTGACTAAAAAGGAGTTTTCTTTCTTCCTTCCTTGTTCTGTCATGTGTATTTATCCCAAGGTTGTACTACTGATACTTACCTAGGTAAAGGAGGCCTGTGTTTCAAGCAAGGAGTCTACCTATAACTGTGCTCCTCTGCTAGAATTTTAAAATAATGAGACTAATATTAAAAAAAAGAAAGGAGGGACTTCCAGGCACCATGGCACTATAGACAGAAGAACCATGCTGTCCCTCCACGGCAAAGACCCAAAAAACTAAGTCAAACAGAGACAAACATCAATCCTGAAACCCTAAGCATTAAACGAAGAGATAAAGAACTCAGCCAAGCACCGAATGAATAAGAAACTGACAGAGAACAGAGAGTGAGGAGAGATACGTACAGAGGTCCCCTATCAGCTAACACAGCACAGATTCGCTATCTTGGACTCCTGGCAGAGATTGGCAAACAGTGAGTGCAGGAAAGCAGTTTCATGGAGCTCCCAGCAGGAGACAGAACAACAGGTAACCAGAGATATACACTTTCCCACCCCCCACCTTTCTTCACCCCCACTCAACCTCCTCTGCCTCCTGCAGCCACAATCTCTAGGCCAGGAGACTCTAGCCTCAGCAGTGTGCTGCTTGGATTCCACTTGCCCACACTGGCCAGCTCCCTGAGTGCCATTTGTTTGTTGCTGGTGTCGCTTTTTCCTCTTTTTTTGGTTTCTTCCGTACCTCTCACCACCTCCTCCTCCTTTCTCTCAAATACCTGGCTCCGTGTGTCATCTTTGCTTCTCCCTGAAAGGCTGTGAAACACCGCTCGACTGTGGAACTGCTTCCCGGCCTGCACCACCATGCTGGTGGGATCCCCCGGGCTTTAGTTTGTTTGTTTGTTTTGATTTGATTTGTTTCTTTGTTTTCTTTTTCTTTTCTCAGCTTGGGAGCCCTGTCTAGCCAGGCTGTACTGTGTGGCTTCGGAGCTACATCCTCAGGCAGCACAGCCGCCCAGTGGGAGCCTTAGAGCATTTCTTTGTCTTTTTTTGTTTGTTTGGGGTTTTTTTGGTTTTGTTTTGGTTTGGTTTTTGGTTTTGGTTTTGTTTTCTCTCTTTTTACCTTTTTGTCTTTCTTCATTTCTCAGTTTCTCATCTCTCTATACTTACCTTCTCTTCCTATCTCCTGAATACCCGGCACTGTGTGACGCCTCTACCTGTTCTAGCCAGGCTGTACTTCATGGCCTGGGAGTCACTTCCCCAGTCTTCGCAACCACACCGGCGGGATCCCTGTGGGCTTTGCTTTTCTTTTTTTTTTTTTTTCTAATTTTTATTTATCCATTTTTTTATCCTTTTTCTTTTCTTTCTTTTTTTTTCTCCATTTCTTAGTCTCTCATCTCTCCACTCCAACAGCAAGCTCCCTTAGCACTTTGTTTGTTTGTTTTTGGCTTCTGTTTCTCTCTCCTCTCTCTCCTCTTTCCCATACCCATCTTAGCTCCACACCGCACAATCTCCCCCCTCCTTCCTGCCTACCTGCACATTGCATTGCATATCATACCCCCAAGCAGAACAGCCATGGCCTACAGGAACCTGTCCTACACTGATTCCTGGCCTGCTCAGTCAGCCCTAATACATGCCAAAACATCCCATCCAAGCAACCCCCCTTCATATGGACCTGACCTGCTGCACCATAGCTGAGCTACTGACCCTGCCCACTGAAAAGGAGGTGAAAAGTATAATGCCCAGAGACAAGCAAATAACAAAGAATGCACAGCCCACCTGCTCAGACATAGCCAAATAAAATAAAAAAGCAGGACAAAACAAACAAATCTACAGACAACAAATGAGGAAAATACCTACTGAATTTCCCAAAGATAGCAGACAATATCAAAACGTATGGAAAAAGCAAGACAGGATGGTTCCAGTAGGTGTCCAAAATAAAACACCAGATGACTTTCCAGTAGAAGAAAAGGCACTAGAATTACCTGATAGGGAATTTAAATCTCTAATATTCAGAGCTATCCAAAAGTGAAGCAAAAAGCAGACAAAAATGAGGAAAAATAGACAAATTGATGGAAAATATAGACAAAAAAGTTGAAGAATTCAAGAAAACAATACAGGAACAAAATGCCAAAATAAATTCACAACTAGAAATTATACAAAGACAACAATTAGAAATTCAAAAGATAAACAAAAAGATTTCAGAAATGGATGGTGTCATAGAAGGGCTGAGGAGCAGATTTGAAAGGATGGAAGATAGAATAAGTAAAACTGAAACAAACACTTGGATACAACTCTGTTTAAGGAAAAATCAGAAAAAAGAACAAAGAAAAATGAAGAAAACCTGAGAATTATGTGGGACACAATCAAAAGCAAAAACCTGCAAGTGATCAGAGTTCCTGAACAGGGGAGAAAATGCAAAACACAGAGAGGATCATTGAAGAACTGCTGACAAAAAACTTCCGCAATATCATGAAAGATGAAAAGCTGCTCATTCAAGAAGCTCAACGAACCCCATATAGGACAGACCCCAAAAGAAAATCACCAAGGCATATCATAATCACACTTGCTAAAACCAAAGACAAACAAAGAATCCTGAGAGCAGCTCAAGAAAACCGACAAGTCACACACAGAGGACAAACAATAAGACTAAGCTCAGATTATTGGGCAGAAACCATGCAAGCAAGAAGGCAATAGGATGACATATATAAAACCTTGAAAGAAAAAAACTGCGAGCCAAGAATAATACATCCTGCAAAACTCTAATTCAAATATGATGGTGAAATTAGGACATTTCCAGATAAACAGAAATTAAGAGACTATGTAAAAACCAAACCAAACTTACAAGAATTATTAAAGGGAGTCCTTTGATCTGAAAACAAACAACATCAGACCACAGCCTGAATCTAGGAAGCAGGATCACACCAGCCAGATACCAACCTAGGAAATGAATTCTCAAGTACTATCGAAAATCAAAAGAATTACAACAGGGAACCAGAGAGGTTAATCTGTAAATGAAAACAACGTCAGAAGAATAAAACAGGGAATAAACAGTGTATGCATAGAACCTTCTAATGGAGAGGAAGGCAAGGCAATACCAGGTAATAATAGACTGGCTTAAACCTAGGAAGATAAGGGTAAATTTCAAGGTAACCACAAAGAAAGTTAATAAACCTACTCATCAAAATTAAGAAGAAAAACAAAAAGTTTCAGTGAAAACAAAAGAAATGAAAAACAATCCACAAACAAAACAACTCAGCACAAGAGAATAAGAGAAACAAAGAAAATGTTGGCACCACAAGAAAAAAAAAACAACAACTACAAAATGACAGAAATAAACTCACACTTATCGATAATTACACCGAATGTAAATAGCCTAAATGCACGCATAGAGACACACAGTGACAAAATTGATTAAAAAACAGGATCCATCAACATGCTGTTTACAAGAGACACACCTTATAAACAAAGACATAAATTTATTAAAAATCAAAGGATGGAAAAAAATATATCAAGCAAACAGCTACCAAAAAAGAGCATGAATGTTAATACTAATCTCAGATAAAATAGACTTTAAAACAAAATCCACCATAAAAGATAAAGAAGGACACTATATACTGATTAAAGGGACGTTCCATTACGAAGGACATAACCATAAGAAATATCTATGCACCCAAAGACAGGGCTCCAAAATACATAAAACAAACTCTAACGGCACTGAAAAGAGAAATTGATAGTTCCACAATAATAGTAGGAGACTTCAACACACCAGTCTTGGTAAAGGACAGAACATCTAGAAAGAAACTCAGCAAAGCTACAGATGACCTAAAGGGCACAATCAGCCAACTTGACCTCATAGACATATATAGAACACTGCACCCAACAGCTGCAAAGTACACATTCTTCTCCAATGCACATGGAACTTTCTCCAGAATAGACAACCTCTTAAGCCACAGAGCAACCCTCAACAAAATCCAATACACTGAGATAATACAAAGAATCTTCTCTGACCACAATGCCATCAAGGCAGAAATTAACAACAGGAAGACCAAGGAAAAAAGATCAATTACATGGAAACTGAATAACACCCTGCTTACACATTACTGGGTAATAGAAGAAATCAGAGATAGAATCAAAAAATTCCTAGAATCAAACAAAAATGAAAACACATCATACCAAAACCTTTGGGACACAGCAAAGGCAGTCCTTAGAGGACAACTTACAGTAATAGATGCACACATCAAAGAAGAAGAAAGAACTCATTATGCTGAGCAAATTTAATCAGTCACAGAAGGAAAAATACTGTGTAAGACCACTATTATTGGAACACAAGAAAAGGTTTAAACACAGAAGAAAACATTCTTTGATGGTTACGAGGGTGGTGAGGGAGGGTGAGGGTTATTTACTAACTGGATAGTAGATAAGAATTATCTTAGGTAAAGGGAAGGACAGCGCACACTACAGGGGAAGTCAGCACAACTGGACTAAAATAAGGCTAAGAAGTTTCCTGAATACAGTCAAACACTTTGAGGGACAGAGTAGCAGGGGTAGGGGTCTGGGGACCATACTTTCGGGGACATCTAGGTCAACTGGTATAACAAAGCTTATTAGG
>NW_004443972.1:8233351-8234539 GCF_000243295.1 Trichechus manatus latirostris | reverse complement strand
AAGAGAGAAGGGAGCTGAGACACATGGGAACCTCATAACACCAAGAAAGCAGTGTTGGGAGCAGAGTGCATCCTTTGGACCTGAGGTTCCTGTGCAGAGAAGCTCCCAGACCAAGGAGAAACTGATGACAAGGACCTTCCTCCAGAGCTGACACAGAAAGCGTTCCCCTGGAGGTGATGTTCTGAATTCAGATTTGTAGCCTACTGGACTGTGAGAGAATAAACTTCTCTTTGTTAACGCCTTGGTATTTCTGTTATAGCAGCACTAAATGACTAAGACAAGACCTATACAAAGAAAACTACAAAACACTACTTCAAGAAACCAAAAGAGATCTACATAAATGGAAAAACATAGCATGCTCATGGATAGGTAGACTCAACATTGTGAAAATGACAATTCTACCCAAAGCAATCTACAAATACAATGCAATACCAATCCAAATACCAACAACATTCTTTAAAGAGATGGAAAAACTAATCATTAACTTTATATGCAAAGGGAAGAAGCCCCGGATAAGTAAAGCACTACTGAAGAAGAATAAAGTAGGGGGACTTGCACTACCTGACCTCAGAACCTACTATACAGCTACAGTTGTCAAAACAGCCTAGTACTGGTACAACGACAGACACATTTACCAATGGAACAGAATTGAGAACCTAGATGTAAATCCATCCCCCTACAGTCACCTGATCTTCGACAAGGGCCCAAATTCCATCAAATGGGGAAAAGACAGTCTTTTTAACAAATGGTGCTGGAAAAACTGGATATCCATCTGTAAAAAAAATGAAACGGGACCCATACCTCACACCATACACAAAAACTAATTCAAAATGGATCAAAAACCTAATTTTAAAGCCAAAAACTATAAAGTTCATAGAAGAAAAAATAGGATCAATGCTAGAGACCCTAATGCACGACATTAACAGGATACAAACCAAAACCAACAACGTACAAACCCCAGAAGATAAGCAAGACTACTGGGATCTTCTAAAAATTAAACACTTATGCTCATCAAAAGAGTAAAAAGGGAACCTACGGACTACGAAAAAATTTGGCCATTACAAGTCAGATAAAGTCTAATCTCTAAAATCTACAAGAAAATCCAACACTTCTACAATAAAAAGACAAATAATCCTATTAAAAAATGGGCAAAGGAAATGAACAGACACTTCACCAAAGAAGACATTC
>NW_004443972.1:8203359-8232281 GCF_000243295.1 Trichechus manatus latirostris | reverse complement strand
ACCACAGCTACCACAGCCTCCACCAGACTGAGTCCAGTACAACTAGCTGGTACCCAGCTACCACCACTGACTGCTCTGATAGGGATCACAACACAGGGTTCCAGATGGAGCTGGAGAAAAATGTAGAAATTTTAACTCACAAAAAATGACCAGACTTACTGGCCTGACAGAGACTGGAGAAACCCTGAGAGTATGGCCCCCGGACACCCTTTTAGCTCAGTACTGAAGTCACTCCTGAGGTTCATCCTTCAGCCAAAGATTAGGCAGCCCCATTTAAAAAAAAAAAAAAAGGAAGGAAGGAAAGGAAGGACGGAAGGAAATGACATATGTGTCTCCAAGTGTTTTTACCTTCAAGATAGTGGTCATTTTAGAAGGTTAGACTTTTACTTTGCAATGATACTGCCATCTCTCAAAACATTGTTAGAATTCTTTAAGGATAATCATCAAAGCCTGAGCTCTTATTTTAATGTACCCAAAGACAACACATTCTCATCCTCTAAAGTTGGATTTGATTTTTTTAAATATTTTTTAGAGTAGTTTTAGGTTTACAGAAAATTATGCAAGAAACACAGTTCCCATATACGCCCTCTCCCTGTACATTATTTCTATTAACATCTTGCATTCCTGTGATACACTTGTTAAAACTGATTAACCAATATTGATACATCATTATTAACTAATGTTTACAGTGTACATTAGGGTTCACTCTTTGTGTTATACAGTCCTATGGGTTTTGACAAATGCATAATTGTCAAAAAGTAATGGTGCATGTGTCCACCATTACAATATCACACAGAAGTTTCACTGCCTTAAAAATGCCTCATGTTCTACCCATTCGTCCCATCCCTCTCCCCTGACTCCCAGGCAACCATTGCTCTTTTCACGGTCTCTATAGTTTTGCCCTTTCAGGATGTCATATAGTTGGAATCATACAGTTTGTCACTTTTCTGGACCACCTTCTTTCACTTAGCAGTAGGCGTTTAAGGTTTTTCTATGTCTTTTCATGGTTTGATAACTCATTTCTTTTTATCACTGAATAATACTACACTGTATGGTTGTACCACAGTTTGTTTATCCATTCACCTACTGAAGGCCATCTTGGTTGCTTCCAATTTTTGGCAATTATGAATAAAGCTGCTCTAAACGTTTGTGCAGGTTTTTGTATAAACATATGCTTTCATCTCATTTAGGTAAATATCTAGGAGTATGATTTCTTGACCAAATGGTAAGCCTATCTTTAGCTTTGTAAGAAACTGTCAGACTGTCTTACAAAGTAGCTATGCCATTTTGCATTCCCACCAACGATGTTGTTGCTCCACATCCTTGCACCATTTGGTGCTGTCAGTGTTTTGGATTTTAGCCATTCTAATAGATGTGTGGCAATATCTCATTGTTGTTTTGATTTGCAATCCCTTAATAACATCTGGTGTTTTCAATTGCATCATATGCATATGAAAGCTGGTCAATGAATAAGGAAGACCAAAGAAGAATTGACGCCTTTGAATTGTGGTGTTGGTGAAGAATATTGAATATACCATAGACTGCCAAAAGAATGAACAAATCTGTCTTGGAAGAAGTACAACCAGAATGCTCCTTAGAAGAAAGAATGGCGAGATTATGTCTTAAATACTTTGGACACGTTGTCAGGAGGGATCGGTCCCTGGAGAAGGTCATCATGCGTGGTAAAGTAGAGGGTCAGCGAAAAAGAGCAAGACCATCAACGAGATGGATTGACACAGTGGCTGCAACAATGGGCTCGAGCATAACAATGATTGTGAGCATGGAGCAGGACCAGGCGGTGTTTTGTTCTGTAGTATATAGGGTCGCTATGTGTCAGAATGACTCGACGGCACCTAACAACAACAACAATGACTTATGGTGCTGAGTATTTTTTCATGATTATTTGTCATCTATATATTTTCTTTGCTGAAGTTTCTATTCAGATCTTTTGCCCAGTTTGCAATTGTGTCATTTGTTTTCTTGGATTTGATTTTTATGAACAACCAAACATCATTTGTAGCGAAGTGTGGCACAGGACTTAAATGATTAAGGTATATATGTAAGTTCAAAAGTGAAGCGTAATCATACATTAGTGATCATGAGTTTCTCCTATTTTCCTATTTCTACAAATAGCAAAGTCTAAACACAAAGTCTAAACATGCTTTTCGCAATGACCGTATCCTTGGAATAAATAACTTCTTTGAAGGAAATATACATTAAGTTTTATGTTCATTAAAGGAAAAATCAATCTCATCACTTTATTATAAAAGCTTAGTATCTCACTACTCTTTTAAATTTTTTAAAATAACCTTTGACAAGACTTCCTAACAAAGAAATTAATTTCAAATAAATTTTAATAGCTGCTGAAGCTTTTTAAAAATATATTTAACGTTAGTCTTCTACACAATCATCATTAAGGATTTCAAGACAACCCAACTTAGGTCGGTTTATTACTAATTTAAATCTCCTTGTCCTTTATGTATAATGTAACATTCTGATTTTTTTTAGTTTATTCCCTTAAACCACAGCCTTAATTTAGCCATATATCAATGTTTTAGATAACACAGCTGAAAATGCTAATGAACAAGTCTAAGCAATACCACTGGCCAATTTTTCATTAAAAATAAAACATCGTTTGGAATGGAGTCACACAGATTGATCATGACTGAATGCTGTTCCCTTAAGGCAGAGCAATGACCTAAGTTTAATTGGTTCACATAAAAGGAGTCCTATTAGACAAATGTGGTAGAAACCTTTGGCTGAATGTCATCTTATCTTTAGACTGTTCTACTTCATAAAAGCATGCCAAAGTAGACAAACTCTAAATTATATTAATAATTAGATACAAAGTAGGCAAATAATCAGTTATTTTTATTTTTATCTTTTTTAGTGCTAACTATGTACTAGGCACTATGCTAGGTAATGAAGACATAATGGGAAATCAGACAGAACACAGACACAATCCTTCCCCACCAAGAGTTTACTGTCTTAGAGCACATCATGGACAACCTCCAAGTCTATGTAGATTTTTAATGCTCTCTTTGTTCATTAAAGGGAGTGCCAGAAATGTTCAAACATCACATACATTTTATTTTGATGAAAACTTTGAGGTTGATCAGCAAAATCAAGTGAGGGTTTGGGAAAATCTTAACTTTTATCCACTTAATAAAGGCATATGTTAGCTTGATGACAATGCATGCTGGTGTGTCTTACAGCAGATTTCTTTTGAGTTGCATTGTTTTATTGCATTTCAGGATCATAAACAGTTAGATGTTCTTAATCTTGTATTTCATTGTTACCTTCACTGCCCTACTCCACCCTTCCTGGGTAACTTGCCTATGCAAAATTTCCAAATTCATTTGAAATGTGGAACAGACAAAAGTAAAGGGAAGAGAAGGATAACAGAGGCATATTTCAAAGCAAGAGAACCACCATCTCATTTTTTATAGAGGTTAAATAAAGCACTTGAACAAGCTATTTGGAAGTCAAACCTTTAGCAGGAAAGTAATAGTTACCATTTTTTGAACGCTCACTATGAAGAAAGTATGTTGTGGTATTTCTGTTACAGCAGCATTAGATAACTAAGACATATGGCTTGCATTTGTCCCAGATTTTATTTAAACTCAGGTCTGTCCAATTCCAAAGCCTAGTTGTCTATCACTATGTTATACTGCTTTGTAACAGTAAGAAGAACAAGAACAAGGAGAAAAGTTACTAATGATTATTGTTGAAGTCAGTTTTTATCATTCTGGGTAAACTCCTAGCCAAATCGATTACAGTAAAAAGATTATGGGGCAATGGTTATCCATGCTTTATCTATGTCCTAGGTAAAAACTAAGAAAAAACACAACTTTACACCCCCAGGTAGTTTCTGGGTTCACATTAGCCTGTCATTTCAATTGTTATGCCTTTCCCATAGTGAGTCGTCAAAACCTATCCCACCGTTGTCATACCCTCACTGGTGGCAGTTTGCAGATGTGTGCTGAGAAAATAGAGGATGAAGAGCACATTTTTTTTTTCTACACACTCAGACCCAAAGCTTATTACTGTCTCTTTGAAATGGACTTCAAATTAACTGAGGATGAGCAGGATAATTTGTCATTTTAGTCAATAATTTCTACTCTTGATCCTTCCAACTTTTCATCAGACTGCTGACAAGAGTTGGAATTGACTAGCTTCTTCTCTAGCAGAGGTGGAAGGCCACAGCGCAAGAGCTAGAGTCAGGAGGAATGATACCACAGGGCGTGTTGCTTTGCATGATAGGAAGAGAACTTCTGTAGGAAGAGAAAAAACTAAGGGGCAGGTGGGATAATGAGAGAAACAGGTAGAAGAACAGGTAGAAGCCATTGCTTCAGGGAGCAGCTAACCAACAAAACTCAAGTTCAAACAGGAGTGTGGGACTATAATCCAATTTGAGCAAATCTTGGCATATTTGGTGAGGCAGGACAAGAGTCATTGCCAGAAGTTCAGACTAGGGCAATGCAGACATCAGGTCCTTTTCATCACATTAAGCAATGTGTTAGTTCAATTGAGGTAAAGGGAGACAGAGGACAAGTGTATCCCTGGGGAAAGCCTAGCAAGAGTAGGGTTGGTAAAACTGACTGGCTGGGATACAGGGCTGGACTGTCTTAGGTGTCAGAGATCTGTTCATGAGAGAGCAAGACAAGAACATGGGCCAGACTTCTCAAGAAATTATTTTCAGCAATCAGAGAATCTTTATGGGGGCCCAGCCTAGCCAATGGGTGGACTTAGAGTCAGGAAAGTAGAACAGTAAATCTAATCACTAAACAACCAAACTCTTTCAATAGCAGGTTTAAATGGGGCCTCCAAATCTGGTGTAGGCCAGCCCTATCCCCTTGAAACAGCTCTCATTGCAAAAGAAACTTCCCAGGCTCAGAGAAGATGTTAAGGCTCTGGAGAGATCCCAAACAATAATTTGCTGGCCATTTCTGGGATGATGATGATGATGATATTGGTATCTAAGAAGAATTATTTAATAAGAACCAAGCGCTGTGCTAAGAACTACATATACATTAGTTGATGGTTCTCAAGCAGAGTAGTACTACTCCACTATGGAATTTATGAGAGCATTTTGAGTTTTAATAAGGACTGGGGTCACTACTGGTATTTAGCAAGTATAGTATAGGGATGCTAACTAGTCCCACACAATGAAGAATTGATGCACAAAAAATTCCAATAGTATCCCCCTTGATGGACCACTGTGAGTTAGTTCACTTAATGTTGACAATGTCACAAGTACAATTGTCATCTTCATTTATTAGATGAGAAAACTGAGGTTTAGAGAGATTAAGCAATGTCCCCAAGGTTATCCAGCTCATCAGTGGCAAAGCCAGAATAATAACCCAGAAAGTCTGGTCCTGTATTTTGCTTGTTTCAGCACTGAAATCGCGTTCACAAAACGACTCATAAGGACTAATGTTAGGAACAGACTCAAAGGAAAGAGAAGTACCAAGGGAAAGGTAGTATCCACAATAATGTAAGAGAGAGCCTTAAACCAACACTGTCTGTTTCACTATTTGCTTCAGCCTTGCCCAGTGCTGTCTTTACTTAAGATCAGTACACAAGGCAGTAAATGAAAACTTTGGGAAGAATCTCTTACCTTGGGTCAAAACCACATCTAAGTGTGGCTGTGCCTTTCCTTTCTATAAAATGTGACATAAGGAAAAGCACACATAACTGAATCAGAATTCTAAATTTCTAATAGTGGATTGGCCGCTAACTAATTTGGATAAGCACAGAGTCAATTTCTCATTTTTTTCCAAGTATAAAACGGGGTGTCTCCTACATCCTTTCAAGCTTTGTGGTTTTTTGCTTTGCTTTGAGTGGTATACATGATTGGATATGTATATAACACATTTTGCTACAATAAATGCATTTTCTTAACATGTAAAGTGTGTATCTTTTAGAAGGGTTATTAATCAGGGGGTATTTATAAATATTAGCTGACGTAAAGACACACATTTAAATGGAAGAAATACAACCAGAAAACTCCTTAGAAGCAAGGATGGCGGGACTACATCTCACATACTTTGGACATGTTATCAGGAGGGATCAGTCTTTGGAGAAGGACATCATCCTTGGTAAAGTAGAGGGTTAGGGAAAAAGAGAAAGATCCTCAACAAGGTGGATTGACACAGTGGCTGCAACAATAGGCTCAAGCATATCGATTGTGACGATGAGGTAGGATGGGGCAGTGTTTCATTCTGCTGTACAGAGGATCGCTATGAGTTGGAACTGGCTCAATGGCACCTAAAAACAACAACAAAATAGACAGCACAAGAATCTGTCTATAAAACTCCATCAATATCCATGGAGTATTATGGGTGCTCTAAGTTCACAGTGTTCAGTTTTGCCTATAACAGTGTTGATATTTCATATGTGCTTCTTTAAAAGTTATAAGAACCCTGGAGTACAAGCTTAAGGAATGCTGTCACTTGACTGCATTGAAGCTGTAAAATTTTAACAACTCACTGTTTACAGGAAAAATGGAAAAACCTCTAGGTGCTTTCTCTAAGTTTTTGCAATTCTATTGATGTTTGCTATGTGGAATACAGCCAGATGAGCAGAGGTATCAAAGTAAACACTTCCAGAGAGTACAGAGAATTAGAAATCGTCCTCCCACCTAGATGGACAGGAGACATTGTGAATCTCTATTTTGTATACACTCTTAGGAAATGGTAGAGGAAAAAGGCAACACCGTACAAATTAAGCATGCAAAATTCTTGCCAGAACAGAATGGCACATTAACCTTCTCAACAAATAGTCTCTTAAAAATACATAATTGGGTTGAATCAAAGTGAGGACACACATACCAACACAATTCTCAAGTCTCTCTCTTCTTTCTACTGTGTCACCCCTTAAATGGATTTTGATCTGGAGGATCCAAAATTTTAGTGAAATACCTCATTCTTGTCTCCTCTTGCCAACTACAGATTATCTGATTGGAACCTGTGAGAGAAAAAGCTTTTAGATTTTCACAAATTGTTTTCTCCCTATTTTTTTTTTTCATGCTTTTTACATAGATTAAAGCTAAACCACAGCCATAAACACTCAACGGTGAATAATACATTTAAAAGCTTGGTGGTGAAAAGTATTCTGCTTTTAACTGAACTGAACAAATAAAGGACTCTTCATCTCTGAAAGGGAAAGTTAACAGCTCATTGAGGGTGCTAAAATGCATTCTTGTAATTAAGAGCATAAATGTAAGCAAAATTCAACACCCTCTTTAATTTTTTTAAATTTCAGTGCCTATTTATTCTCTAACAAAACATTAACCTGGGAGAAGAAGATTAAAACGTTAAGAATCTATGAACATACTTTTGGTATTTTGGTAGGGGCTAGTTAAACATCCCACCTTCCTACTTGAATCTGTAGTTGAAGAATGAAACCAAAGAGTAAGCAGATGGGGTGGGGGGAATGTCATTAGTTGCTAAAAGGGTTGGGTTAGATGGATGTGGCTTCTTTCTTAAAATGGTGTCTTGACACAGGTCTGAAAGTCAGTCCATTTGCCTTCTTGAACAGTTGATTAAGTCCACTCTCCAACAACTCCCTTTATCCTGTTTGCACATTCCTGGGCCACCATGCACCTGTACTAATGGCCATAGGACCAGGCACCCAACAACTAGGGGCCTCCCTGCCCCCTAAGCCTGCAGAATTATTCAAAATGCCAATCCCCAGGAAGCTTGTGCAACCTAGCTAACCCCACCCTGCTTACCATCCATAAGCCCTCTCCTACAATTCCAGCCTGTTGTTACCTTGTCTCCAGGTACAGCCCCTCCATGACCATGTGTCACAGTATGTTGTGCCTCCCTGTCTCTGGTATCTATAAGTATAATAGTTACATTTCATGACCTCCCTGACTGCTCTCTCGCATATCACATCTGTTTTACTATCCTACAAATTTGTTAGAGCACAGTGGAAAAGAGTGCTTCCAAATATTATATCCCAGAATTAGACCAAATAGCTCACCCAGTCACAAGCACCGCTGGACAGGACTGGACTCCCCTCCACACCCAGCCTAGCAAGAACAGAGCCTTCAATGACAGAAGAGAAGAGTGAAGTATGTACTCCTTGTAGGCAGTTGGCTCCCAAGAGGAATAAAGGAAGGAGCTGATTCAAACATGTCCAGTTTATTCCAGCCAAAGTCACCAATTAGATAAGTACTCTGTTGCCCTGGGAATGGGTGAGTAAAGAGACAGAGAATGACTAGGAATATCACACTTCTGCCCCCTCTATATGGAAAGAAACATAAGAATGGGGAAGAAAAATTATTCCTTAACAATACTATAAGCCATGCAGTCGCTTGGTTTGGAGGTTATGGGAGCAAATCCATATCCCCATCATTTAAACAAATATTTTTAAAAATCCCATGTGTATGTCAATTAAGATCATAAGACTTAGGTTTCTCACAATACAATATGTAACATCCAGAGACAGTTAACATAGGGCCATTTATGTTGTGGAAGAACTTTAAAGCTGTCTATTTTAGCAACAGACCTGATAGAAGGGAAGGTAGAAAAAACATGTCAAATTTCAGGGAAAAGGACAGTATTATTGTGGTCTATTATGAAAAAGTTGATTAAAAAAAAAAACCTACTAAAATTCCTTTCTTTTTTCCCTGACACCCATATGAATTGTGAGAATGTTTACCTAAACTGTGCCCAAATCAGGCTGAGAATCATTCATGTTGGCAATCTGGGTGGCAGACTATTTCCATGTCGAGAGATGTTGCTTTAAAATCACACTTTTTCCATCCTGTTAGCTTTCCAAATTGTTCCTCTCACACTGGTTGAATTTCTCTATTTTGAAATCATTTAGGCTTAAATTAGTCACACCCCTTTTCCCACCTGTAAATACAGCGACAAAACTGAACAACAAGACCTTATCTGAGGAAAATCATATGGGATCTCTCCAGCCAAAAAGGTGCTCAGCATGTTGACAAGTGCTATTTTTTTCTTAAAGAAAACAACAGATCCCAATACTTCAAATTTGTTTTTGGTTATCAAAATGGTTTAAAGGAATTGCTATGATATGACTGTTTAACCTCGAGATTTAATAAGAAATACTAGATCATAACCTCCTAGAGGAAAGATTCTTTTAAATCTTTTACAATGCATACTTTTAACAGTGATAAACTTTGGAAACTGCTATTGAATTGTGGCAAGTAAACAGTATGTACCAATCACAAAGGAGATCATATTAATCATTCTCTTTGCTCTCAGTGACTATGGAGAGAAGTAGACCAGAAGAGGAAAAGATGGAGAAGGACTAGCATGTTACTGTATTTTACACACTTCTGTGAAATTATTTTGGGGTCATTTCAACCTCGAAGCCACTTGCATGCATTAGCTTCTTCTTCCCTTATGGTCCATACCCCTACCACCAATTGCTGTCTAGTCAATTCCAACTCATGGCAACCCCATGTGTTGCGGAGTAGAATCCTGCTCCACAGGGTTTCCAATGGCTGTGACCTTTCAGAAGTAGATCGCCTGGCCTTTCTTCTGAGGCACCTCTGGGTAGTTTTTAACCACCAACCTTTTGGTTAGTAGTCAAGCACTTAATCAATTGTGCCACCCAGGGACTCTTAGACTCTATGGAATAACCTTATTTAGAGACTACAATCAGATGTGTGCTTTCTCCCAAGACTCCAACTGAGTCTCTACAAGATTCAGTGTGTGATAGTCTCACCCCTCCTTAGTAAAAATAGCTGTAATGTAGAGAGAAAGGAAGAGTATATCTGAAGACAACAAGGTATCTTGCTACTCCCTCAGCTATTCTTTATAATCCTAGAACATCAAGGCTATAAAGGTAGAGATCAGTCTGCGCCACCCCCCCTCCATTTGAGAGATGTGAAAACTGAGGTTCCCAGATATCAGCTGTCTTGCCCCAGGTCACACATCCAGTGGGAGGCAGAGTTAGAAATAGGAAGAAGGGGTCCTGATCCAAGCATAATCTCCCTTCCTTTAACAGAAGTAAGGCAGAACTGAGATTTAAATATTGGAAGAATATGAGGGAAAAAAAGTTAAGATTTTACTCCTTAAACCCCACTAAAAGGACAGTTTTTTCCAAGAAGAGTTATTAACCAAGGATTTACAACTTATGTTTGGATGGTGGCTGTTAGATACCTGAAAATGTCAGTAGTATGATTCAGCCTTAAGAAAACAGATCTATCCTTAAATCTCTTACGACAAAATCCTGTCTCCATTGTAAAGTTATCAGGGATCAAATGTGGAAAATGTGGACCAAGGGACAGAAACTTATGTTTCGGTACATCTCAAGAAGTTCCAGATCAATTTATTGATAGGGTTTATGGGATGGCTTAGTTTCATGGTAAGTATCATGCTCTTCATGAATGTGTATTAATCCAAATAAGGTAGTTCTGTCTTCATTTACAACCATCTGTTGAAAATGAATTTTTATGAGTTGTCTTCTCAACACAGAGAGAAAACAGATGTACATTTAACCCCAAACCACAGAATAACTCAGCCTGTTCTAAAGCTTGATAAGATGTCTAGAATGGCATATACACAAATTAAAAATAAATCTGTTTACCTTGTGCTTTTATAGTTTGATATTTCATGCAGAACAAGTCTATAAATAAAACTGTTTAACTTTCAAACCTGATACAGCCCCAACTCACTGTGTTTCCTGCATGCTCACATCATCGCTGAGTCTTTATTTTTAACACTTTAAGAGAATTAAAATTGATTTGGGCTTATTGAAAACGTCAGATTATTGTCCAGAGATGACAGTGAACAGAAGGGCCCCACAGAAGAAGACTAGAATTAGCAGAAGTGAAGACTCGCTGACCTTAGTAAGCTAAAGTTTAGAAGGATCAGCACTGCAGGCGTGTTACAACTTTTAGTCTGAAAAGTTTCAGCTACTTTACATACACTAGCTCAGTTGCAGCAAGAGACATTAGGTTGTTTCTTATTAGTTGTGAAGCACTGGAAGGCCTTTCTGCAAGAGCGAATAGAAAGCCTCTTTCCCTAAATGGTGAAAGAATCAATAGAAGTCTTTCTGAAATCATTTGTCCTACTTTCCCAAAAGTGTATTCCTTTCTTCAAAGCAGCACCAGATTTTACACTCTTTGCTTCTAGTGTGTCCAGCACAGTAAAGAAACCCACAAAATGCTTGTCAATAGTGATGAGGAGAGTGACCAAAAGTCATCTTAAACTTCCTTCCAAAACACCGGCCAGAGAGTCAGAGGACCACTTTCAAGCCTAGGTTTGGCCATTTTATTAGCCATGTGGACAAACCCTTTCTGAGTTCCACAGTTATCTCATCTTTAGAATCTATTCTCCCCTTCTATGATGTACATGAATTATCATTAAAATCCCATGATACGTAAGAACAGAATAGATATATTAATATATATAAGATGTAATGTTTGTACTAGATTAAATAAAAAGTAATATATTGCTGAATACTGAATACACCATGAACTGCCAAAAGAACGAACAAATCTGTCTTGGAAGAAATACAGCCAGAATGCTCCTTAGAAACAAGGATGGCGAGACTATACCTCACATACCTTGGACATGTTAGCAGTAGGGATCAGTCTTGGAGAAGGACATCATACTTGGTAAAGTAGACGGTCAGCAAAAAAGAGGAAGACCTTCAACAAGCTGGAATGACACAGTGGCTACAACAAGGGGCTCAAGTATAAAAATGATTGTGAGGATGGTGCAGGACTGGGGAGTGTTTTGTTCTGTCGTACATACGATAGCTATGAGTTGGAACCAACTCAATGGCACCTAACAACAAGTATACTGCAAGTCAATCGAGAAATCTCTAGTACCTCTTGGCATGAAAACCCAAAGGCTATGGCCATGCTATTATTATTTGCCCTCATCAAAGCCTCCTAAAGAGGCTCCAGATGTATTTGCATTATATCTGTATGTACATTTATAATCAACTCAAAATCCCAACTCTCATATATATCAATTTGTTCAATTAAATGTCTTTATATGGACACATGGCTAGAAAACATAATTTCCAGCCTACAGCATCCAGAAATGAAATGGAGGGAAAATATATGCCCTCTCTATAGTAAATTAGCAAGTTAATAGAAAGAACTGTCACTTTTTTGTGTGTGCTACAGAGAGCATGGGTTTTAGAGTTAGATTCCAAGCCTGTTTCTTTAGTTTTCAGAGTTAATCTCTCTGAGGCTCAGGCTCGTCTAGTCACAGGAGGAAAGAGTATCTTCAGGTTATGAGCTCTTCCCTGCCCACCTCAGAGAGCTGAACTAGGGTCACTAATATGAGACAGTGTGTTTAACAGTCTATTGGAATGCTGTATGCAATTAACTACCACTCGTCTGTCAGTTTGTTGTACCGTGGTGGTGTGAGTGTTGCTGTGATGCTGGAAGCTATGCTGTTGGTATTTCAAATATCAGCGGGGTCACCCATGCTGGACTGGTTTCAGCAGAGCCTCAGACTAAGACAGACTAGGAAGAAAGGCCTGAAAATCTACTTCTAAAAATTAGTGAATGAAAACCTTATGGATCACAACAGAACTCTATACAACTCACTTGCTTTGAACATGTCATCAGGAGGGATCCACTGCTGGAGGAGGACATCATATTTGGCAAAGGACAGGGCCAGTGAGGGTGAGGAAATCTTTGGTGAGAGAGACTGGCACAATAGCTGCAACAATGGATTCAAACGTACTGGCAATCACGAGGATGACTCAGAAGCAGGCAACATTTTGTTCTGTTGTACACAGGGTCACCATAAGTCAGAGTCAACTTGACAGCAGCTAACAGTAACAATGACCTACAAAGTAAATGTAATGTACATTAACAGAAGGAAAATGGGAACTCTTTTCCTTCTCACATTCCTGAATGCTATAGGTTGTTATTATTGTTTGTTTGTTTGGCTTTGATGAATGGGTATAGGTGATTGCAATCTCTGAGGTGGGGAGACAGATGAGCAGTTGAAAAGTAATTGCCATAACAAATACAAATTGCCCATCATGTTCACAGCACCACCTCTCCCCAGCTGCACACAATTCAGGATTTATTGCTACAACGTGACTACCACATGAAAGAACATTTGTTCCTTGGGGAGTTATTTACTGTGCTCCATTTACTACAATAGTACCGAAAGGCTCATTGCTATGAACCGCCTGTAAGGCAGTATGCTTTTTTGGTAATGGTATGTGTTGTAGAGGGCATTTAACCTACAATTAATTACCTCTTATTTATCTATATGCATTGGGCAAATCTGCTGTAAAAGACCTCTTTCAAGTGCTAAAAAGCAAAGATGTTATTTTGAGGACTAAGATGAGCCTGATCCAGGCCATAGTATTTTCAATCCCCTCATATGCATGTGAAAGCTGGACAATGAATAAGGAAGACCAAAGAAGAATTGTTGCTTTTGAATTCTGATATTGGCAAAGAATACTGAATACACATGGACTGCCAGAAGAATGAAAAGATCTGTCTTGGAAGAAGTACAGCTAGAATGTTCCTTGGAAGGGAAGATGGTGAGACCGTCTCACAAACTTTGGACATGTTAGCAGGAGTCACTGGTCCCTGGAGTAGGACTTCGTGCTTGGTAAAGTAAAGGGTCAGCAAAAAAAAAGGAAGATCCTCAACAAGATGGATTGACACAGTGGCTGCAACAATGGACTCAAACACAGTAATGATTGTGAGGGTGGCTCAGGATGGGGCAGTGTTTTGTTCTGCTGTACACAGGGTCGCTGTGAGTCAGAACTGACTCGGCGGTACCTGACAACAACAGTGTATCTATATTTGGATTGTTCCCTTTGTGGATTTTCTGTGATAAACTTTAAATCTCAAGCTGGCTTTCCTTTGTCATTCCCCTACAACGTAGAGCAATTTCTTTCTACCCACACACATTCTCTGGTGTGTGTGTTGGAAATGAAAACCTGTTTATTATTATCCTAAGCAAAACTAAGTTATGATGGTATATCTGCTGCCAAAACATAGTCAAGACTTCTCCCAAAGGCAAATATAAATGATTTGAGGCCATTCATTATTATCTACTTCTCTCCAGGAAAATAATTCACTTTATTCCTTTGGTTTAGATGTCTTTTCCTTTAGTTTGCCTTCTTTCTTCTGCTTGGAATATGTGCTCAATTTGGTAAAATTAGTGGAGCGGTGATTGCAAACTTAAAGAGCATTAAAAAGAGTCACCTTCACCAAACTACACACGTAAAAAACTGTTGAATTGGCAAATGTTTTGTTCTATATATTTTTACCGCAATAAAAATAGGAAGAGTTATCTAAGGAACATGTTTTTAAAATAGAGATTCTCAGGTTCTTCTCCCAGAGATGCTAATTAGTAAATCTAGAGAAAAGCCTGGGAACAGGCATTTGAAGGAATGCTGCAGGTGTTCCTTTGACACATTTGGAAAACCACTGGTCTCGGCCAGATCTGGATGGGCCCACACTTGAGTCCTACATCTACTCATTCCCTTGGTCGTTGTTTTAGCCCTGTGGTTCTTCAGAGAGCTTCTAGTGTCTGGATCTCAACAGTGAGGACCTTTCATCTCAAAGCTCCTCAGGCAATTCAACTGCACTTCCTTTATTTTGGATCTAATTTTAGTCACAGATATAAATATTTCAAGGCCACCACGTTGTCCAAATTAAGATAAACAGACACACAAAGAGACTTCTAAATGTAACCTACTTACAGCTAGCAGGGTCTTTATCTGTGAAAACCTATTTACCTATTTCAGATTCCTTGTTAAAAAGTATGGTGCTTATAAAACTCAGCTGGGGCAACTTACTCCTCTAAGTATTCAATCAGATTTTCATACCAATTAAGATAATTATCAGCACAATTTCAACAGATTTCTTAATTATAGCTACAAATCTCTCTCTCAGAGAAAACAAGTCCCAGAGCTTTTAACAAAAGAGTTTTCTGTAAAATAGTAGGTGAGCACCAATTTCCATACCTCACGTCAGTGGAAAAAAAAAAAATTTCTTTTAGCGTCCATTTATAATAAAGGTCATAGAGAATATCTGTCAGCCTTGCTCTTAATACTATAGGCTTAGACCTACATTTTTTTGGTGTCAAATATTTGGGTACACATCACCTCACACTGACATTGGCCAGAAAACGACATCTCTGACCATCTCATTAATTAAAAAGTAAATGTGAAGCCGTCTTGGATTTTTTTTTTTCCACGTTCAGCCTGGAGTGCGTCATTTTTATTCCTTGTTAAGGAAACACTTGGCTGAGAAGAAAGCAGGATGACGTTTGCTTTTCTGTGGCTTAGTACTTTCTGCTTCTGTGGAGTCAGAATGGAAAGCACAGTGCTCACTTCCTCATGTCTGACATGATTCACATGGGGAGAAGAGGGGCTTTAACAAATGCTCTAAGGAGGAGTTCAGAGGTGCTAAATTCAGTGAAAGGCCAGAATCCCCGTAAGCACAGGCAGGCCAAGTGGTCTTTGTTCTTAGATATGCCAACTACACAAGGAGGGAACAATGCATAATGAATTCATCACTATCTTTTTTTTGAAAGCTAAAATATATTTTGCCATGAAAGTTCCCCTTTCATTTAGAAATCTAAGTGTACATCAAGAAAAATTGAACCACACAGCTCAACTCTGGCAAATGTAATCTTGGAGGGAGTTATTTGAAGAACAGTACTTAATTTAATTAACACTTCTGAGGGTCCAGGGGGCACCTGGAAGGCATCAAACAAGTGTGCAACACAGGAAAGACATGGTCCTGAGAGCAAATGTCACATCAACAGAGACATGGCAGCTCCACATATGTCAAGAGTGATAACTGAAATCAGCATATAAAGAAAACAATAAGTTTTTTCCAAAAAAAGTATAGAATGGTAAAAGCTAGAAAGAATCTTAGGGAATCAACACACAACATTCCTGCTCTGTGGGGAAGGAAACTACAGATTAAAGTGGTGAAATACCGTGTTTTTACTCAAATAACACACGTGTTAAACTATTTTTTTTTTTGGTCAACTGTGCCCCCTGTCCCCGAGGTATTTTCGTAAGTGTGCTATGCTAATTTTTTTACATGTTGCTGTAACCACAAATCTGTGAAAAAGTAAGAATAGAACACAAGCATTATAACTTCTACATAAATTCCATCTCTTCCCCCTGCTCCTATGCAAAGGGAATCTTCTGTGGGAGAGCCATATAACCTCTCCTTTATTTCACAGCCTACATAATCCTATGTCTAGCCCAACATGGTAGATAATGGAAAGCCTTCAGACTCTGGAGCCAAAGTGAACTGGGTTGGATTACAGGAGTTTTTAGGTCCTTGCTATTAGATTGCTACTAAGTGAAATGACTTTGTAGAAATGGGGTGGAGCAGGGGGTCTCAAACTTCAACACATGAAGAGTCCAAGCACGTACTACAAGTGAATGAGGAGAGCTTAGTTGGGACTGTGGTGAACCGGAGCACACATTAGTTTTCAGCATTTGTCACCACCAGGGTATGTGGCCCCAGGACTGCCACATCTTCCTATTTTTCTGGAAAGCTGAAAATCCAAACAATTTATGAAATCTTCTAATTCTTAAGAGCTGGCAGCTAATTTAAAGATTTTTTTAAAAAAACATCGTGGAAACCAAGTAAAACATTTCTGCAAGCTGCATTTCGACTGTGAGCAAAGGAAACATTATAAAAAATGGGGGCAGATCAGAAATGATTACATTTTTAGAAAAAAAAATTACTTCTTTTTAGCATTAAGGGCCTATAGCTCAAATTTTTACAATTCAAAATTTAAAACTTTAGATCGATAGAAAATTATTAATACTTTAATTCAATAAACATGTACTAATGGTAAGGCAAAAGGAGCCCTGGTGGCACAGTGGCTAAGCACTAGGCTGCCCACTGAAAGTTGGCAGTTCAAACCTGCCAGCCACTTCGCAGGAGAAAGAGGTGGCAGTCTGCTTCCATAAAGATTACAGCCTTAGAAATCCTACGGTGCGGTTCCGCTCTGTCCTATAGGGCAGCTACAAGCCAGAATCAACTCCACAGCAACAGGTTTCAATTTAGTAATAGTAAGTAGTACAAGGCATTTTGCTAACTGCCGTAGGGGATTTAAAGATGATATGACATTATCCATCCTCTTAAGAAGTTTACTCTTTAGTACAGGGGATAGAAAATATATAAAAAATAGCAAGAATGCAAAGAACAATGTAATAACCATGACTAGAGATATATGTATTAGGTTTCAAAGATGGAAGAACTTATATTTAAGCTGAAAACATGAAAAGCTTTCTGTAGGAGTGAGTAAACTGGGAGGCAGTGGAGACAGGTTATTCAGTCAATAAGGGGATAACAAGTAACTAGGGCACTCTTCCGAGGCACAGTCTAAGTATACGGGATATAGAAATGGTATGTCACAAGATGCTCTGTCTTCAAGGAGCTTACATTTAACATAATAATATATAGGAAAGCAAATCAAGAAGAAGACCGTTTCAAGTACAGTCATGCATAGCTTAACGTCCATGATACATTCTGTGAAATAGGATGCTACATGATTTGGATGTTGGGCAAATAACATATTGTATAACACAAGCTGCTGCTGCCATCGTTGTGCCTGCTGGCCAGAACTCGACCAAGATCTAGATGCTATGCCTGGCCATCCACTACACGCATCACCTGTCCGCTGTGCTGGGCCTCAGTGAGGAGAGCCTGCAATGCCTGTCTGGAGGCTCAGCAACGGGGCGCCCTCTGAGGGCTGCTCGCTCTGCCCCACTGGTGGCCCATGCAGGCGCAGACACAGGGCCCGGCCTCATCTGCCTGCTGGGGTCCCCACCCACCAGTGCTCTACGCCAAGACTGTGTGCCCCTAAGGGCAGGTGATGGAACCAAGTCCCTCATCTCTGCTCTTTCCTGGCAATGTGCTGGCCCTGCTGGAGACTTGGATGTCCCTGTCACCCCTGGAGTCGCTGCTAGCCTGAGGAGCCACAGTGACATGAACAACTGGCACCATGTCTATGAGCTCTGAATCCTTTTTGGCCTCAGCACCTTCAAAGTAACCCTCTCCAGGCTCCCTTTCCTGAAAGAGGGCACCAGTGATACTGGTATGAGCATTCTTACGGGTGAGAGCTGTCCCCACTAGGACAGCCCCAGCTAAGAGGGACCTATAGGGTAGATGCTTTAAGGCAGGCAGAAGGCCCTGCTTAGTGCATATTTATTTGTGAATAAACTGTTTTTCTGTGTCAAAAAAAAACAAAAACTTATGGGACCACTGACATTATGCCTGTACTGGTGAGTCCTAAGCAAGAAATCATCAAGGGTCCAGGGGTAAACAGGTAGCATCGTCTGTTTACACAGGTGGCATCATTCACTTCTGTACATCCCAATGGGAAATCTGGGGCCCTGGAAGGCCAAATCTATATCTGAAAAGCCAAACCTGTGAGCTGGTGTAGATTGCTGCAATTTGATGGCTTGCTCTGGACTGGACTTTGCTTGTGGATGCAGATGCTCAAAGTTCCAACTGGAACGAAACGATTCTTCAAGACGAAGAACATGCTCGTCTCCTCAGTACTGGTTTAATAGGGATGGGCAATTTAAACATTGGCTATCTAAAATGGGGGGAGATAAAGGCATGAAATGACTGGCTTACACACTTTCGTGGGTGTGCTTACACTCAAAATGAGGGGGACAAGGGAGGATCCCCACTGAATAGATTCCTCTTTTCCTGATGGGTTTGGGGAAGAGAGGGTGGGGGAAAATGCTGATAGGATTATATGATTCAGCTGTGAGTGCTCATTGTTAATGGGGTTAATTGTTAACAATATCCTCCACCACTAAAGAAAATTTACCTCCTCAAATGGTCTGTTGATGTCTCTTCATCAAACGTACCCTATCATCGCATATAAAGTAGTGAGATTGAGAGTAACTGGGAACCTAGGTAGAGTGGGCAGGAAAGATGTCTCTGGAGAGGTCACATTTAAGCTGTGAAGTCAAGCATGAGTAGTTATGAAGAGAGAATGTTCCACATAGGAGGAACAGCCTACCTTGAGAAGGGAATGAATAGAAAGGAGGTCAATATGGAAAGAATCGTGGACACATTGTATAAAGAAAGAGATGAGGTCAGTAAGGTAGGCAGTGGAAAGTATCGTGGTCTTTTTAGCCAAAGTAAGGAGTTTAGATTTTCTTCTGGATACAGGGAGAAGTCATTGGAAGGTTTTAAGCAGGAAAGTAACATAATATGATTTAGGCCTTAGAAAGGCCAGTCTAGTTGGTCTTTGAAAGGTGTAAAGTAGGGAGGCAGGAGCAAGTGTGGAAGTGGGGGTGCCATGTGGGAAGTTGTTTCAGCATCTCATGCCCTGAGCTGTGCTTCAGTAAACATGTCATCCCACTTGCCAATACGCTATGCTTCTAACCTCTCATGCACAGGAGAGTGTAGCCAGCACCATAACTTATCATTTGACTAAGTCAGTTATAGTCCCTGGGTAGTGCAAACAGTTAATGTGCTTGGCTGCTCACCTAAAGATTGGAGGTTTGAGTCTACCCAGAGGCACCTTAGAAGACAGGCCTGGTGATCTACTTCCAAAATATCAGCCATCGAAAACCCAATCGAACACAGTTCAACTCTGACACACATGGGTCACCATGAATTGGAATTGACTTGATAGCCAGTGGTACTGGTACTAAGTCAGTTAAATGATCCCTCTGATAGAGATCACCATGACAATACTGTCAAAAATAAATTTTCACATGGATTGGCAGCTGTGAAGTATTTTAGGTACACTGTGTGACATGGCACACTAACAGCCACCAAGTTAAGAGATTGACAATAGTGAATGAGATATATAATAACCGTTTTGGGGAATAGTTCACAAAGAGAACAAGATTTGTGAAGAGCATTATATTCCACTCCAACCTTTGCTATGAACAACTTGGGGTCTTTTTCTTTATTAATTGAAATAACATTGCCTAAAATGCATAGCAATTTTCAGTATATTTTCTCTATACTCTTTATCTATGTAATGGTGAGACCATTTTCCTCAGAGAGAGGGTAAAACAATGGTAGCAGTAGCGTCAGAACCTGTCTAACTCCAGGGGGGATAATGACCAGGATCAACTCAAAGATGATTCCCATGAGGTGGATGTCAGACATACCTCCACTCTCCAACCTTTTCACCAATTCTGACACCAGCCATCCCTCCCACGACTCTCTCTACTTCTCTTCTGGGTTCAATAATCCATTGTAACCACCACACAGAACTCAAAGAACACACTTACAGTTAAGTGGTTTACTAAGGAAATAACAGGATACAACTTGGGATCAGAATCAACAGGCTACAACTCAGGATTAGGATCAGAAAGCATGTAGGCAAAGTCTGGAAGCCTCCCGTGAAGTGGAGAGCACTTTCCTCCCTTCTTCAGTATAGAACAGCTCAGCTCCTCTCAGCTGTGCAAGCAAGCAGGCCCTTCTCTCTGCCATACACGCCCCCTCTCAGCCATGTAGGCCTCCTCTCAGCCCTCTAAGGACAGGCTTTCTCTCAGCCCCCCTGAGGACAGGCTTCCTCTCAGCCTTTGGCTTCCTTGCTGTCTGCTCTGCCTCAGGGCCCCTGCCAGGTCTGCTGCTGTCTTCAGTGTTACAGCCCTTGACCCACATTATAGCTCTTTTAGAGGGTTCCTTGCCTCCTCTCTCTCTGCTTCTTCTCTCTTCTCCTGTCTTTTGTGACCCACGTTATAGCTCTTTTAGAGGGTTCCTTGCCTCCTCTCTCTCTGCTTCTTCTCTCTTCTCCTGTCTTTTGTCCTTCTGCTTCTGTCTGCTTCCTGTCTGTCTTGTCTGAAAAACTTCTGTGGGGTTGGCTGCATACACACACAAACTCCTTGTCAATTTCAAGGCATAGCCCTCCCAATAGGGTCACGAACTGACCAATTCCCTCTCTGTAGGCCACAGACAATTCATTTGCATAACATGCTATAGTAACTTTATTTGCAGAGTCTATAGTCACTTCCTTTGCGTAGTGTATCGATCAGTCCCTGCAACGTATATTCCAATCACAGAGCAGACTACAGCCCAGGACCAGACAAAAAGTATCAAACCACAAGTTGTTTACAGCTTACCCAGAAAACTCAATCAACCTGAACAAAAGTTACAAACCCACTGGTGTAGACAACTAGGGCAAAGGTAATTCCTCAGGGTTTAGGGGAAAAAAATCTCAAGTTGTTTCTCCAAAGAATCAAGGCAAAAGCCCACATAAACTCATTTCACCACAGGAAGTATCAACACTTAATTTTTAAATTCAAAATTAGAGAACCCTAAAATAGCAAATGTTCCTTCTCCAAAGTGCCAACATTAGACTTTTCTTTAAAATCTTGGAAAGTAGTAAGCATAATGATCATTCAACAAAATAATGTAAATTCAAATATAGCCACTAAAATAATTACAAAGATACTACTGAGATTAAAAAAACTCATAATACAATAAAATTGAAGCAAAAAATTTGAAAAACAAGAAGGAATAAATGATTTTTCTAGATTTAGATGGATAAAGAGATGGATAGATAGATGAACAAAATTGATCCAAGATAAAATGGATACCTGAATAGATTGATAATTATTAAAGACATTGATACGATATTCAAAAATCTCCTTCCATATTGGACAAATCAACTTTATAGTTTAATTTTACCAAATTGCCAAAGAACAGATCATTTCTATCATATATAAACTGTTCCTGAAGAAAAATCACAACTTACATTATAAACCAAGAAATATTTTGATGATAATCAGAAAAGACCAGAAAAAGAAAAATATGAAATGAAGTGTCAAACATTCTAAATACGGTAAAATCTGTGAGAGCCAGAACCTGTGTAAGGCAGAAACCTGTCAGAGAAGAAAAATTCAAATATTTTCCACTAAATAGAGAGCGAGTGAAAAGTGGTGACTGCACTCTGTCAAAGATGGAACACTTACGAGACTCAAAAAAAACAAGACAGTCCCACCGAATTCCAGCTCTCACAAGTTTCACCGTAAAACGTTAGAAACTGAATCCAAAAATATTTTTTAGTAAAAATGCATTATGAGCCTGTGACATTTATCCTAAGAATGCCGATAATTTTACATTAGAATATTTATCAACATAATTTATTACATTAATAGATTAAAGGAGAAAAAAATATACATTATCTCAACAGATACAAAAAGAAGAAAAAGCATTTGAAAAATTTAACCTCCACATTTGATTTCTTAAAACTCCCAAGACGCTAGGAATGCAGGGCTTATCCTTATCCTTGGGCTTATCCACTAAAGCAAACATCATACATATGGTCGTACTTCAGATATGTTGTTGTTGTTGGGTGCCATAGAGTGGATTCTGATTCATAGTGACCCAATTTGACAGAGTAGAACTGCACCATAGGGTTTCCTAGGCTGTAATCTTTATAGGAGCAGATTGCCAGGTCTTTTCTTTGGCGGAGCAGATGCTGGGCACTAACCGCCAACCTTTCAATTAGCAGTCAAGTGTTTAAACAATGTGCCACCAGGGCTCCTTACTTTAGAAATAATCCCATTAAAGTCAGGAATATATTAAGGTTGGCCACACTATGAAACACTGCGCTGAAGATTCTAGCCAATACCGTAAGCAACCCAAAAGAAAAGAACTAAGTTCAGCTGCAAGTAATAAAAAACCCAAAGAATCAAGAGAGTAGCTTGTTTTTTCTCATGTAAATGTTGACTGGGTCCAGAATCATCAGGGATTAAGGATATTTCTTTCTTGCTCTGCCATCCTCGACACACAGTTTTCACTTTATGGTCTAAGACAAATGCTCCAGCACCAGCCATCATTTCTGTATCCCAGACGAGAAGGAAGGTTAAGAGAAGGCATATATTCTCCCTTTAAAAACACCCCTTTGCATACACCCCTTTTGGTTACATCCCTATGATTAAAACTTAATTGCATGTCCACATTTAACTTTAAGAAAGCCTAGGAAACATGCGCTTCATCCTGATGGTCATGGTCCAGCTAAAATTCAGGGATTTTATTCCTGAAGAAAAAGAATATTAGAGGAAAACTATTGTTCTCTGTTACAGAAAGTCTTTCAATATTGTCATTATTTGGATGCTTCTTCAAAGAAAACTCAAGAGAGTTACAAAATTACAAACACCAAATGAGTGTTTAGTGAGGTTTCTAGATGCAAGACCAACATTCAAAAATCAATAGTGTTTTGTTTACATGGTAATAGCGGCTTAGGAAAATGCAAAGGAAAGAAGATCCCATTCACAATAGCAGCAATTTTCTTAATCTTAGAAAAATCCTAACGAATACTGAAACTTTTTGTAAGTCACAAAGGCCTAAATCACTGGGAAGACTCAGCATAGTAAAAATGCCTTCTCTCAAAATTGGTCTAAAATTTAATCCAACTACAAACAAAGTTGCAATGATATTTCTCATGGAACTTAACGAATTGATTCTATGTAAACTAAAGAAACACAAATAATTTTTTAAAAATTGATAAAAAGGAAGGGGATACTTGCCTAGCAATTATACCAGTTAAAATGGTGTAGCATTAATACTATAATTGCCAAATGGATCAATGGAGTAGAAGGAAAAGGCCAGAAACTAGCAGATACATACAGAAGAATGTGGTACATTATTAATGAGTGAGAAAAATATAGTTTATAATAAATTATGTTAGCAAAAGAGACTTTCCTAAGGAAAAAAAGATAAAGTTACTATTTCACAACATAAATAAAAATCAATTCCAGGTGTATTAAATATTTAAATATGAGAAACAAACTAAAATTTTGAGAAATATATTTATGATATTAGAATTGATTTAATTAAACACAAACACATTAAGAACACTGTTTTAATTTTAAATTTTAAATAAATATTTTTAATTTTAGTTATGAAGCTAAAATATTAACCAGAAAATGGAAGAAGATATTTGCAACATACTATCCAAAAAAGGAATAATATCCTGAATATATAAAGAACTTCAACCAATGAGAAAAAAGACCAAAATCACAACAATAAAACATATATGAACAAGCAATTCACAAAAGAACTAAAACTGCAAATGTGAAAATATGCTAATTTTCTCTTGTTAGCAGAGAAATACAAATTAAAATAATAGTGATATATTATTTTTCTTCCATCACATTAGCAAACTTTTTTTTTAATCTAATAAAATAAAGTGTTGACAAGAATTTGGAAAGAAGTGGTACTCACACATAGCTGAAGGGAATGAAAATTGTTACGTCCACCTTGGATGCAGCCAGCAGTATCTAGGAAAACTGCCAATATGGCTACCTTATAACCCAGTGATCTGGGGGTGTAACCTCAGGGAGCTCTCACACACATACGCACAAAAAAATGTTTATTTACGCAATGCTTGTAACTGGGAGGAGCAGGAAGACAACAACTATAAACAACCTCCATGTCCAAAAAACCAAAACAAAACCCGTTGCCATTGAGTTGATTCTGACTCATGGTGACCCCATGGGTTGCAGAGTAGAACTGTGCTCCATAAGGTTTTCACGGCTGTGGTCTTTCAGAAACAGATCTCCAGGCCTTTCTTTTGAGGTGCCTCTGGGTGAGTTTGAACTGCCAACCTTCTGGATAGTAGTTGAGCACTTAACTGCTTGCGCCACCCAGGAGTAGACTCATGTCCAAAAGTGATGTATAAATACACAAGATAAAATGTTATACAGCATTAAAAGAAATTAACTAAATCTAATATGTATTCATGTAAATAAATAAAAAACTAAAATGCATAATAATAAAGTATGATGTTCTTTTATGTATATATGGATAGCATTTATGTACATACATATATACGTATTATGTATATGTATCCATGTTATGGATAAATATATGTATGGAAAAGTATAAAAATGGAAGGGTACTCACCAAACTCCTGATAGTGGTTACCTCTGAGAATAGAAAGAGAGAATGAGATTGAGGATGGGGTTGAAGTAAACTTTATCTCTATTTCCTTCTGTATATGAAGAAAATATGAAAAGATGCAAAAACTGAATTCTAAATGAAGATTATATATTTTTGTCATAGCCTTCTTCGTGTTTGTCTCTAAAAGTCTCAAAAGACAAAGAAACAGGTAGCCATGTAGGTTGATTCTGAAGAATTTATTTATTACATGACAATTAATGACTAGTTAAATTTTATAGATATTCTCTTCATTGTTGAGCACAAATGCTTTGAGACTAAAAACCTAGAATGAAGTACATTACATTTGAGAAAACAAAGAGCAAGGGGAATGATACCTCACAAGTGAAAAAAGAAATCCTTTCTCCAGCAGTAAAACCATGACAGATGATAACAACCAGTGTTTGCTTCTGACGTTTCCTGGAGATGGTCAACCTTGAAAGGTTCCTTTCTACTTTTGCCGAGACCATAAAAAGAGGAATGTTGGATGCAATGTCTGCAAAACACGGTGTGTTTTCCAACTGAAAGTGTACTGATGGTCTTTTCACTTATAAGTCAATGGCCTAGGAGAAACCAAGTACATTTCAAAACCAGGGAGCATACAATTAAATAATGCTACCCTCTGGCCCACTAAAATTACTTGTCAATATGAGATTCACACAAACAACACAGGGATTTTCCAATGAATCCATGAGTTGCATTCATGGGTTTGTAGTAGCAGAGTAAGCTTGGGGAATGCTAATTCTAAATCAGCCTTTGGATATTTATAGGGTTGCTGTCTTAGTTATCTAGTGCTGCTATAACAGAAATACCACAAATGGATGGCTTTAACAAAGAGAAATTTATTTTCTCACAGTTTAGCAGGCTAGAAGTCCAAATCGGGGGTCAGCTCCAGGGGAAGGCTTTCTCTCTCTGTTGGCTCTGGAGGAAGGTCCTTCTCATCAATCTTCCCCTGGACTAGGAGCTTCTCCAAGCAGAAACCCTGGCTCTGAAGGACACACTCTGTTCCTGGCACTGCTTTCTTGGTGGTATGAGGTCTCCCTGTGTCTTTGCTCGCTTCTCTCCTTTATATCTCAAAAGAGATTGGCTCAAGACACAATCCAATCTTGTAGATTGAGTTCTGCCTCATTAACATAACTGCTGCCTATCCCACCTCATTAACATCATAGACGTAGGATTCACAACACATAGGAAAATCACATCAGATGACAAAATGGTGGACAATCACACAGTACTGGGAATCATGGCCTAGCCAAATTGATACACATATTTTTTGGGGACACATTTCAACCCATGACAGTCGCTACAAGTCGGAATTGACTCAATGACAACAAGAGTGTTTTTTTGGTTTGTTTTTTTTTAATTTCAGCATTGTAAGTTTCTGAGAAGTCCTGCAGTCGAGAAAATTTTACTTTATCTCATAAACTTCCATATTTATTTAATCAGAGATTTCTTTTTGGGAGTACAATATAAAATGACTGTTCTGTGGACCTCAGTGTGGCTAACACTGATATATTTATTTGAATGTACACAATTTAGGAGTGACATAAATTGGTTTTTCTCTGCCTCTCACAACACCTTCACTGCATAAGCTCATCTCAAATACTTTCAAATACAATTCCCAGGAGGTGGCTCCTATGTGCCTCATTAACCAGTCCCTTGGCTGATATCCTGGTGCCTTTGAGTCCTCTGTTTTCCTCATCTTTGCTCCAGCTCACTGTGGTAATGCCTCGTTTCTCTGCCAATATCCAAACATTTCACTGCCATGAAATGCTGCTGTGGCTGCCACCAAGCTAAGATGCTGCCTCTGCTGCTGAGGCTTAGGGCTGCCATAGGCCACGGTCTCCAGTCACTGCCAAAGCAGTGGGATGCCTTTGTCTGACACTGGCATCCAACAATGCTGCTGGAGCTTGGCATTCTCAAAACCTCGATGTCACATGCTCTCTCATCCCCGCCCCTTTCCTCCCAGACCTCAGTCAGCTCATAGGGCAGGGTGGGAAGAAAGTCTGAGTGACAGACACCAGGATGGCCTCAGAATCACTCTTTGCTCTGACCTTGGCTTTAAGTCAAGCATGTACATGTCTTATTTCTCTTGGAATGCCTGAGAATTCTGTCTTAGTCATCTAGTGCTGCTATAACAGAAATATCACAAGTGGATGGCTTTAACAAAGAGAAATTTATTTCCTCACAGTGAAGTAGGCTAAAAGTACAAATTCTAGTGTCAGCTCTAGGGGAAGGCATTCTCTCTCTGTTGGCCTTCTCATTAATGTCCCCCCGAACTAGGAGCTTCTCTGCACAGGGACCCCAGGTCCAAATGACGCACTCTGCTCCCAGTACTGCTTTCTTGGTGATATGAGGTCCCCCTGTCTCTCTGCTCACTTCTCTCTTTTATATCTCAAGAGATTGCCTCAAGACACAATCCAATCTTGTAGACTGAGTCCTGCCTCACTAATGCAAGCGTTGCCCATCCTCCCTCATTAACATCATAGAGGCAGGATTTACAACATATAGGAAAATCACACAATACCAGGAATCATGGCCCAACCAAATAGATACACACATTCTTTGGAGGGCATAATTCAATCCATGACAGAATCTTTCAGATATATCTGAAATCTAAGACAGAACGAAGCTCATCCACCTTGCTTATCAGTCACTTTGGAAAGAGCTCTGTAAAATGATCCTACAAACCTAAGTGAAGATGTCTTACAAACTTCTGTGTTCTTTCATTATCCTAAAAACCTTTTTTTGTTTGTTTTCTTCTGCTTCTTTCTCTGGCAAAAGGAGCACAGGAAAATTTTATGTTTTATAGGTGTGCAAGTGTGAAAATTTTTAAGGGTTATATTTAAACTGAGTAAATTTGTTATTTGGGCTTCTGATCAATCCACTCAAATCTGGTCCTCAGCTCCACCTCTTCCAAATCCCGCTTCCCAAATCTAAAAATCCTCCACAATCTGGCCTCTCGCCACCTTTCCAGGTTTATTTCTTCCTGTTACCAAGCAATTGTGACTAGTAAGCACATTTACTGTATAAGGACTGAACAAATACTGATGATCCATTCTACGGTAATCAAGCACTGGGCTGGGTCCTGGGGATATAACTGAATAAGACACAGTTCCTGCCTTCAAAGAGTTTCTATAGACAGTTCTCTTCTGCCACGTGACTTTCCATTTGACATCATGTTTAAGTCCCCCTCTATTCCTTTGGGAAACCCTAGTGGCATAATGGTTAAGAGTTTGGCTGCTAACCATAAAGGTCGGCAGTTTGAATCCACCAGGAGCTCCTTGGAAACCCTTTAGGACTGTTCTGCTCTGTCCTATAGGGTCTCTATGAGTCAGAATCGACTCGATGACAAGGGGTAGTGGGTAACTATGTCTTTGTACGTTTTTTCCCCTCAGTGTTCAATAGCACTTGTCATTCTAATTTAAAAATCGCTCACGTTAAAGTGCAGTTCTAATTTCAGCTTCTCTTCAATGTGTATTACAGCTAGGATCGCCAGATAAAATACAGGAGGCTCAGTATTTTCACTTTAACTGCAACTTAATTTCAGATAAACAACAAAATTTCCTTTGTATAAGTATGTCCCAAATACTGCATTCTGTTTATAATATTGTGTGGGACATACTTATACTGAAAGTGTAAGTACACATGGAGGTGATGCCAAGAGGATAAAGGTGCTGTCTTTCTACTCTAGGAATTTATTGTTTAGGAGAATCATACAGGTGTTTAATGGAAAGAAAGGTATTTGGAGAAATAGTAAGCTGGGTTCAAGTAGATCTCAATGTATGAGCATTGTTACCTTTTAGAAGTATGTCACTTCATTATGTTTCCGTTTTCTCATCTGGAAAATAGGGGTTCAGTTGTGCTGGAGCTGGCATTTTTTCTCAATTCCACATTCTGTGACAAAGAATCCTGATAGCTTGAATTTGGCCATAGTTAGAGTATTTACACCATGGAAATAGACAAATGCTACCAATGAGGGCTTTTTCTTTTTTTTATTCAGGAAATAGGTTGTTCAACATTTACTAATATACCACTGGTG
>NW_004443972.1:8198505-8203194 GCF_000243295.1 Trichechus manatus latirostris | reverse complement strand
AAATTATAAATATGCACAAATATTAGATGTTATTATGAGCCAATTGAGGTTAGACTGTGTATATGCCTGTCCTTTAGTTTTTATTAATGAAGAAAAACATCGAAAGTGAATATCCCCCACTACCCCAGATGAACATTTAAGGTCAAATGGAATGAGGGTGAGCAAAGAAGAGTCTCATATTTTCAGTGGATCATGAAATAATGAGACTGATAATTCTATAAGAGACACAGCCCCACAGGTCACATTTAAGGAGGGTTATTCCTGGTTTTTTCCAAAACAATTGTCTCCAAGTACAATTATTTAAAAGTCCCCAAATTAACACAATAGGCTTCTCTGCACAGCTCTAAGTAGAAATTCAATTCCACAGACGGCTGACAGAATGCTGTAATTACATCTGCTATTGTCTCTGGTCTGATTAAAAGGAAATGCTTTCCTAATTGTCATTCATTGCAGCTTCTGTGGACAAGAGCCACAGCAATTCATGGCATATGCTCATTAGCTAGGAAATCCACTTGCCAAGATCTGCCATCTTTTGTGGAGAAAGCAGTTAGAGTCTGGGTTTTTTGTTTTGTTTTTTGGGGGGAAGTTTTTTGGTTTAACTTACCTACTCTTTTCTGGTTCATTGAACTTTGATTTGAATCATCACGGAGCTCTGGGGACAGACTTCAAGAACCCATTTAATCCTTTCAACTAATATTCCTAAAATCTATCCTGAATTTTCTACTCATTATTTACATTATTAATTATGCTTATACTAAATGAAGACACTAAAAGAATTATTACATGGTAACTTTCTTTTTCCCGACCTCTGCTTCCATAAAAAATAGCCACTAGATTACAAAAATCTGTTTCCTCAACTTATAGTCATAATTACTTATATACCCTCAGTACCACTTTCAGCTATCCTTGGAAATACTCATGGATCCCAACACTAACACAGTCACTCACACAATTTTGACCTTAGGCTTGCTGTATACTGTGTGGAAAATTACTGAGAAAATCAAATATTCAATAAAAATAGATTAATTGCCTACTGCATAATATGTATTATACAAAATGATTAAATGAAAACAAGAGAAATAACATATCTACTCTTAATATCTGAAATTTAGTTGGAGAAATAACATGAAATAAGCAAGAAACAAAACAAGGCATCAAATGTTAGAACTATGCCTAATTTATCCAATGGTAGTGCAATACTTTACGTGAAATAAAATATTCAGTCATTGAAATCCTTCTACTTTAAGTATAATTATTTCAACTGGAACATTTTTATAAATTTTTTCTAAAGTGTATTCTATACTTGCCTGCCTTTATAAATGGAATGTACAACAGCGTATCCACTGTTTTTCTTAATGACTTGGGTTTATCACAACATCAGTATTATACATTTCTATAAGAGTAAGGCTCTTGAGCACATTTGAGCTATGTGTAGCTCATGCTTCTGTGTGGCCCAGAGTGTAAGAATTGTTAAGATTTTGCACCTGTTTTCATTATTTTTCAATCTCTTCCTTTACTGTCAAAATATCACAGAGAGAACACAAGAGAAAATGAAAAGATCAGGATTCCACACCCAGCTTGGTCACTTACTAGCAATGGAATTTCCAATCAATCACCATCAACCTACCAGAAACTCAATTTTATCAAATTTAAAATGAAAAGTTGAAAAAGATGCTTTCTAAGACATCTTCCAACTCTAAAAGCCCATCTCACATACTACTGGGGGAAAAGTAAATTGTTAACCATTTTGAAAAGGTTTTGATATTATTTACTTAGTCAAGTCCTGAGACTTTAGGACTCAGAAAATTCACTCCAGCTAATTCAACTCTAAAAAGCATGTTCAGGAATGTCTGAAACAGTATAATTTATAATATTAAAATGTCCATCAACAATACAATAGATGAATAAATTATTGTATATTTATTCAATGGAATACTATACAGCAATGAGTTGTTTATTATGAAATGAGGTTTTTGAGATTGAAGAAGAGAAATACAAATATACATTCAACGAGATAACATAAAATGTGTAGCCTTGTGGTTGAATTGGAAGTATCAGTACAAACTCACAATATATTTATCTTTAAAAAAATGTGTATTTCCTAACTCAACACACTGAATAGGCCTAGGCATATGACCAACCAATGTAGCAATTAATACCCTTATTACCCAGATCATGGTCTACCCTCACAAAAGAGATTAGGGTTCTTTGGAGAGATGGCTGTTTTGGGTCTGGGCAATAAAATGTTCAGGATGAGTCTGAAAAATCTTGTCATGCTAGAAAGCAAAGAAATTATCAAAGACTACTAGGGTCATGTACAAAGAATTCAGGAACCAACTTGAAGAGGTTCCCACTGGCCAAAGATAGGAAAATTTGAGCATCAATATGAATAATTGTTGTAACAAATTAAAACATATCAAATGTTAAATTAATATATAAATTAATATTAAATTAAATTTATGAATTCAAAATGATTCTAGATAGATTTCACTGGTCACCTTTGAAGGAGACTGAGGTAGTGACTCATCATTTTGAAAACTAGTAAGTCAAAGGAAAGTATCAAGTATTTACCTCAAAGTAGATAAATGCATCTCAGAGTAGCCAAATAGCTAATTCAGTGACATTTCTCTTTACAGAAGTATCCCAGCTAATAAACAAAGAAGGAACGATAAAATTAGGATGCCACTATTTTATGATCCTTAGTGAATTAATAGATGTCCTTGGTGGTGAGAACAATTAGCATGCAAAGCTGTTAACAGAAAGGTTAGAGGTTCGAGTCCACCCAGAAGCACGTGAGAAGGTAGGCCCGATGATCTGCTTCCAAAAAATCAGCCATCGTGACATGGGGTCATCATTAGTCAGAATCAACTTGATGGCAATTGGTAATGAATTAATGGATCTAGGTAATGATTACTAATGGTTACTAACATCACAAAAGAGAGAAACGCAAATCCTAATAAAATTACCTAATACTGCTTATTAAATATTCTTGCAGGAAAAGAAACTGAATCTGATCAAATTTCTTTCTCTAACCACTAATTGGCAGAAATACGGGAAGCAAAAGAACATGGTAAATGACACTACGGGGTGAAATTAGTCAAGTGCACACTGAGAATCCATACAAATCATATGGCTCAGTTTCTTTAAAATGATACTAAATTGTAAGAAAAAAAAGAGGTAGAGAAGCAACCTGTAGATTAAGAGATTTAAGCAGTCAATTTCAATGTATTGACCTTATGCAACTGGGGAAATTTGATCACTAACTGATTATTTGATAATATCAGGGAATTATTGTTAAAGTTTTGGAGTGATAATGGAATTGTTACTTTGTTTTCAAAATGAGTCCCTAATGAATCATTTCCTTCATAAGGATCAGCACAAAACTGGTTCCTATGAGAAGAGGTTAAAGATGTCTCAAATGTCTAACTTCTCCAAACTTACTTCCTCTTCCCTCAGTACTCTCCCTCACGTCTTTGGGTTCTGTAATTCTCTGCAACATCTCACAGAACTCACGAGTATAAAGAAAATGGCTCATGGGGTTGTGGAGGCTGGCAAGTCCCAAATTCACAAGTCAGACATAGGCTTCTCCCAGCCCACGTGGCTGCAGGGACTGATGAACCCAAACTGGCAGTTCAGACCACAGGGTGCTGGCTCACAAGGCTGCAGAAGCTGGCGAAGCAGTTCAGATGATAGGCCCCCAGCCCACAGGACTGTGGAGGCCAGAGATCCCAGAATCAGCAAGTCAGACAGCAGGCCTCTGGCTCAAGTCCCAAGAACTAGAGGTGAATTGATCATGAACTGGACACAGGATCCAGATGCAGAGAGAGAGAGCCCCGCCAGGTCACCCACTCATATACCTTAGATGTAGACCACATCGCAGGGAAGGGCATAACTTGAGTGAAGGTGGGACTTGAGTTATACCCTTCTGCAAGGCTGCGACCCAAGACACACCCTACACCAATCCTGCCTCATCAACATGTAGAGATCAGGATCCACAACACATAAAATGGAGGACACCCGTACAATATTGGGAATCATGGCCTAGCCAAGTTGACACACAACCCTAATCATCACAGGTTCCATATACGTTATTTGAATAGTCCCACTCAATCACTGCGTGTGAGTCACAAAGACCGTGGCTAGAAGGGCCATATTAAGTAATTCATTACATCACAGTCCTTATCTTTAGTAAACACACCCTGAACTATTCATTGATGAACTGATAAATGATGTCTGGAATTTTCTTCAAATTAATCTTGGTGGTGGAGAGGGTGGTGGGTGGAGTACAGATGTAACAAGAGTCATCGTGAGTTGGTAATTGTTGAAGGTTAATAGCAGATTATGAGGGACCATTTTATTTTTATCTCCACGTTTGTCTATGTTTGACATTTCCCATATTAATAAGCTAAAAAGAAGAAGAAAACCCCATACAACAATCACTGATTTTGTATTTTTAAGTCTTTATTCCTTTCCTTTGCTACACCATTAACTCCCAGCTGGTTTGCATAACATGTTAAAATTAATGGATATTATTTGATTTTTATTCCTTTTATTATTAAGGCTAACAAAGCTAATTTTATGGTACTAGCGATAAAAATCTATTGAATATCTATGTTAATTCAAAACAATGTGCTAGATGCAATGGAAACCACAAAACAAGAGAAGCCACTACCCCCTTCCTTGAGAACA
>NW_004443972.1:8187282-8198405 GCF_000243295.1 Trichechus manatus latirostris | reverse complement strand
CAGTGGTTAAGCACTCGGCTGCTAACCAAAAAGACGGCAGTTCAAAGCCACCAGCCACTCCTTGAAAACAATATGGGGCAGTTCTACTCTGTCCTATAGGGTCACTATGAGTTGGAATCGAATAGATGACAATGGGTTTGGTTTTTTGGTATATATATATGTACATACATATAAAATATACCTGTACATAAGAAGTCCTGGTGCTACAAATGGTTAAACGCTCAGCTACTAACCCAAAGTTTGGTGGTTCAAGCCCACACAGCAGCTCTGCAGGAGAAAGACCCGACAATCTGCTTCTGTAAAGAGTACAGCAAAGAAAACCCTATGAGTCAGTTCTACTTTGTCACTTGATGGCACCCGACAACAACGTATATATACATATATAAAATACACACGTGTATCATAGAGAACTGATCCGTGACCTTATTAAATAACAATTCCTCATTTTTGCACAGCACATCATACTTCCAAAATGTGTGACCTACTTATGATCTACTTCATTAGGACTGTTGTGAAGATTAAATGGAGAATGCATAAAAAGCACTTAGCTTCATGCCTAGTATATAATAAAACCAAAAAAACCCAAACCCGTTGCCGTTGAGTAATTCTGACTCATAGTGACCCTACAGGACAGACTAGAACTGCCTCATAGGGTTTCCAAGGAGCAGCCAGTGGATTCAAACTGCCAACCTTTTGGTTAGCAGCCTAACTCTTAACCACTATGCCACCAGGGTTTCTAGCATATAATAAGTGCTCAATAAATGTTAGCTATAAAATCACCAATCTTTAATCCACTGATCTCATCACTGAAACACGCCATCATATAAAAATGAGGATTTTGGTAATGGGAGGATGCATGATTGAGGATAGAGCAAATTGTGGTGTGATTTAAACAGCAAAGAGTCCCCGCAAGAAGTGAATTCTGAATTGCGATATGCAAAGGACAGATATGAATTACAGAAAAAAGACATGCTCACTGGGGATATTACAAGAGTCAAGGTATAAAGACCAGCCCTAGCAAATCATATTTAATGTTATTATATGCTAAGTAAAGGAGAGTAATGAGAGGTGAAATTAGAGAGGTGGAGTGGGTTAAAAAAGGGAGGGATAACATGCCTTGAAGGCCAAGTTGAGGTTCGAAAATTACTATCTTCGGGAGGGGTACTTCTTCCCTAGTCCTGAGGTTTTCTTCCAAGTGAATCAAGCACCATTAGCATTAGACCCCTGGCCTCTGTTTGCCCCTTTACTCATTTTTTCCTTTCAGAGGAAGAGTAACCTGTGTGGTCAGCAAGTTTGGAATTATCTGGAAACTGGGAATGCTTGATGCAGCTCTGCCCTTCTTTCTCTTGAGAGAGGCTGCCTACGGGGCACACATTGTCTTGTGCTTCTCCAGGACAGGCTCCTCACATGGTGAGTCCTGCCCTGGTCCCGTCATTCTTGGGGTTGGGAGAGTAAACCTAACTCTGGAGTTCAGGAATTGCAGGTCAATTTGGTCGTCACTCAAAGCTATGTCCCTAAACCTAGCCTTTAACAGTCATGAAGGTGATGCTTGGCCTCCCTCTGCCACTCTTTGTCTTATCATTTTGTTCAGGGCTTGGGTTGAGAAGACGATGCATATTGTTCGACCAACTCAAAGACATCAACAAGATAAGTAATCGGAACACACTAAAAGTTCTTGAGTAGAGGAGATAAAATGCGTTAGTAAATTATCCCAGCTGTTTTCTATGGGAAAAAATTAGAGATAAGAGCTAATTTCAGAAACCTTGTTATAGGAAACAAGATAGTAAGGACTGGACCTACTAGTTCCTACCTTGTAAGGAAGGGCTTGGCACACGTTTATTGTAATGAGCCAGATACACATATTTTAGGCTTTCTGGGCCACGTATGGCCTTTGCTGCGTCTTCTTGGTTTTTTTTTAAACCCTTTAAAAATGCGAAATTCATCCTTAGCCCATAGCTCATACAAAAACAGGCCGTGAGCTATACAGAAATAGGCTGTGGGTCCGATTTGGCCCATAAGGGTAGTTTGCTCAGCCTCTGTCAAGGAATAAATCCATTGCATAACAGATTATGCCCTTGCAGAAATTATAAAACCAATTCCAGTAAACAAGGATTAGCCAATTTCTACCAATCAATGAAACTGCTGAATTAAAACCACTCTGGGAGTATGGCTCTTGCTTAGTAAATATAGTCAATCTCTCGGGAGGTTCTTAAAAGGCCCCGCTACACAATATACACGCATACACATACGTACGTAAAACCACATTGGCTATTGATCAATATAACCAGTAATTTGGGAAGCCTGCAGGTATGCGATGCTCCTCTAGGAAAGCTTCACTCTTCATGTTGTGAACTAGTAACCTGATGGTGAGTTATGCTACTCTAGAATCTTAGTGAACCTGCTGATTCAAATTAAAAATAAGACTAAATGACATAGAAGAAATGAAGATGCAAAAAATCATAAAATTTATGGTATTAATGATTTTCTTCTCCTAAGAGTGTTCTTAGTACAGACAAGACCATCTATTTTATATAAAGCTGGATATAAAACACTCAATTCCTTGTGTTTTCACTCATATAAATTTTAAACATACTCTCTCTTCCTGCACAACTATAGTTATTGCATCTGTAAGAAGTTTTGGACACCAAAGAATCAAAGAAGCCTGTCCCAGAGGGAGAAAATGTTTTGGTTTATGTTTTTTTTTTTTCAACCGTAGTCTTTCTAAGGGACTTGAATCCTGCACAATTGGATGTTTAACTGCAGTTACTTATGATTTATGAGTGTTGAAATGCCTATGGGCCAAATACAAGAAAATAATAATTTCAGTGTGTTTATTCCTCTCTCAGTCTCATAACTCACATTTAAAGAAATTGAATTTCATATTCCCTTTAAAATTTACCCCTGAGCTGAGACCAAGATTAGAGATTTTTTCAGATTAAAGAAAAGGAAACTGTTCAGAAGGTTGAGCAGAATGAACAAAGGGGATTTCTAACAGGAAGTTTTGTAACTTTAATAAATATATGCTCAGAGTCATACATACGTAGTTTATCTCTCTCAGGAATGAAAACCCCTTTGCAGATAAGAGCCCCTTACCAATTCTAGTGTCTCAAGGTTTTGTGTAAAGCACAAACAACACCAGCCCTATTTCAAAAGCAGAAAATGTGATTCCCAAAGCAGTTAAGGTCTCACCAAAAGGCATTTATTGAGGGATGTTGAACAAATAATTCTGGGTGAGAAACTTCACTAGTAGGGTGTCTTAGTCATCTAGTGCTGCTATAATAGAACTAGTGCAAGTGGATGGCTTTAACAAAGAGAAATTTATTCTCTCACAGTTTAGTAGGTTACAAGTCCAAATTCAGGGTGTCAGCTCCAGGGGAAGGCTTTCTCTTTCTGTCAGCTCTGGAGGAAGGTCCTTGTGATACATCAGTCTTCCCTTGGTCTGGGAGAATCTCAGCGCAGGAACCTTAGGTCCAAAGGATGCGCTCTGCTCCTGGTACTGCTTTCTTGGTGGTATGAGGTTCCCATGTTTTTCTGCTTGCTTCTCTCTTTTATATCTCAAAAGAGATTGGTTTAAGACACTATCTAATCTTATAGACCTCGTCAGCATAACTGCCGCTAATCCATCTTATTACATCATAGTGATAGAGTTTACAACACATAAGGAAATCACATCAGATTACAAAATGGTACACAATCATACAATATTGGGAATCATGACCCAACCAAATTGATACACACATTTTTTGGGGGGCATAATTCCATCCATGACATAGGGTAAACATTTACCTGCCAAAAGTCATTTTTAACGTTCATATAAGATGTTGCTATACAATTTTGCTGCATAAAATTTCCAAACATAATAGCATCCACAAAATAATTTTAAAAATGGCAGAAATTCAGTTAATGCATAACATCTTCCCCTTGAGGTTATGATCAAAGACAGATAACACCAGCGCAGAGAGACATGAAGGAAATAAATGTGCCCGCCTATTTTCCGAGATGTGTTCATTTGCAAATAGGCTCAGGAAATGAGAAAATGGCCCCTTTTCAATTATCAGCACAATTTGTAGGACACCAAGTTCTAATAAAGGAGCTTCACTTTGCACAGCTTATATCTCACCAAATATTGCTATAATGAGCATAGGACATGGTTTTTTAATAGCTCTGTTATTTTACAAAGTCACTTTTCTTCTGTGAGCTTCAGTACGTTCATCTATAGGACAGAGAAAAGAATGCTGCCTCTCCTGACTCAAAGAACCATCCAAAGAAGCAAAAGAGATTAAGATGAATGGAGGAAATGAAAGTGACACAGGGGAAAACGCTTTCAACCCATTAAAACATTTACTCTGTTGCTGTTGTAATAATAATGTTAACAATGTTTTTGTTTATCAGTTTCCCACTCCAACCCCTTTATCACCTCTCTTCTACCCACAACACCCATCCCAGATAATACGGTGTCAGGGAGGAAATCGCAAAGGGACCTGCTTAAATAGGAGAGCAATTATGTTTTTAAGGCTTTAAATCATAGAGAGTCATTAAATTGAAAAGTAAATAAGTGTCACAGGAAAGAAGAATAAGTTATGCCTCAGAAAAGAAAGCGCCAACCCCTTCCTAAAAGGAAAAGTGTAGTGGTAGCAATGGGTAAACCAGTGGTGATCCATTAAGCCTTGACCACAGCAGTCCAGTCTGAAAGGCAGCATGCACCTCCTGGTGGCAAAAAGGGAAAGAGGAAGCACAATCTAAATGTCTTCAAAGGATCAAGGAAAAGTAGGTTTCCGAGTGTTTTCCAGTTCAATGATGAAGTGTGGTTAAACCTGATTTCTTCTTGTCACTCTCTAGCTACAGAATTGCACTGCTGTAATTAGTTGCACAGAGACAACTGTTGAAAGCAAAATGTCCTCTAAGTGGAATTGATTCAGCTAATCCAAGCTAACTACACTAAGTAAAGCAAATCAATTCCTTTCCATTGACTTATTTGTGTGTAGGATGGTGGGGTGGGGTTGACATTACTAACAACAATCAAAAAAAAAAAAAAAACCAGAGGAACAACAAAAACATCACTGTTAGACCAGAAAGATTTATCTTTGGGGACCATATCCATGATACTCAGGAATGGACAAACAAATCAAGAGCTTAGCAAATCCAGGAGAGAACCCAACAGACACCAAGAGCACCAGGGTGAAATAGTATATTAATCTTGGTATATATGTGCCACAGATATATATATATATGTATACACATATATAAAAAACGTTGCTCTCAAATGCATATATAGCCAAACCAAATACTGAAAGTAAGCACTGAGAGTGTAAAAATGGCTTCTAAAACAAAGGTAAAAGTTCTAGTTAAAATGGTACAATTGGATAAACCACTTGTATTCCAAACATAGAGAAACAATAGATGATTAGATTTATTGTTTTAATAGATCTTAACACGGTATTAAAATAAAGAAGCAAAGAGATGTAATAAAACAGAAAACCTAGGTAAACATCTCTATTTAGTAAAACTGAATAACAACACAAATCAGTAAAAAAAAAGACTGAAGCCTTGGACCTCTGAGTTCTGGGTCTGAAAGCAGGCAGCAGCTGCTAGAAGTTCAGCCCCTATCATTTAAGAGGGTTAAAGCTCTCCCTGTGAAAAGGGAGACTGTAGCCTGGCTCATTTTCTGAAAACAGGAGTTGGAGTTGCCATATAAACATAGCCTTCAGAAAGGTAGCTAAGCAAAAACTACCAACTGGGGCTATAGCTTTGGACAAACTGTGGACTAGGAAGGTGAGAGGTGACAGACAGAAGCTAAAGATCGGGAAATGAATCAAGCCACCCATGGGCTCTCTGAAATGGTTTCACTATCAGCATGCAACAGGAGCCCTGAAAGGACAAGAAAAGATGTGATTCTAGCCTTGGGGCCCAGGGGATAGGAAAAAGTGAGGGGGGTAGAAAACACTTCCCACTCAAAATAAAACCGCACATACTATTAATAAATGAAAAACAGAGCTACTAGTGCTCAGAATGACAGCTGCCAAAATCAACAAGTGAAATACGAACTCACTACACAATTAATTTTATAAAACAGTCTGACAAAGGCTTTGCAATTAATATTCTCAGGAGGTTCAAAAAGATAAATAAAGGAATAACTTTCATTTAGAATAAGAGTAAGAAATTATAATAAAATAGGCGAAAACAAAGCAAGTACAGAGAAAATGGAAAAGGACACAAAGATTTGAAAAGAAAATACAGTCACTGAAATAAAAATATCAATAGACATATTAAAGTCAAGAAGGTCACAGTGAAAGATGAAAGAGGAAACTAGAGAATTAGAAGATAGAAATGAGAAAAATGCAGCATGAAAGAATACTCAAGAGATATCAAGAAATGATTAAAAGGCTCTGAAAGGAAGTTTCAGGAAAAGAGAATGGAAGCCATGGTGGAGAAGGAATATTTGAAAAGATAATAAAGGAGAATTTACCAGAAATGAAAAAAGGAGGATTTAATTCAAAAATATATTTCAACTACCTAGCAGGAGAAAAGTAAAACCACATCTAGATGCATCATAATAGCACTGCAGAATATCAAGGAAAAAGAGAAAAGCTTAACAGTAACCTGGACCAAAATGCAATTTACCTACAAAGGAAAGATACATATAATAATAAACAACTTGAAACTTGTGAAACTGCTCCCTAACCTTGGAATCCTGTTGACCAGACTTAGGCCAACATCAATGGGGAGCTCAGTCTAAGACTACCTCATTAATCCACAGATACACAAAGAAGACTAAGTAGACCTAGACTGGTTGTGCCCCTCGAATCCCAACAGAAAGAAACACACATCCTTTCTTCAGAAAAGCATTCCCTGCTGAAGCCCCTAGGATGACCATGGATTAATTTTAAATAAATATGAACTCACAATTAAAGATATCAAGCCAACAAGAAAACAAATCACCATGAGTGTCAACAAAAATAAGAAAAAATCTCCCAAACCTTTGTATATTTAAAGTATCAGAATAAAAATATAAAGTAGTATGCATGAAGTGTTCAAAAAAAAAAAAAAAAAAAGATGGTATCACAAAAATGAGTGATCAATATGAGACCAAAAATGACCAGGTAGGCTTAAAAAAGAACCAAGTAAAAATTCAGAAATGAATTTTATGTTGTTATTTTTAATCAAATACAGAATGGATTATTTAAATAGCAGATTTCATGAACTAGAAAATAATTTGAAGAATTACCCATAATGCAGCTTAAAAATATAAGTAGATTGAAAATATGGAAGGAAAGTTAAGAAATAAGCGGGGAAGAATAAGTTCTAATTAAAGTCCAGAAGGAAGTTCAGTACCTTTACTCATATAAAACCTGGAGTCTGTATTATCTGACGCAACTGTAAACATTTGAGCCATTTTTTACTTAGCCCTTCAATGAACAGCTTTAATTTCTCTTTCACTTTGAAGCCTTTCTTCCCCACTCATCACATCTGTCTCTTTTAAACTAATTATCCAAATCTACTAATCATATTATTTGTTGCACACTCTCTACTATTCAGTTCCCTTGAAGATAGAAAGTTGGCCCAATATTGGAAAATGCAACAGCTGAATAGATCTCTCATTATATAAGTGCCAGTAGGTAGAAAGGCTGAATAAGGAGGGAGGGCAGTTAGTGGGAGAGGGCAATCTACGAAAAATCACTCATAACAAAAGATATGGAACATCATGCTAAAAAGTAAAACGAAGAACAAGCATCCAAAAATGATTTACTGAAATATCCAGAATCAAAGAAAAATTAACTTTTTGGAATCCCTAATAAGGTGTACAAAGACCAAGCCTCTATCGCCAGGACCAGAAATCCATTAGCAGAGAATAAGTTGGGGGGAAAGATTATAGAATATGATTTTTTTTCTTCTTAATTCTTTTTTTTTTAATTATACTTTAGATGAAGTGTTTACAGAACAAATAGTTTCTCATTAAACAGTTAGTACACATATTGTTTTATGACAATGGTTAACAACCCCACGGCATGTCAACACTGTCCCTTCTCATCCTTGGGTTCCCTATTACCAGCTTTCCTGTCCCCTCCTGCCTTCTAGTCCTTGTCCCTGGACTGCTGTGCCCCATTAGTCTCATTTTGTTTTATGGGGCTGTCTAATCTTTGGTTGAACAGTGAACCTCAGGAGTGACTTCATTACTGAGCTAAAAGGGTGTCTGGGGGCCATACTCTCTGGATTTCTCCAGTCTCTGTCAGACCAGTAAGTCTGGTCTTTTTTTGTGAGTTAGAATTTTGTTCTACATTTTTCTCCTGCTCTGTCTGGGACCCTCTGTTGTGATCCCTGTCAGAGTGGTCAGTGGTGGTAGCCAGGCACCATCTAGCTGTACTGGACTCAGTCTGGTGGAGGCCGTGGTAGTTGTGGTCCATTAGTCCTTTGGACTAATCTTTCCCTTGTATCTTGTTTTCTTCATTCTCCCTTGCTCCTGAAGGGGTGAGGCCAGAGAAGTATCTTAGACGGCTGCTCACAGGCTTTTAAGACCCCAGACACTACTCACTACTCACTGTGTTATGCCAATCAAGCCAGATGTTCCCCGAGACCGTGGTCCCCACAGCCCTCTATAGAATATGATTTTTTAAAAGATAAGGCAGAGGGAAAGGGTGAGATGAGAAAGTCTTACCAGGAAATATAAAAATGCAATAGTAAAATGTAATTGACTCTGCAGGAAATAAAATTAGTGATGTGCAAGTCAAAACTGATATGTAAGAAAAGGTAAAAACTGATAGATGGAAAACACCCAGACAACAGAGATGTAACGTAATAATTGTGTGCAGAGGCACAAATAATGGGAACAGAGAAACACGCAAAGAAAACTTCGTGCTGGGAAAAAAAATCAAGTGTGCAAATTAAAAGGGCTTGCCAGTTTCCAAGTATAATCAGTTTGGGCTCTCACTGGGCTAAAATCAAGGTGTTGGCAGGGCTACGTTCCTTTCTGGAAGCTCTAGGAGAGAATCTGTCTTTCTCAGCTTCTAGAGGTCAGTTTCCTTGGCTCATGGCCCTCTTCCTCCATCTGCAAAGCCAGCAACGACAGGCATAGTCCTTCTCACATCACATCTCGTCATTCCAACGACTATCTGCCTCAGTCTTCCACTTCTAAGAATGCTTGCGATTACATTTGCCTAACCCAGATAATCCAGGACAATCTCCCTATTTTAAGGTCAGCTGATTAACAACCTTACTTCTATCTGCAACCTAAATTCCCCTTTGCCATGTAAGGTAACATAGTCACAGTTTCCAAGGATTAGGACATTGAAATCTTTTTTATTTTTGGGGGGGTGGGTGTCATTATTCTGCTGACCGTAGCCTCCAAATAAAATTTGCTAACTGGTATTTCACAGTCTGTACTCATACTGTCCAAATTAGCTGATCGTTATTTAGTGTAAATCTAAAATAGCTGAACCATACTCTAGTTAGCCTCTCAACTTCCCACTTACAATTCATCTCCACTACCCTTTCCTGCTACCTCCATCCATCCTATCTCCCTCTTAAACAAATTATATAAACCAAAAATTCACATTATTTTAACCATAATTCTTTAATTTACTGTGTTACTTTTGTAATTATGTTTCATGTGTATTTTATCTCCAAATAAACATTAATCTCTACAGAAAAAAAATGTTCACAAAGCACTTATAATGATATGAGTAAATTATTATGAAATGGGATAGGGTATAAAAAAAGACTGAAAAATTGGATATACAGTATCATCTAAATATTGAAGAAAATGCAGAGAAATATGATTGGAATATTAATAACATTATCTCATAGAAATGGAATTCAGGTGGTTGTTTTATCTCTTTATAATGTTCGGTATTCCTCAATTTTCTGCATGGTGGCAGATGCTGCTGATGCTGCCCATATCCTCTCTGCCCACCGCTGAGTGCACCTGCAGCTACAGAGCCCGGTTCCCCAACTGCTGATAGATCCTCAAGGCCTGTGACTCTCTACTTCTCTGCCCAAAGGTTTTCTCTGGCTTCTTCAGAGCTTGCTAACCCACATGCAAAGCTGCACAGAAAGGTCAGGTAATCAATGATGGACAACCCACACTAATAAGGGATGAGAATTGAAGAATAAACACCCCAGCTTCTCTGTCCCATGGCATGTCTGAGGAACTGTCTATACAGTTGATTACAGGGCCCCCACAGGGATTGAGCTACAGTTGTCCATACCAGTAACCCATTCATTCATGTACACTTTATCTATTTATTTACCCTTCCCTGTTTACTTTCCCCATTTTATTACTTTTGTTCCCTGGGATTACTTTCTAAGTAAGCTACCTGCTGTAGGGGACAACTCAGTCATGCACTCTGGTGATTCTGGAGGTGTCCATATAAGCAAAGGGAGTCCCTGGGTGCTGTAAATGGTTAACGCACTCAGCTGTTAACCAAAAGGTTGGCAGTTGGAGTCCAGCCAGAGGGAACTCGAAAGAAAGGCCTGGCGATCTACTTTCAAAAAATTGAAAATCCTATAAAGCACAGCTCTACTCTGACATATATAAGGTCATTATGAGCAGGACTCCACTTGATGGCAAAGAACTGAATTGCAGCTTATCAGAGCCTTGGCAGAAAGACTCGTGATCCAACCACAACACAACAGTATGAGGATGGAAGGTGTGTAAGAAGTTTCTAGGATGCCATCTCCCACTTGTCTTCTTATCTCTTCTGGAAGATAGTCATGGATGATTTCTCATCACCTTCTGGGTTCTAATGAGGTGTGGGGCTTTCTACCACACCCCCTCAAAAGCCAGCTACAGAATATAAAGCCACTTAATGGTGGCATAGCTTTGGCTCCACAACTCATGTTGCAGTATTCTGACCCATTTTGTTTCAATGTATGGGACGAGGATCAAGGGGAGCTGGCACCTTTGGCTTATTCTTTTTTTCACTGTCAATGTAAGTAATTCAATCAAGATGCATTGGTAAGGAGGAGTTCTGGCAAAATGGCGCTCTAGGCAGAAGCACCATGCCGTCCCTCCACAGCAAAGATCCGAAAAACTAAGCCGAACAGAGAAAACAACAATCCTGAAACCCTAAAACATCAAATGAAGAGATAAAGAACTCAGCCAAGCACCAAATGGAGTGAGAAAACTG
>NW_004443972.1:8176906-8179653 GCF_000243295.1 Trichechus manatus latirostris | reverse complement strand
GTCATAAAACAACATGTGTACTACTGTTTCATGAGAAACTATTTGTTCTGTAAGCCTTCACCTGAAGTACAATAAAAAAAAAAAAGATGCATTGGTAATTACTGGGGATTAGAATTCAAACCTTGGAATCAAAGAAGGATCAGTAGTTGGAAAATATGGCACTGGTGACAGAAATGATGCCGGACATTACATGATAGAATTTTGCAAGACCAATGACCTATTCATTGGAAATACCTTTAAAACATAAACGGCAACTAATACATGGACCTTGCCAGAAGGAATACACAGGAATCAAATGGACTACATCTGTGGAAAGAGATGATGGAAAAGCTTAATATCATTAGTTAGAACAAGGCCATGTGCATGTTCAAGTTGAAGCTAAGAAAATTAAAACAAGTTCACAAGAGCCAAAGTATGGCCTTGAGTATTTCCCACCTGAATTGAGAGATCATCTTAAGAGTAGATTTGTGGCATTGAATGCTAATAATCAAAGACCATATGAGTTGTGGAATGACATCAAGGACATCATACATGAAGAAAGCAAAAGGTCATTAAAAAGACAGGAAGGAAAGAAAAAACCAAAATGGATGTCAGGAGAGACTCTGAAACTAGCTCTTGAATGTAGAGTAGCTAAAGCAAACAGAAGAAATGATGAAGTAAAAGAGCTGAACAGAAGATTTCAAAGGGTGGCTCAAGAAGGCAAAGTAAGGTATAATAATGAAATATGCAAAGACTTGGAGTTAGAAAACCAAAAGGGAAGAACACATTTGCCATTTCTCAAGCTGAAAGAAATGAAGAAAAAATTCAAGCTTTGAGTTCCAATACTGAAGTATTCTATAGGCAAAATATTGAATAACACAGGAAGCATCAAAAGAAGATGGAAGGAATACACAGTTATTGTAGCAAAAAGAATCGGTTGATGTTCAACCATTTCAATAGGTAGCATATGATCAAGAACCAATGGTATTAAAAGAAGAAGTCCAAGCTGCCCTGAAGGCACGGGAAAAAAACAAGGCTCCAGGAATTGACAGAATACCAATTGAGATGTTTCAACAAACGGATGGAACATTGGAAGTGCTCATTCATCTATGCCAAGAAATTTGGAAGACAGCTACCCAGTCAATACACTGGAAGAGATCCATATTTGTGCCCATTCCAAAGAAAGGTGATCCAACAGAATACAGAAATTATCAAATAATATCATTAATATTAGACATAGGTAAAATATTAATGAAGATAATTCAAAAATAGTTGCATGAGTACATCGACAGGGAACTGCCAGAAATTCAAGCTGGATTCAGAAAACCACGTGGAATGTCATTGCAGATGTCAGATGGATCTTGGCTGAAAGCAGAGAATACCAGAAAGATGTTTACCTGTATTTTATTGACTATGAAAAGGCATTTGAATGTGTGGATCATAACAAATTATGGATAACATTGCGAAGATTGGGAAATCCAGAACATTTAATTGTACTCATGGTGAACCTGTACATAGATCAAGAGGCAGTCTTTCAAACAGAACAAGGGGATACTGCATGTTTTAAAGTCAGGAAAGGTGTGTGACAAGGTTGTATCCTTTCACCATACTTATTCAGTCTGTATCCTGAACAAATAATCTGAGAAGCTAGACTATATGAAGAAGTACACAGCATCAGGATTGGAGGAAGACTCATAAACAACCTGCAGTAGGCAGATGCCATAACTTTGATTGCTGAAAATGAAGAGGACTTGAAGCACTTACTGATGAAGATCAAAGACTACAGCCATCAGTATGAATTACACCTCAACATAAAGGAAAACGAAAATCTTCACAACTGAACCAATAAGCGACATCATGATAAATGGAGAAAAGATTGAAGTTGTCAAGGATTTCATTGTAAGGATCCACAATCAATGTCCATGGAAGCATCAGTCAAGAAATCAAATGACGTCACTGCTGGTGGGAATGCAAAATAGTACTACCATTTTGGAAAACAATATGGCACTTCCTTAAATAGCTAGAAATAGAAATACCATATGATTCAGCAATCCCACTTCTAAGAATATATCGTAGAGAAATAAGTGCTGTCACAAGAATAGACATATGTACACTCATGTTCATTGCAGCATTATTCACAATAGCAAAAAGAAGGAAACAATATAAGAGCCCATCAACGGATGAATGGATAAACAAACTATGGTACATACACACAATGGAATACTTTGCAATGATAAAGAACAATGATGAATCTGCGAAATATCTCACAACATGGATAAATCTGGAGAGCATTTATCTGAGTGAAGTAAGTCAATCACAAAAGGACAAATATTGTATGAGACCACTATTACAAAAACTCATGAAAAGGTTTAACACAAAAAGAAATAATCTTTGATAGTTCTAAGGGAGAGGAGGGGAGGGCGGGGAGGGGAGGGAAAAACAATAAATAGACAATAGATAAGTGGTAACTTGGGTGAAGGGTAAGACAGTACACAATACTGGGGAAGCCACCACAACTTGACCAAGGCAAGGTCATGGAAGCTTAATAGACACATCCAAACTCCCTGAGGGACCGAGTTACTGGGCTGAGGGCTGGGGACCATGGTCTCAGGGGACATCTAGCTCAATTGGCATAACATAGTTTATAAAGAAAATATTCTACATCCTACTTTGGTGAGTAGTGTCTGGGGTCTTAAAAGCTTGTGAGCAGCCATTTAAGATACTCCACTAGTCTCACCCCATCTGGAGCAAGGGGGAATGAAGAAAAT